>NC_053452.1:57423172-57745772 GCF_015227805.2 Hirundo rustica | reverse complement strand
TACATGCTGGATAAATTAATAACTAAAATAAATAATGGGGTAAAAAGAATAGGAAAAGAAATCAGGCAAAAGGTGAATTGGTACATGTTATAGTTACCCATTTAATTAGAATAAGCACTGGGAAGCATTTTATAGTGTCTATTCTAGTGTACATCTGTTGCCCAACTTTCTTAGTTTATAAGTGAGTGGCTAGTTTGGGCAGCATGGCTCCAGCTCGCAGGCTACAAATAGGATCCATTTCATGGCATGTTTTCCTTCTGGCCTGCAGCCTTTTCCTCCAAGTGGTGTGGAAGTAGTGCTTAGGTGGCCAAGGCTGCTGAGCTGTTTCAGTGGTTTCTCTTCTGCACAGCCATCTGATTTTGGCCAAACACTTCTTTGTTGGGTAGAGGGGACTTGGGAAAAAATATGGCCATGAGTACGGTGTAGTACCTAAGAGTAAAAACTGCTTTACTAGTAGCACAAATCTAGGGAATATCAGAAAACTGAGGTTCTGAGTGATGCTGTGGCACTACTTGATTTAGTATTACCTATCCCTTCTCTGTCTGCAACACTACTAGAAGCCACTGAAGTTTTGATAAATACCTGGTTTTAAATATTTTTAAGTGAGAGACTGAGGGTTTGTGACCTATGTCCTCAGCTCTTGAACCCAGAGTGTGTCGCTGAAATCAGAGACATAGGGCAGCTTTGCTTTCTCCTGCAGCTTGTTTAGACATTAGAAGGCAAAGTTTCCTTGTGGGTAGAATCCCTTTCTGATTCTTTATTGGCATTGATATTTAATCTGATTTTCAGTCTTGTGTGCCTGCCTCTTGACAAAGGTGCGCCTGTCCAACTCCACTGCTTTTTTAACAATTGTGTTTATCTTTTGTGAAATTTTTATATGCACACTCCTGCACTGTAAAGAGATTGTTAAGAACTTCTATATATGTTTCTTGCAGAGCAGGATAAAAATTGATTCTCATTTTGCAAGGTAGTGTGGCTTTTACACATTTTTTTAGAATTACTATGTTAATATTAGTGTTAATATTATCCCTTTTAATGTGTAATTTTAACATTACCACAATAATGGCTGACTTATACTACGGTCTAAACAACAGTAAATGAAGTTTTTAAATTTAAGTGTGTGTTTGTGTTCAAAGGCAAACTGGGGTGGCTAGATGAAAATGTCCCACTAATTCGCATTTTGTTTCTAAAGTTTGGTCATGGAAAACATTAATCAATGTATGAAAATACATACTGCTCATTTTGTGCTTTTCTTGACAGTTTTCTCTCATTTTTCATTCATACAGTTATTTTTTTTAGCCTCTAAGGTTAGCGTGTTCATAATTTGGTTCCTCTAGAGATCTTTTTTTTTGTGTGGTTGTGGAGGAGGAGACAGTAGTTGGATATACAGCTTCTAGCAGACATTCATTCTGATGGATTTGGCGTGATGAAAGACTAATGGGGAGAATGTCAAATCCAGCAAGAAAGGCAGGGCAGTCTGGCAAGACTCTCCTAATTTTTGGAGAGTTTCAAGAAAAAGGGAGGAGAAAATTGTGCAATACCATGAGAGCAAACCATGGTCCATAAATCAGTCTGAGGAGGTGGACATCTGTGAGGTTTTTTTTGACTCCTATAAAGTAAGCTAAATGTTTATGCCAGAACTGCAGAGAAGCAATAAAAGGCAAAGGTTATAAACAAATCATTCGGTGCCGACGGAGGGTTCATAGATGCTGACAAGAAACAAATAAAGTGAATAAGGCCGGTACTCTGTTCTGATAAATTTCATTGATTTCTGCATCGTGTCATTAGGTTTGCAGCGTGCCCTGTTATCTTGTAGCTCCAAACCTTTCATTATGGCTCCAGATGATAACAGCTGTTGATACACAGCAGTGACTACCCAGGGGGTAAAGTACCATTTGCTAAGAAATAACTAGGAAAATCCCCACGTCTGGGTAGCTTTGATCTGCCTGTGGTGTTGTCCTTGCAGAAGACGTTATATGCCAATACTGCATCTGTTTCCTGGATGAGTTCATGAAGCCTTTATGAGGGCCCACGTGCACTATAAAGCAGTATAATCAGAGAGGTCCCACTGGCTGAGTCAGTGCAAGCAGTGTGCCGCTCTGCAGCGCCTGGTCTGCAGCACACCAGTGTGTTAAGACTGTCTTAGGTCCACCTTTTTTCACAAAAACTTGGATACCTGGAGCTTTTTGCTGTGTGTCTACTGCAGGTATCTGTTAATACCAATAACAGCAACTTAATATACATATCTGTAGTCTCCAGTCAGTAATATTGACAAAGATAGAAAGCTAAACCAGGAAAGCAGTCCCCCAATTGTGCCAGCAGTATGAGGTGAGGTGTAAGGTAGCTCTGAATCACAAGCATTTTGAGCAAATAAGCATCTTGCCTTACCCTAGGTAAGAACAAATCCGCGCAGTTGTTTCGGGTCTGTTTCTGATCTCAGGCTGGATGAGGAAGGGGGCCTGAAGCACAGTCTGAAGGAACTTCTTGCAAAAGGGAGCACAGACTGTGGGGGTGTGGTGTATATAGGCTGATACTGGCATATGTTACAGGAATGCAGGAAAACTGCCAAAGCACCTGCAGGCTGCTGCTTGGCAGCAGCATTAGGAAACTACCTGGTTCCCTCTCTCTTGCTAAGAATTGGTAAAAGACTGAGAAGAGTTATGTATATGTAGAGGAAAATCAGGATAAGAGGACAAAGGGAGCAGAAACCAGGTCATGCATATAACACTGTCTACAGTACTGGAAATAACTCTGGACTGTTTATTATTTTGAAGAAACCCAAGCTCCAGCTATGCTGAGATGAATGAATTGGAAAGGAACTCCTCTTTATTCATTAAACTGTATGGAGTTACTTATTGTAATATTTCCATTCCTCTGCAGCCCAACCTTGTCATATCAGCTCAGGGTGCTGCAGTGCCCTGCAGTGCTAAAAATGTTTCCAGAGGATCACAATTCCACTGGAGCTTTTCTGTTCTTTGCTTTATATGATGATGATGATGATGATGATGTGTCTGTGGTCAGAAAAGGTTGTTTGTTTAATACTATTACTGGAGCAGACCTGAATATATTATCTGCTTCTGCCTTTGACCAATGTACTGCTTGTGGCCGTCCTGTCTGCCTCACCATCCTGAAAGTTTTTCCTCTTCTGCAGCTTCTGTGTACAAATAAAAAGCTGAAGTTCAGGGAGCCTGTGGATGGGATTCCAAGGACTTTCTACACAAATATATTTCAAGGTCGGGTGTGGGCTCTGAGGCTGCTGCCAGCCAGGAGGGAAGGTAGGGTAAGGTTGGATGCTGTCACAGGAGAGATGACATGGCTCTCCAGGGACTTGCCTGCCTACTGCCACTCACTCTTCTTGAAGACACTGAGGTTACCTTGGAATAGACTTACTTGCTTTCCCCCAGCAAAAAATACTGAGTTTTGGGGTGTTGAGGGTTGCTTTTAACTGGAGGTGATGACAGAATATGGATTATTGGTAGGGGGAGGGACAGGAAATTCTGCTGTTACCTAAGCCTGAATCTTGGTTACACCTCTAACTTTGCTGACACTACTTCAGTTTAATGGGATATGGGCACAGAGGCTTAAATGCTGTAATTCTTAACCTTCCTTATGAGGACATCTGGAAACCAGAAGTCAAATCCTTGGTTGATTCGAACCCTTTGTCTTCACAGAATTTACGCAGGGAATAAATCTTGGGCAGTGTATGTGTTCTAGAATACCTTTTTCTATACTACTCTGGAACACAGTCATATCTTAGAAGTTTTCAAGGCCTTGTTAGCATTTTTGCAAGGTTCCTTTCTTGCAGCACCCTGGAATGTGTGTTGCTTTTGGGAGGTTGCCACACCACATTGTCTAGCCACAGGCTAAAGGATTTTATTTATTTTTATTTCACATTGTTTTGTCTGTTTTCACTTTTATTTCCATACTCCAGCAGAATTTCTTCATGAATGTGGCAACACATCAGGTTTCTTGTTAGATGAGCTGTAGTTACTTAAATAGCCTGCTGGATTTGTTTGCCGTTATGGGAGAATCTTAATACTGTAGCAGCAGCGGAAAAAAAAGGTGACATTGAGCTCTTATCAAAGTGAGGGAAGAGGTGGGAAAGTTGTTCTCCCAGAACACTGCTGATCTGAGCTTTTTCTAGCTGTCCTTATTCAAATGAAGTCCCTGGTTGAGAGTCTATCATAAGTGCAAAAAGAAATTTTTGCTAGAGTATTTAGCAACATAATTTGCAGTGTAACTCTATGTGTGGTAAATTGCATGGACATAGATACATTGAGATCTATCCTCTACATATTCTGCATTCTTTAGTAACCATGATTTTTTTAAAAAGTGATTTATCCAGTGGTTGCTTTTCTGAGCCTCTACTGCTTGTGTGCTTTCTGTTTTTCATTATATAGCTTTTCTGTTACTAAGACTGCATTAAATTACATTCTTCATCTCTTTTACATTTTCCTTTGTCTTTGAGCCAGCCAAATGACCAATTAAACTGTCACTGTGAATGAAATTTGAAAACATTTGTTTATCAGTAGCAAGAGAAACATTGGCTGTCCCATCTAAGAGGTATAACTTAGCTTTCAGTCTTTTGTTATTTTCTTGGTTTCAGGGAACAGATAAGTACTGTTACCATTCATAATAGAGTAACTGTTCACAGAGGGGCTGCTGAAGGCTTTATTGTAATAATAAGGTGAAACTGATATTCAGAGACTCATCTTGTACAATAAAACATAGCTCTGTTTACTGATTTAGGAAAGGAGGAAATGTCTGAAGACCTCCCTTCATTTCTCTTGTAGGATTACCTTGACTGTATCACTGATCAGACCAAGCTCTCCCTGGGAACAGAGGAGCGATCAGCCCTGTTTGGAAACATACGGGATATCTACCATTTCAACAGGTAAACTCATTTCTAACTAAATGAAAACATTTCAATAGCCTGTGTTAACAAGAGGGAGCAAACGAGCCAAATTCACTTTCATCACTTTAAAACCGCCAAGATCTATAAATTGAGAAATTATCTAATTTTAATTCTAAGCAAAGTTGGTTTGCCAACACCAGATTTTTTTTTAGCTGTTTATTTGATGCATCAAGAGTGGTCTCCATGTGCTTTTTATTGCTTTTATGCTGAGTATTTACATGAATGTAAGCCTAACCTGCTCTGTGCATTAACTGAGCTAAATGCAAGAGCACTGTAAAAGAAATTCTTGCCTTAATGAAGAGATGTTTTATTCCTATTATATTGGCTCCTTTTGTGTGCTTATGTCCATCACCCAGATCTGTCTCTTGTCGTGTTCTATGCTGCTAGCTACTCCCTGAAATAATTTCTCAAAACTGTATTCAAGTACCTTTCCTTCATTGGAGTTTTTTGTTCAGTGTCTTTCCAGCCTTCTTTAAAACTCTGCAGATGGGATTCCAGTATGTATTGGGAGCCTGAAGTAAAATGTCTTGCTTGCATAGCTAGTGCCACATTGTGTGGGATCTCAGTATCTGCAGTTTGAGGAGCATGCTACTGCTACTTTTTTTCTGAATCCTCTGTTACTGTAAAAATTATTAACTTAGTCAGCATTTTAGGAAAACCTGACTATTCAACCGATGCAGAAAATATATTGACGTAAAGTTCCCACATCTTTTATATACCAGTACTCCTGTAAAAGCTCTTAGCTTTAATATAGTTGGCAAAACATCTCCCAAACTACTGTGTTCTTTGAAAAACAGTAGATAATTTAATTGTATCAAAAGAGAGTTCTGAAGTGGAGCACTTGTGTCAAAGATCATCTTCAGTGTTTTTCCATCATCATGGGAAGTTACTTTTAAGGGCTTCAGCTGCTGGGATTGCTGTTTAGTGTCAAAGGAAAGACTGAGAATGGATCTATTCAGAGTTTATGGACAAAGATGAAATCTAAAGTCTTTTCCTGAAGCTTAAAATAGCTACTGTAATGGAAATATGCTTAACTAGAAAGCTGCTGTGTCCTGCTTCAGCTACAACTGACTTTACTGGATGCCTAACAGCTGGAAAATACATAGTGGGAGCATGCTAAAACAGGCTCATGGACTGTTTTAGAGCCATGAGACAATGATTGTGAGCTTACAGATTCCCAGTGGTCACAGAATGAAAAAACACTGTCCTGGCCATTATATTTTCTGATCCTTCAAAAGCTAGAAAAATTACAGACTTGATAGCTAGGATGCATTTATGCCAGCTTCATTGCAAATGTTGCCTACTAAAAATACCTTCAAATATGATCAGTTGTTATACAGAATTACTGAGCTGTGCAAAAATAAAAAAAAAAAAAAAAAAAAAGGCAGTTTTAGGCAATTTTAGAGATAGATATGTTAGAATGGTTAAAACTTACTGGAAAGTTGTCCAAAGCAGCTAGTAAATTACTAATGTATTTCAAGCCTTCTAATATAAAGTTCTGCTTGGAAATTGTGACTTCTTAAACCTGAACAGTCACTGTATATCCCAATATAGCTTCAAGGATTAAGTTTACTCCTGTGTGAAATTTAGCATGTAGCTTCTAGGTCCTAAACATACTCTAGAGCCTTTTTATTTATTCTTAGTTTCGGAAAAAGGTCCACTTGGTTAGTTCTATGTTAATAGTTTCAGATGTTTTTTGTAAGCATAATTTTATAGATTTAGAATTACCTTGTTTTTCTCATCTTTGAATTTGACCTTTAATCAGTAATCAAAGGTTTCAGTCTTGGTTTTTTTTTTTGCAGACTTGCAGATCTGAGAAATTTCTTTTCAGTAAATGGAAATTTCTCTCAGCTAAGCTACCTAGGATTTTCAAGTGGTGTTTTGAATGGCAAAAATGGTGGTAATCATGGTAACTGCTAGTCCCATGATTATGATCTCTTTTTGAAAAACTATTTCTTTCTGAGTTTCGTGGTGGTAAGGTCTGGCTTCTTCTGAGGAGAAGCCATGATAACACTTCATCAAAAAAAATATCAAAGCATCCTAAAAGGCATTCTGATAAGGCTTGCATTAATTTGATTTGAAAAGATAATGAATGCACTGTATGCAAAGTTGTCAAGTCTTTATGCTTCCCTCTCTCATCCCAAAGGAGTTAGCACTAATTCCTGATGATGTTTGTACAGATTCAGATTTTTCCAGCCCATAGTGACCCAAGCTATATAGCTCAGTACGTGGCCCTGGCTCCTGTGTCATGCTTCAGTCTGAATCTTGTTAGTGATCCAGTTGAAAGAGCACAGAGTTTCTCCAGCAGTGCTCGCTCGTGCTCCCTGCCTGGCTGCCTGGCACGATCCAGTTGCAGAGCCAAGAACTGTGACAGGCAGAAAACCTCTGGATATTCAGGTGAACAGGACCAACACTTTTCTCTGTTGTTCTTTCTGCCTCCTGCCAGGTACTTAAATGTAGCCTATAATAATAGCCCTACATTTTCACTTCAGCTTGGTATTATAGGGATTTATTTAAGATTTTCAGGATGCCTGAGCATGACAGTTTTGCTGTTTTTACAGTGGCAGACTGCTCTTACCAATCCTATTCGTACCATCCAGCTGAGACAGAAGAGAGGGCAGTATGGGTAACAAACTCTTTCAAAAACAGCCCCCTTACACTATGGACTTGTGCTGAAGACACAAACCATTAGTCTATTTAACACATACACATGGACTCAATTGCATGAATATATAAAATCTTTAAGTGTGCCTCTTCTGTATCATGAGGGAGAAATTATGTGGTTTTATTGGAGACCAGTAGGAATAAATTGACAGTCCAGGTGCATACTTTAAGCCATCAGGAGAGTGTCTGA
This sequence comes from Hirundo rustica, assembly GCF_015227805.2. Classification (NCBI taxonomy): domain Eukaryota; kingdom Metazoa; phylum Chordata; class Aves; order Passeriformes; family Hirundinidae; genus Hirundo; species Hirundo rustica. The sequence continues at coordinate 57,738,003 of NC_053452.1, read as the reverse complement.
CTGCCAGACAGCAGGAATCCTCTGAGCCAGTTTGGCATGTTTGATGTTATTCCCAAAACTCACGTGTGGGACACAGTTAGTCACTATAACTAATGGCTATGGTCACCATTGCTACAGCTTGCTTCTTTTGTTGATGTAAATGAGCTTCATGAGTTTGGGGTCATAATTTTATTCCCATTTTGATGAAGGGAGAAATTGAGGTGTAAAGGTTAAATTGTCACAATACAAAGTGGCTTAGTGACTGCTGAACCTAAGGTCTTTGCCTGTCTTTGTTCCTTGTGACTGCATGTTGATTTCTCCCTTTCCTTCCTCCAGTAATTAGAGAAGCAAAGAACAAGTCAGGAAACTCTTCTGGTTTACTGTTTTTTGTACATGCAGAGGGAAATTGTGTCTGCTTACAGGGGAAAAGGGTAGTTCCCTAGGTACAGGCATCGGAACTCTTAGGCAGAACTTGTTCAGGGAACCAGCTGTGAATTGGGAGAAAAGTAGCCCTGAATGGAAAATCATCTGTGGAAGTGTGTGTGTGTATTGGGGGGGGGGTGGGGGGGAGGAGGAGGAGGAGAAGAAAAATCTTCTAGAGAGCAATTTGGCAGAAAACTCAGTTTCTTCTCTTATTTTTCTGAGTATGTCTTTCAGTAAAACTGAAAACTCTGAATCAAGGAGATACCTTTGAGGTTTTCTTCTACTTGAACTCTTTCTTTCCCTTAATTTACTTTCAAGAACTGAGTTTAATTCAACAGCAAACAGGCTCCCTTATTGCTTTGTTCCTGATCAAATGAATTAATTTTCTCCTTGGCTTGTAAAAATTACAAAATCCTCTCGTGTTGTTTTTATGCATGTAGAATATATGTATATATATATTCCTTTACAGAATACTTTTTCCAGGCTAACCATTTTCAATGAAGAAACACAGTAGAAGTAGACTAATTTTTCTGAGTGAGCTTCATAACATTCTTCATGTATGAGAAATACGTTCTTGGTTCTACCAGTATTTTTCAGAGCAGTTCATCATTTCCCTTGGTCAAGTAGAGCTTATAGAACATAAAAAGTCTTTATAGGACAGTGCAAGTGCTTCAGTAGCTTTTAAATTTCCTTAGTTTTACATCATGTTGGTTGATACACAAGCTACACAATTGTCTGACTGCACCACTATGATAATTGTTAAAGAGCTGTCAGTCACAGAGTCATGGAATAGTTTGGGTTGGAAGGCACCTAAAGGTCATCTAGTCTGGCCTCCTTGCAATGAGCAGACATCTGCAATTAGATCAGGTTCCTCAGAGCCCCATCCAACCTGGCCTTGAATGTTTCTAGGGATGGGACATCTACCTGAAGGAGGGGGCTCAGCTTTGCATAGCAGAACAACCAATCCGTGGTCATCCTGATGACTTGAATTTTAAAATAGTGAGAATACCATTTCCTTATAGTTCTCCTCTGCTTGCAAATAAAAACAACCCCAGTAGCTGGAGGGGAAAGGGGGTATCAAAGGTGTTCTTGTTCCCTTTATAGGACTCCCTGCATCATTAAGTGTTGCTATGAATGGCACAGCGGTGTCTGGTTCTGAATATGCCGGTGTGTCTATTCCAAGGTATGCCATAATTGTCCTGCTCTTTGTTTTAGTGAACTTCTGCAAGATTTGGAAAACTGTGAAAATGATCCTGTGGCTATAGCAGATTGTTTTGTTTCCAAGGTAAGTCTGCAGCACCAGGTGCAGAGCGCTGTGGGGGGAAAAAGATTAATTTATTAGCTTTTGAGACCTAATCCTGATATCTTGTGTAATGTTAGCTGAGAAAAGTCAGCAAATCTATGGAAAGGGAAGGAATTTTCTCTTTAGTAATTGATAGGGGTATGCCTCTAATTTGCAATTTGAAAAAATCAAGACAAAGGTGTCATTTTTTTCGATAAGTGTATCTGAGCTAGTGGAGCTGTTTATAGAGTATTTTTAGGGTTTAGTTTTTGGTCAGCTATTACAGGGGTTCCCTTTTTTACTTGCTATTTCTGTTAATATAGGTGATTGAGTGGTATTGCTGTTATTCCTTGTCAGCTTAAAATCAACTAGAGAATAAAACTTGGTTGCATTCTTAGAAAAGACAATAACATTACCATACAAAATGTGGCCATATTGTTTTCTGAGAATTTTTCCTGAAACCCACAACTATACCTTTAATTTTCTTTTTAAATGGAATGGCCCAAAGTCTAGCCTTAAGTTTCAAATCCCATTCTCTCTGAAATGCTTTGAATTTTCTGAACATTAATAGGACATCTTGATTTTGTTGGGCAATACTGAAGCCGAAAATATGGAGCATGGGAAGTTGTTAGGTGCAGCAGAAATGCAGGGAAGAAGGTGACCTTCATTGTAGGAAACACAGAGAGCCAGTCAGGGAGAAGAGGAATGGCTATAATGAGTAGGACAACAAGAAATGAAATAATTTGTGGTACAGGTGGTGGTAGTTCACTGGAGACTTCAACCAGAGAATCTATATATATCTTGAATCTGTAGAGCCCAAATGGGTTGAAAAAAATAATGCTATCTCTGTGGTATTTCTGGAGGAGGAGGGATCATGTCATTGTTTAAAGTTGAATAATATCTTTATAGGTGTGTTTGCCTTTTTGTATTAAAAAAAACCCCAAACAACAAAATGAAAAACACAAACACCAAAAAAAACTCCAAGGAAGCAAAAAAGCAGCGAAAAGCCGAAGCCTGTCATGTTTTATACTTTGTCCTGAGCTCAGCATTTCCAGCACCAAACACTCAATGTAATAAGTCTAACACACGGATTTAGGATTAACTGGACCACCCTCGCATTGTGGTCCAGTAATTTGTTTGGCACTCTTGTGATGCAAGGGATTTTATAGTAAATTAGATGATACCAGCTAAGTGCTGCTGTTTCACCAGATCTCTTGCTTCAGCTGAGATTGAGAAAGCTATAATTTATCTAGTAACTGGTCTTTTGTAAGCCCTGAGAGACCTTAGTGCTGGCATCACTACTGCAAAAATAGGATGCATTTTTGCCCCATTGCAGTGGGGTTTTTGGCATGTTGTTATTGCTACAGATATCCTGGATTGAACTGAAGGAGTGAGAGAATGGGATCAGGGCAAGTGCAAAGACCTGCTTCTGGAACAGGATAACACTGTCCCCGCTGAATCTGGCTGACTAGAAAACAGCTTAACAAAAAGGATCTGGGGTCCTGGTGGGCAAGGAGTTGTGAGTAAATCAGAAGAGCGCCTGTGCAGTGAAGGGCAGCTGGGAGGCCTTCGGGGTATTTACAGATAGAGCAGTTTGGAGCTGGTAGATATTTCTGCTGTATTGCTTGCTTATAGCTGGGACCACCTGGACTACTACTGCTGGTATGCAAAACAGAGATTGTGCAACTGATAATAAGAAGTCCAGGAAAAAATTGTGTTCTCATTCAAATTGGCCAACTGAAAGGGCTTGTCTGGTAGACTTTCTGGCCATTAGTTCCAAAATCCATCTGCATATCATTGCTTGTGCCTTTTGTTCCCTTTGTCAAATGCTTTTAGCATTTGTATTATTGGCAGGCAACTGGCTGATGGCTCAGAAATTGCCAGAGATTGTAGTACTAACAGGCATTTTTTAGCTTCATCCAGACAAGTGCAAACACTTAAAAGCAAAATCAAACAATACCAAAATACCCCACAGTTCTGGTTTTGGCCGTGAGGATTTCATTACAGCAACTGCTGGCTGCCTTAACAAACTCCAGTTGTCCATTCTTGGTTGCTTGTGTCTTCCCAGCACTGAGGAGTGGAAATAAAACTGCCTTTTTTGGCAGCATGTGCTCCTTCAAGTCTTATGGGATTTTGGCCATTTATTGTTTCATTGCTTCGAGTGCGTTAGATCTTCACTGTGAGTTAAGCACGGGGATATTATCATGCTGAAGTCATAGCTCACAGCCATAGCTAATGGATGTAGCTGTGCTGGAGCTTCTTGAATGCTTCCAGTGGAACTGTGCTTAGGTTACATGGGCTCTTGACCTAGTGCCATTTTTCCACTCAACTGTGAATGTTGTAGGTGTTGCGAATCTTAAGGTATAAGCAAGTTTTCACTGTAGTTACTGTGTTTGCTTTTTGCACTCTTAAGAAGCTCAGTAACTGCATAAAGTAGAAGTTTTCTTTCTTAGGATTCATGTAAAATCACACAAAGTTGGTTTGCATGTAAAACAGAACAGTTATGGTTAAAGTAACTCTGGAGGTTGTTGTATAGAATGTTTTATACTTGTGAAGACGTGGGGAGCTTATTTTTAAAGCTTTGGATCATTCTCTTTGAACTTTGTTATTTGGTTTTGCTCAATAAAATTTCTTGTATAGCATATTATACTTCTCTCACACAATCATACATGACTGTGTTTCCTGTGTATAACTTTCATGCTTCAGTAGTAAAAAGTCTTGTAACTTTTAAGGGAAAAGACTATCAAAACACACTTCAGTGTACTTTGAACAAAAACACATCATTGTGGATTTGAATCTTTATCTTAACATTTTTTGTGCTGAATACCCAAAGTAAATAGCCCCTAAAATGGCAGCTTTGATTTATTAACAGTCTTCGGCAATGTTTTTAGTCTAAACCAGCCAGTAACATAAAACTCATTAACCAATAAAATAACGGGGCAAAGCTATTACTTTATGGAAATGTAAATATTTAATAGGAACTTACAATATTATATTGAATCTCTCTGCTTTCAAGTATTTTAATTCATTAATAACTCACAGGCAGATGGACACAAATGCAGAAAAGCACACTTATTTTAAAACCTGCTATTCAATCATGAATTGCAGTCTTTCTCTTTCTGCCTCAAGATGCAGATGGAGTGGATGGGTATTTGTTTAACAGTGTGGGATGGCTGCTGCATGGAAATAACCTGCTTCTGAGGGTAGTGTTGCACTAGTTCTGATCCTTTCTCTTTGTCTAGAAGAACTGTATTAAAACTAGTATGTAAAAGTTCTTGGAGACATTTTGCTGGTTACTAATTGGAGACTAATTGGAGATAAAAAGGTTCCAGTGCAAGCTGAGCTATGGCTTAATTATTCACACAGAAGACTGTTTATAAGGTGTTTTTGCCAGTTCAGTCTTTCATTTTCATAGTAACAATGCCAGTGTTAATTAGTAGACTGACTTCAGTATTCGATACATTGACATTTAAGTGAGTTGTTTTAAAGGAGAGCTGAATTCTGGCACATCACTCTTCTCACTCAGCACCCCAGAAATTCAGAACATATGTTTTCTGAAAGACGCACTAACAGCTTAACCAAGGGGAAAGGGAGAATTACTTTAATCTAGCATCTCATTAGTGAAGAGGAGATCCCGGCCATTGGCTTCAGTTTGCACACTGACTCCACCCATTTTCTCAGTCTCCGTTTTCTTTTAAAGCGCCTTTAGTGGCCATAAAAAAGCACAGTGCACTAAGAGTTGAGGGAAGATCTGGAATGTGGAGGAGATATGCAGTGAATTGATTCCAGTGCGAGGGACCAGTATAAGTATAGCTGGGGTCTGCTCATGCTTGGCTTTGCTCTTGGGAAGGACTTGCAGTCAATGAGGATGAGCTCTCAGCTTGAGTCTCAGGTTTTTGAAGCTTCTACCACAACAGCTTTGAGCCCCCAGATTTAAACTGATCTCTGGAGCACTTCCAGTCTCCATGCAGACATCAGTTTTAACCTGGTCTGAAGACAGCTGATGTGAACAAAGCTGTTTTCAAGCTGAGTAAGTTTAAGAAGGTCTGAAGAAATACTGATGAGCATAGCTGATGTTTTCCTTATGTTGTGAAAGTATCCGGAAAAATAATAAATCCATTTTAGTTCCTGGTTTTTCTTTTGCTCCTGTTCTGAGTAGTGCAGCTTTGTCAGGATGAGGAAGAACTTCTCTTGGAAGTGGCTGTCTTGACCCCTTTCCCAACATGTTCACGTGAATCCGGCCAGTGCCTGGGCAGGGTGTATGATGTTGATTCACAAGAGATCTGCAAGTTTGAGTGCATATCAACAATCTCATCCTGGAGGCAAAACACATGTACTTGACTTTCTCCTGGCACCGTGCTCACATTGCTCAGTAAAAGTAAATGCTCTCTGATGGTTCTGTGTGGTGAAATGAGCTGTGGCTCACTGGAGCGAGTACGTACGTAAGTGCAGTAGGGAATTTGGTGTTATGTCTGTTCAGAAAGCGGGGATGATAGTGAAACCATTCTTAAGGTTTAGAGGTATCAAGGGCATAAGAAGCTATATATATATATTTTTTTTTAATACAAAATTGTTGCATTTACTAGCTAGATGAAAATTCTTTTAAAACAAAAAAAAAAAAAAAAAAAAAAAAGAAAAATCCCATTAAAAGTAGTTCTGACCTTGTGTAAAAAAAAACCTAAACCAAAACCCAAACCAAAGAGTGAGAGTGTGAAAAGGCTCCTGGGGATTTCAGACATGCTTTTGATTTTGAGGGGAATGTGCACACAGCCTACTCTGTAACCCTGAAGTGTTTGGCCTTGTTTGTTTTACAGATAGTACTTTCATTGGTTAAAATTTCACAACAGATATTCTTTTCCTTTTTGTTTGAAAAGCAAACAAAAATCATGTGATATGAGCAGAATAAAAGCATAAAAATAAATTGGCTCAAAATGTTCTTCACTCTGCTTATGAAGTAGTTCTATAAATTGTATTATTCTGTTATCATAGCCATGGGAATATATTAAAATTTATACCAAAACCCCCTAAATTAAAACTTTGAATTAATATATGCATAAATAAAATAAATGACATTTTTTCACCGTTCTGAATTTCACCTTAGTGTCCTCTTTTAAGCACCCTGGCTTATTGTGAGTGCTGGCTAGTTTGGTGTGATTGCCAAAGAAAATCACACAATGTAATATCTGCAGCTCTCTGAGGTTTGTTAATTCTCCATTTTGAGTGGAGAGGGTTTGGTTTCCAAGTGTGGACAGGCTCACTTCCTCTGCGTACAGACATGGAGCGTAGGTAACACTGCCACAAAAAAGTAGCTGCAATGACAAAGTTAGTTCAAGTGTGAAAAACGAAGCTAAAGTATGCAACTGTCGAGACTGCTTTTGGTTGGTTTGTTGGTTTCTAAGAGAAGAGCAGTATAATAAGCTTACAGCCCACCAGTGAGTAAATGGGGATCACAATCCCCTGGGGAAACATTTATTAGAAGTTTGCTTGAGTTATTTTTTTCAGAACAGTGGATACTGAAATCCAGTAAGACGTACCAAAATGAATTGCAATGACTTGTACTCCTGCAGGGTAACATCTTACTTTATACAAGGTCTTTATGGATCACTGCTCAGTGGAGAGATGAATGGCACAACCTGCTTTACCCCCAGGAGAGGGGGACGGGACCAGTGCTGTTGGAATTGGCGAAGGGCACTGCCGGGGATGGCTCTTTCTGCTGAATGGCTGAATGAAAAACAACCAAACCCCAACAGTGAAAAACAAGAGCCGCAGCCTGTGTCAGCCCTCTCCCCAGGGAGGTGCTTCTCAGAGCGCTGTGCCTTCTGTGAATGCAGATGTTTGGTCTTGCCATTCACCAGCAGTGACCCCTGGGAGACAGCCCCTCATGGAGCACAGCTATTGTGCTGCAGAATGCCAGAGCCCATTCTGAAGATGCTTTGAGTAGAAACTGGGGTCTTATTCAGTGCTGGAGGATGGTGTTTTATCTGTCTAGGGCTTATGAAAGAAAATGTGATTGATATGGGGAGCGCTTTGCCATTCTGAAGTGCTTTCTTTGCCTTTAGGACTCCAGTAAGCTGCAGAAATTGTGTCTTGTTTGTTCGTAGGCAGATGTGGACTTAGAGCACGTGGGAATGTGTTTGGAAATGTGTTCTTGCATAGAATTAAATGATGATTATTAAGAAAAAATCTTGAGCCAGGGAAGAAAGAAATGAAACTCAGACTTCAGCTCTGAGAAGCTTATCAGCATTAAGTTTGAGTAATTTCAGTGTGACAGGCAAGTGTGGAAACCCACCCAGGTCTAGTTGCAACTTGTTGGGGTAATAGCTGTCTGCTTTCACATAATTTACTTCTTAAAAAAATCGCTTTTGTGGCTTCTAATTTCACACTTAGACTGTGCTCACATGTGAAAGTATTTATAATTGCTTGAAAATGGCACACCAAACATAACCTGCAAAACTTACTTCTCTCAGTAAATATACCGGGTACATGGTGTGATTATTGGGGCTGTGCAGGGCCAGGAGCTGGTTGTGGGTCCCTTCCAAGTCAGGATATTCTACGATTCTATGGTATGGATGTGCTTCAGCACACAAAAATACTAGATAAGTACAGCCAGCTGTTTGAAGGACGTATGTGTAGTGATGGTGTTTTGGTCAGGTTTTTGGTTTTTGGGGGTTTTTTGAGATGCACAGATTTTCATAGGGTACCTGGGAAGTTTTGTTGCAAAGTCTCTTGTTTTGTCTCTGTGTAGGTTTTCTTGGTTTTTCTTTCAAGTAAAGGAAAAATCACCCCCCCGCCCCCCCCCCCAAAAGATTAAATTCTGGTTGTGTTAGGACTATCACAGTGAACATAGAGAACTCATTGATCAGGAACTGAGGTGTTGTCTTGATGTCATCTTTATCTTGCACATGTTAGCTGCTAGTTTGGTAAAATCTCAAATGTATGCAAACTTTTCTTCCCTGTGCAGAGTGAAGATTTCCACATATATACGCAGTACTGCACCAACTACCCAAGGTAGGAATTATGGGTTCCTTTTCTTCCTTTGTCCCTTGGCCTGTTTGTGTAAAGCAAGTTACACTCTACAGAAGAAAGAAATGTCAGAAATTTCCCCTTCCTAAATTGGAGGGAAATTACCTTTTATGTAAAAAAGAAAAAAAAATACAACAAATTTTTAAGAATGCTTGTCTGAAGTTTTGTTTAGTCTATTCTCATGGTTCATTGCATTACTCTTCTTTAGAAAATTATAGTCTTTTTCTGCAATGCTGCTTATGTAATTCCCAGTAAGAGAGACTGGTTGCATGTCAAGGGAGAACATAGCTGAATGCACAAGATAAATTTTAAAAAAGCCAAACGGAACAACAGAAATCGCCGTTATTAGAATGGGAACCTGCTGCCCCTTTTTACAAGCTAAAGAGGAAGCCATTCTTTACCTACAGACTTATGGAAACAGAGTGTCTTAAAGCCGTGTATTGATGCTTTCAGGTCTGTGGCTGTGCTGACGGAGTGCATGAGGAACAAGGCACTGGCCAAGTTCTTCAGAGAGCGGCAAGAAGCGCTGCAGCATTCTCTGCCCCTGGGCTCTTACCTCTTGAAACCTGTCCAACGCATCCTCAAGTACCACCTGCTTCTGCACGTAAGAAATGTATTTAGTTTAGGGCTGCTGCACGTTGGAGTTCCTGCCTCTGGTACAAGGCTTGGTGCTTAGAGAGGTTCTGGTTTTCCTTAAATGCTCTTCCTTTTGCGGGTATTTGGTTTCAACATGTGGAGACTTTCTGTCTTTGTCACTTCACACCATATGCATCTATTTGGAGTGGGGAATTTATGGTAATTATTTTAGACACATTACATCAGTCTTTGCATCCAAATAATTAGCATTTTTATTGAAAACTGGTCTGTAATTCTGAAGTTGTTTGGAAAACTCACCATGATTAAACATTTTGTACACAAATTTATTGTTCCAATGAAGAACAGTGTTTTTCCACATGTTGCAATGCTGGGGGTGGTTGAAAGAAGGACTAAATACATATAAACACCCTGACTGCTAAAAATTTTGTGGAGAGGAATGATGGAGGAAGTGGGAACTCTTTCCACATTCAGTGAATTGAATTAAGCAAGTTTCGGAAACTCATGCTTTATTGTTAACATTTTCCACATATGTTTCCTATTAGAGAGTCATGTTCTAGTGAAGTGTAAAGACACTGATCCTTATTTTAAATGCCTGGTGCTTTTCTGCTCTCCAGCTGTAAAGCAATGCCTAGTGTAATTCCATCAGGGTTTTGTAAGTGTGTAGAAATGTTCTGTGTTGTAGGAAAGCCATTAAATGCTGTCTGAAAAATCTCCTGTCAGTGTGCTGCGCTCTCTTTCTGTGCCTCTCCGTTCACACTGGCTGCTTCGAGTGTACTTGCTGCTAAACTGACCCCAAGGGCCAGTTGACTTTCTTCGTCATCTTGTGTTAATCAAATTGATAGCAACATGCAGTAACAAAGGCAGGAACGTTGCCTTCGAGTGATTGCGATGCACAGATAAAAACACAGTATTGCATTCGACTGGGAAAGTTCACTTAGGAATAAGGGGACTCTGGTTTTTTTCCCCTCTGTCTTAGGAAATAGAAAACCACCTTGACAAGGACACGGAGGGCTATGATGTGGTGCTGGATGCCATAGATACCATGCAGAGAGTGGCATGGCATATAAATGACATGAAGAGGAAACATGAACATGCCATCAGGCTCCAGGTGAGTTCCCAGAGAGATTTTATGGGTGTTTGTGAGCTGATTTTGTCAATATATATGCAATTAACATTTTTGAGTTTATCTTTTCTTTTAATCTTTGTCAGTCATAATTTAGACTCCTGTTGAGCATGCCTGTGGCTGTTTGATCTTGGAAACCATGGTCATAACTGCTGCAGGAAAATCTCAGACATCTCTAACCTACAAGCAGCATCCTGTAAAGCATTTATTTTGCTGTAATAGGGAACTTAAGATAACTCTTCTTTCTTCCTTTCCCTCAATTGTACAGCACTGCTGTGCAACCCTGGGGCATGGCTTTGTTCAGAAATCCTGTGGTTTCCGATTTCTTCCCTTTGTGCTGATTAATTTTGTTTTGAGGCATTTCTTTTGCTGATTCTTGTTTAAGTACCTTCCTCTTGGGTTTTAGAGAACTCATTATCAGTTGCTTTGTGAAAAGCATAAACCTAGAAACATGATACTCGGAAAAACTCTAACTTCGCCTCAAATGAAGATTTTTTGGGGAGAAGAAACAAAAGCTACACCCTGAGTAATTTTTGGCATCAAGAGCAAGCTCTGTTGTAGAATATTTGCTCTCTTTCCATGTTCCCAGCAAATTACACTTTTATGTTACATTTTCAATATTTATATCACTTCAAGAAAATTTGGGGGATTTTTTAGTTTATAAAAGGGAGTAATAAGCTTATCCCATTTCAGAATTCCATATAATGTAATTCTTTGCCCATTTTTTTTAAAGATATATTAAATTTATTCACCCTTTTTGTGTTTTTTTCTGCTTTGGTATTTTTTCTGTTTGGGGTTTTTTAATGGTTGTTTATTTTTTGTGTTGCTGTTGTTTATGTGCAAGGAAAATTTGACAATGTTTTGCCTGCAGCAGGGTAACCTTTGCCACGTTGCTGGAAATGCATGCTAATGACTTTTAACAACAGTCTGCTATAAATCTGAGTAATTATATTCAGCAATAAATAGAGGTTAAATGCTTTTGGGAGAAAAAAAAAAGCTTTTTTTTTCATTTATTGAGCTCAGCTGGCAAATATATGGGGTTGTGGAAAATGTTTATATTGATAGTTCCCGTTAAAAAAGTAAACCCCATTTCTCCAGCCATAGGGATAGGCTTTCTGTGGGCTCTCACACTGCAATGTGGTCTGCAAGTACTGCAGCAGCAGTTCCTGCACAAAGTGTCCCTCAACAGTGGTGGACTCAATCCCTGTGCTGTATCCTGACTTATTAACAAGTTCCTGGAGAGATCTGATAAAATGCAAATTTTTAATTTTTTTTTTTTTTTTTTTTTTTTTTTTAACAATTGTTTGTATAGTCTAAAGCGGGCTGCTTTGGGGTTTTATTCCTGTGAATGTTTTGGCCTGCATTGGTGCTTCAAATGGACTGGGATGTTTTCTAGCTGAAAGCTCTGTTAAACTCTAATGTCCTAGACTGGCCAGTTGCCGAGGATGAGGCAGACTGTCCCTGCTTTGCTAATGCTGCCAGGTTTAAAGTCTGATGGATGTTTTTAAAGAGTTCCCTAGTTAGAAGTTTAGCCTGCTTTTAGAATTTGATATCTCATGCTTAAGTCCTGTGTCATTGCCACTGACAGAAAACACAAAGAGTTTAAGAAAACAGAATAGCCATGGCTAAGTGACACAGTCTTGTGAAGATGTTCTTAGATGTTTCTACAACTTTTTTTTTTTTTTTTTTTCCCTTAAGTAATAAATAAGGTGAAAAATATCTGTGGTATCTACACAAATCATTAACATACAAGCAAATATTCAGATGTTCAGTTGACTGAATCACTTGTGGTCCTTTACTCTTCTGGGAATCAACTCTTCAATCCAAACACCTTACTGAAGTTTTTTTTGTGATGGGCCTGTAGGACATGGCATTAAAATTCATTCGGTGGGAGGCCACACACCTTCAGGAGGATAACTAGGGTGAGAGGGAAATTGGTTGGGATACAGAGGAGAGTATGACAGAGACGGATGACTGACTTACAGAAGATTTTCTGTCTCTGGAAGCAAGGGGAGCAGGGGTTGTGCTCTTTCATTACAGGCTGTCCCAGGGAGTTCGGGGCTCTTTTCTGGGTCCATGCAGAGGCAGTAACTGGGACTCAGGGCATGTTTTACTGTGGACTTTGCACTGAGCCTCTAAGCACCTGGCTGCAGTGTTACACATAACCTACCAACCTCAGGATTGGTGTATGGTGACTTTCCACTCTTGGATACTAAACATTATATAGGAGAGTGGGAATGGCCTCAGCAGATCATTTGGGTCTTTTGTTTCAGGAAGGTCTCTGAAATTTATTTTGCCTGTTCTTTGATCTGTTGCAGGAGATACAGAGTTTGCTCACTAACTGGAAAGGGCCAGACCTCACGAGTTACGGGGAGCTGGTGTTAGAAGGAACGTTCCGCATTCAGCGAGCCAAAAATGAGCGCACGTTGTTCCTCTTTGACAAGATGCTGCTAATTACAAAAAAGAGAGATGAAATGTTCGCCTACAAAGCTCACATACTGGTATGTCAGAGAGCAGGTGGTAATGTGCTGTCTACAGGTCTCCCTAAAACTCCTCTGTGATTCACATTGTTTCCTTTCTTCATTGCAGTGTGGAAACCTGATGCTTGTTGAAGTAATACCAAAGGAACCGCTTAGCTTTAGTGTCTTCCACTACAAAAATCCTAAGATGCAACATACTGTTCAGGTATGACAGAAACCCACTGGGTAACCTGGCTCATGGTGTTTATGACCCTGCATAGTGCAGGAATGCAGTTTTCTCATGGTGCTCATTTTTTTATCAGGCAAAGTCACAGCAAGACAAGCGCCTTTGGATTCTTCACTTGAAGAGGTTAATTTTAGAAAATCATCCTGCTAAAATTCCTGCCAAGGTAAAAAAAAAAAAAGAAAAAAGCAAAACCAAAAACTAACCAAACAAACAAACAAACAAGAAACCCCAAACAAAATCACAAGACACTTCCTTATATGGGTACTAACTTAAAACTTGTTAGCTGCAAGATGCATACAATATACAGAGAGTTGAGGCTCCCGGATGTTAATTAATGTGTTGTTTCCTTATATCTTTAAAAGTTCCTCAGAATTAATGGGAAAGTTCCACTATAATTATCTGCAGGGCTTGGTATGGGAATAGGAGAATTTAACTGGGTTAGCAGCATTTGTCTGCCAAGAAAGCCTGACTCCAGGAGCACATCTTAACTTGATGCTGCCTGTCTGCAGAGCACCAGGATGCACTGTTTGCAATACTATTTTTAATTGTAATCAGTCTTGGTTGGGTATCGTAGCAGTGAAGCTGTTGGTAGCACACACTTCACTGCAACGACACATACCCATCCTCAACCCAGCACCCTTAGCTGGGACATCTGTCCCTTTTTGGTGGCATAGCTAGCAAGCTTTGTGCCAGGAAAAATAAGGCACTGATATAATATTCATAGCTATATTATCTTGGAATGAGGAAATCTCATCCTCTTGTTTATGAAACCCAGTCTTAGAACTTCAGGTGGTGCCTCCCAGTGTAATACACAGTACCTCTCAAAGGGGGTTAAGCCGTGTTAGCTCTTGCCAAGACACAGCAGACACTGACTCGTGTGGAAACAGGATTTTTTTTTTTCACACTGAGTTTACTCTCGTTTTTTCAGTTTCCCTGACTGTTTTTTCATTCAGTTTTATGCTGTAATGGCTAAAAAATGTTACCTGTGACTGACATGCACCGTACTGTACTAACACGCATTTTCAACAGCGTAATAAAAAGAGACTTACGGGAGAAAAAAGCCTTAGCAGGTCCTATTGCTAATTCTCCTCTTCTCTTTTTGTTGACAAAGTCTATTGAAGATATGTTTATGCTAGTATCCATACTTACACCATAAATAGTCATTGCAGTTTATTAGGTTGTTAAAAAAGAATTTACAGCATGATCTCAGCCTTTGTATAATTTTTTTTTCTTCTTTTTCAATTTTTATTTTATCTGTGGAAAAAAAATGAGAAACCAAAAATATTTTCTTCTCAGATAAATAATTTCACTTAAGAAAGGAAAAGTCTAGTGAAATAAATCTTTGAGGTTATCTGCACATTTTAATTTTTTTTTTTTTTTTTCTGTTGAACCAGTAATTGCTTGTTGTGAGGCTTCTGTCTGCCCAGCTTCTGGAGAATGTAATAGTAGTCCACAGGTGACGCCTGGTGGAAAATTACCAAACTGCACCTGCATAAGGGCAAGCATTTTAGGCTATTTCATTTTAGATTATTTTCTTACTTAGTGGCTGATATGCTTCCTAAAACATCTGGATTTTTTTTTTTTTTCCCTGTTAAAAAAAACGGGACAAATTTTAAGCAATCGGGAGATGCTCTTTATCCTGCATCAGTCTTACTTAAACCAAATTATGATTTTTTTTTTTGGCACACACTCTTCCTCTCCTTGCTCTGCCTGTGCAGAGGTGGGCACGTAAGACAAAGATTATGGGTGCAGTGAACAACAGGTTTTGTGTGCAGACCTGGAGATAAGCTCTGGTGAGTTCCTGCCACCAACATTTTCCTCCCCATATGTAACATGTCCATTATACAGAGAAAAACAAAAAGTACAAATGAAAAAAAAAAATAATAATGCTGCTAACCATATTTATTAGTTCCCAAATTAAATTTGCTGTTATTTGCATATAAGCTCATTGCTGTCTGTAATATGCAACACAACTTGCCCTGCTACTAACAGTTCTAACTTCTTCATTTGTTACTTTTTCTCTTCCAGGCCAAGCAGGCAATTCTCGAAATGGATGCCATACGTAAGTTGGTTCTTTTTCATGTTTGTTTAAAAAATTAATGAAACTATCTTCAAAATTTGGGCTTTAGCTCTTGATGTCATCTGAGATGGAATAATGCCAGGCTTATGTTCCTTGAATTATGACCCTGCTGGAAAAGGCAAAATTAGATGCAAATCCTGTAGAGTTCGTTGGGAAGGCTCCGATTGAGACACTGGCAAACAAACATGATGGTAGTGGATAAATGTTCCTAGGCTGGTCCTCAGGCACAGCTACAAGGGTAAAGCATTCCCATGACAGCCTGGTTAACATCTACCCTACAACAGCACGTCTTGCTTGTGTTAGCTTCAGGCTCTGATGAGATGCAGCGGTATTAGGCATAAAGGGATGATGGCACTGCCTCCGGAGAGAGCTGCCAAGGTGTGTGACGTGCCATCCTGTGCCTCTGCTTGTTCCACAGATCACCCAGGCTTCCACTACAGTCCTGAGGGAGAAATGAAATCATCATACCAGCCTAAAGAAGGCACTCCTCACAGAGTGAGAAGAAAATCAGGTGAATAAACTCATTTATGCCCTAGATGACAAAAGGAAAAAAACAAGCAGGGTTGTTTTAGGGGTGGATTAGGCTAGGCACATGGAATTGGTTTTCAGTCTGTACTCCGGGCAGATGTAAAACGGCACAGTATCTCTCCAATGTGGATGAAGTATCTTATTAACCATTTGTTGGTTTTGTATTTTTTTTTTTTTTAATCTGCTGTTTGCATTTAATTTAAGGAATATACATTTGTAATGGTGGATGTATAAAGAACAGCTGGTACTCTGTAATAGATTAAAGTGCATATGCAGGAAAGCAAGTCACATTATTTAAATCTGGCATCCTCCCTTACTGCAGTTATTATTGTCTCTGAAGTGGTTCCATCCTGATTATGATAGGCTTACTATTTCAAAACATAATTACTATCTGTACTTAGTGTGATGTTTGCCTTATGGATAATAGAGATTTGAGAGATGGTTTTCCTGACTTTGGGCTTTCTTTGCCCTCCTAGCTCAAACATGTATCTATAATTACTCTCAAAGACACTACCGATATCTTCGTAGTTGGGTGACTTCATACTGCAGTCCCTGTGTTCCCCTCTTTGTCTCTAAAGATCTTTCCAACTTGGTGTGTAACATTGTATAATTGGGAATGACTTAAACAAGGCTCATGAGAATACTGATGCAATGCTTTAACATACAGCAGCATTTGTGTCTGAAAAGCAGTCAAGTTCTAATTATGTTTGAG
Organism: Hirundo rustica; assembly: GCF_015227805.2. Lineage (NCBI taxonomy): Eukaryota > Metazoa > Chordata > Aves > Passeriformes > Hirundinidae > Hirundo > Hirundo rustica. Next base: position 57,721,550 of record NC_053452.1, on the reverse strand, counting down.
GTATGTTCTTTGTTTCTGAGGTGTTTGCACACCTTTGTTGCATTGGTGCTGCTCTTTCTGTAAAAGGAAAAATACAAAATACTGATCACAGGGCCTCCTATGTAATCTTCAGCTACTTACACTTTCTAAGTGCATCTAAGACTTTGGTACCTTATGCATATTTCTAACAGAAAATGTCTAACACTGTAGAGCAATAACCAAGGCGACCACGTCTTTTGAAAGCAGGAATCTTAGCATGGATAAAAATTTATGTGTGCCTTGATAAATGGAGGGCAGCTGCCATTGCTTTAAGAAACAAATACATTCTTTGGTAACAGCTATAGATTTGACACTTCAATAAATCATCTTTGTGAGGACATTTTGCAATAAAGAAATTAAAGTCTGGCTTCACTGCATGGGCTCAGAAGCTTAAATTTTTATATACATGTTACAAAAAGTTGTCCAGGATGCCTGCAGCTTCCTTTCGAATGCTACAGTGGGTAAAAATGTTGTTGTCTTTTTCAGAACCCTCATCTAGAGTCCATAAAGTTTTGAAATCAAATGGTAAGATACTTTGTGTACTGTTTACTGACCTGGTACTTTTGTACTTTGTAGAACAACTGAAAATAGAATATTTTCTCTTGTAACTGTCCCTAAATACATCAGGGGGAGGAAGAGGAGTTTTGGGGGGGAAAAAACCCCAAAATGTTTGTGTTTGAATCTAATGTCTGCTTTTCCACACTTGGGGATTGGTCTTGTTAACATCATAGGACCTGAACACACCAAATCTTGGTGATTGCGAATGGTCCCTCAAATCACAGCAGTGCTGCAAAATCAGAGCCTCAAGTGGAACTCTGGTAAAGCTCATGCTGCCTCTGTTTTATCAGAAATCCTATATAGTCTGTTTGCTTAGTTGCTACTGCATTCAACCCCCTTTGGGGAATTCATAATTGGGGTAGCATTGACTGACACCAGTTTGATTATTCATTGATGTGTTTCTGTTTGCAGATGTAAGCCCAGATATGCAGAAGGTAAGCCGTTTCTTAAATTCCTTGTTTTAGCCAATTCATATGACTTTAGAGCACAGTATTTACTGGAGAATCTTCATCTTCTTGGTTGTGTTGACCTTAAGAATGAAAACAAACCCAAAAATGTTATTTAGCATCTCAAATAAGATTACTGGAATGAAAGAAGTAGAAATAGAGCTCACTATTTTGGGAATATTTAATAAAGAAAAAATCACCGATCCATAGACAGTTGTGGTTTATGATACAGTCCAGCCAATTACTGGTGCTATAAGATACTTAAAAATACCACTAGAATCAAGGAAGTGCACTGTATAAAAATGGTATTCATTCTTTGGATCACATTATCTTTGCGTTTATTAAATAAGACTGGAAAATTTCATCTTACTCTGAGATATATATATAGATCTCTCTCTCTCTCTTTCTCTCTCTCTCTCTAAAATTATATATCACCAAACAGAGCACATGCAGCTTAAGCAGATTGTAATGAGCATTTCTATTTTTTTCATTTACTGTAAGAATTTGTATTGAAATTCCCAGTGCTGTTTGAAAGTCTCATTTTGAATTTCAGGTCTTAGGGGTTTATTTAGGATGGAATTTAAGAAGTGTGTGTGTGTTATAAACAGAGTACATTAGGTATTACTTCATTGTCATGCCATAATCTTGAAGCTCAGGATTTGATGTGAATGGGGTCTTTTGCATATATTTTTTCAATTCTAAGTATTATATGGAAAAGTACTGGTTGTTGTACTTACTTCTTTATAAATCTCATTTCAGTGCAGCTGACTGTAAGTTAAATGTTGCCTCTGAGTCTGATGTAAGAGGATCTTACTAAAATACAGAATCTCCATATACTTCTGACCAAAATTCCATGATTTTTTTTTTCCCCCTAGCGGATGGGCATTGAGGGCGCCCTATTATCTCAAGCCACCAAACTAGGATCAAGTGAAGCCCTGCTGAATTCTAGGAAAAAGGTTTCACTGGAACCCAGTGGGCTGGAGAGCCACTTTCAAGAGTCTATTGAACCAGCCTACAGTAGTGATCATGATGAACCTCTTCAGACTTCTGCAACAGAACAGATTGATGCTGATGATGAAGAAGAGTCTGAACAGGTAGGAAAAAGAGGGGGTAAATATTTTTTTTTTCCTGGGGAGAATGGAAGAGGGATCAAAATTATATGTAAAACAGGCAGGAATGCGTTGCAAATGTTTACAACTTTCTTTCCTTAGAAACATTTTTACTCAGGCTTCACACAATAATCACTTGCATTTTAACAGAGAAGATGCAAAAGCCCCTATACAGAGGGAGAAATTCCCACTGCTTGAATTTTACTTAGTCCTTTGCAGTCCTCCAACCTAGTTGTTACAGAAAAGTTTTACCTATTGCACACAACTGGCTTTTCCTTGCTTCTTCAGATGATGCCTTGAAAATACCTTTTTAGGCCTTATGCAGAGACAGTGCCTTCAAAGCAAAGACTTGAATATTAAGTTAAGATTCAGGCACTGCTGCACGTAATGGGATGTTTCTTGAACGGTGAGCCTCTGGCAGTAGCTACGAATGTGTGAGCTTGAATATGAGAAGTTTTGAGTAGGATTTCTGAAAATGAGAGTCTTTATTTCTTACTACTGCACAGATGGTAGTTTTTTTTACTCAGTATGATGTTTCCACATGTATGCAGTACCTTTGAAAGACTAAAAATCCAGCTTCAAAACGTGTCTGTATTAGAGAATATAGATTTTCAGTTTATTTGGTTTAGTTGATACTTAGGTCATATCCTTGTGTGGTTCATTTATTTCGTGAATTATCTGAAACCAGTTATTGAAATTCTTTTTGAAGCTGACTGCATTTCCTCTTTGAAATGACACTATATGCATTATAAATATTTGACAAAATAGTATCTTGTACCAGTGTAGTGCAGTGTCTTGTAATTCTCCCTCTTGCAACATAAGCAAGAACGAAAGAATAAGTAAGCACAAAAATACCACCAAAAATTTGATACTATTAGCTTAGTGGTTACTACTAGATGTGACAATGATACTTCTACAGGTTTTATAAGCTCTGAATAATTCTTGTGGCAGTGCTAATGACTCATAAGCTGTTTCATCTCCCAGTGTAGGTCCCTGATCTGTTCTAGCTCCTAATAATTCCTCCGAACAAGACTGTACAAAGAACTGTGGATTTTATTACCTCTCCCATTTTTTTTCTTTAAAATCACAGCAAAACTCACTGCAGAAATCAAAGGGAGGAAGAAAAAGGCTTAATAGTCAAGCTGCTGAAAATGTTGAAAAACGAAGAAGTCTCAATCTCAATAAATGTGAAATGCAGGTAAGCAATTATTATTTTTTACTTCTATTTTTCTATGCCTCATAGGTATGTCAAAGAAATCTGATTACTCTGGGTTGACAGATACATCATCTTCTGTTTATGTCATGTATCAACGTTCATATCATTAAAATATTCATATCCATGACAAAATACTTTTTTCTGGGGGCTGGAAAAAGCAAGTAACTAGCATTAGAACAAGCATTAACTGAAGATGAAAGGAGTTATCTTTCCTTCTCTCCCTGAAACTCTGGCCAGCAATATCTAAAGCATCCTTTATGTTGGCGTTAGTGAGCACGTGGCCTTGCTGTAAATTAGATCTGGATGAAAACTTACACTAAAAAGAAAAAAAAAAATTCAGTGGCATGTGCTAGGGAGCATAAGATTCCTTTCTGCTAGGGTTATAGGCAAGGAAAAGGAGAAGAACAAAACTTTTGGCACAAATCCAGAGTTAGATTAGCTTAATCCAACTGTGAAACTGCAGAGCTAGCATAAAAGGTTTAATCTAACTCCTGCCAAACAAATTTGCCTTTAATTACTCATGCATGAACATAAGCTACTGTCTTGTATTTGAAGTAAGATGTTATTAAACACCAAGAGTGAACTCTGAGCCATGGTAAGGATTAGGAGGCAAAGTAGTCTGGCACTGCCACCTTGGCTCCCTCACTCTCTGTTGAGAGAGTGCACTTGCCCAGCCCATCTCACGCTTCCCTGCTGCAGGACACACTGGTGCTGTGGCAGTCCTGTGAGAAGAGGGAATCGCTGTATTATTACGGGGATATGCTAACGTTACCTACAAATTTCAAATCTCCACAGAGCTCCAAGGACCCTTCAGATGAAGAGTCGATGCAGTTGAATACTGATCTTCCATTTTCCTGCACAGCTAGACAGCCACAGTCTCCTCAGCTATTCAGCACACCCCAGAGCAACTCTCTGATTGTGAATATCCTGGGGGGAAGTACCTCTGTCAGAAACATCTGGACGGACCATCAGATCAGGCAGGCATTGTTCCCCAGCCGGCGCCCACCTTATGAGAACGAAGATGATGAAGACGATTACCAGATGTTTGTACCATCAGCGTCTACATCAAACCCAAGTTCAGCTCCTGGTGGAGAAAGGAGGGGTTCTTCTGGGCGTCCATGCAGCTGGCACTTGGGGCAAGCGCAACAAAACGAGACTTCCGGCCCCACTCGTCACAAAATCGTTAGACGGGCCAGTAGTGCTGGAGAAAGCAACACGTGTCCAGCCAGCGCCAGGTATAAAACAGGCGAGCGTGGTTCTCGAAGGGAAGTGAAGACAGCAGAGGGGAGCAGTAGGAACGCGTATCCCGAATCTTCAGAGGAGCTGACTATCGATGATATTGAACATGTTTATGATAATATAAGCTATGAAGACTTAAAGCTGATGGGTCTTACAAGAAGAGAGGAGACGTGCCGTGGTCCCCGGAGATCAGCTAGAGACTCTCTGTATGAGGCTGAAAACAAAAGCAGCTCAGATTCAACTTCCAAAAAGAAAACAGCCAATCAAAAGAGGACCTCCATTCATGCTAGTAAGGAAGAGATACTCCTCAGTAAAGAAGCACCAACTTCAAGTTTGGATGAGCTCAGAATTGTTGAAGACAACATCTATGACACCATACTCCTTCCCGAAACATCTCTGTTGAATTTTAAACGTGACCCCTTAAAGGCCTCTAAAAGGAGGAATTTTTCGGAAAAAGACTTTGCATATTGTGACGATCTACGACATTTTGTTTCTGAGGAGAGTCTCCAGTTCAGTGAAGATGAAAGTCCTTACCATCGCGTTCCCGTTGACAATGACTATTTGAGCTTAGTAGACAGCTCCTCCAACTCTGACTCGCTGTCGCATAAGTCTGCAGCAGATAAACTCTCAGAAGAAGTAGATGAGATTTGGAACGACCTGGAGAACTACATCAAGAAAAATGAGGAAAAGACAAGAGACCGTGTCCTTGCAGCCTTTCCTGTTTGTAAAGATGACATGCAGGAAAGGCTGCATGCTGGTAGCACACCTGAACTGAGTAAAGATGCAGAGTACTCACTGTCTACTCTCTCTCTGCCAGAAACTCCTATTTTCCCTAAATCTGTGAAGCCCAGGGCTGCCACCATAAGTGAGGCCAATCTCAGGTGTGAAGACGCTACACCATGCAAGGAGAACTCTTTTATGAGTTTGAACAGATCTTCCTTCTCCAGTGAGATGCCTTTTGTAGATAGCCCATACGAGCCTGCCAGTAGTGTTCTGTCCAGCACACCTGCAGAGGGCATGGAAAATGACTTGGCTGTTATGGATAAAACAAAGAACAGAGTTTTTATGATGGCAAGGCAGTACAGCCAAAAAATTAAGAAGGCTAACCAGCTTTTGAAAGTTAAAAGCACAGAGCAGGAACAGCCAGCTAGCAGACAACAGAAACTGAAACACAGAGATCTTGCTGCTATTCTGGAGGAGAAGAAACAAGGAGGTCCTGCTATTGGTATGTTGAAAACATTTCTGTACAGATACATTTCTTTAGTAACTTTCAGTGAACTTTGTGTTCTGAACTAGAAGATTATGAATTTTCCTCACCTTGGTCACTGAGTATCACAATAGTATTTTCTGTGTTACAACTGAAATGAATTTTCTCAGACTGCTTTAATATGAATGGTCCTTTATATCCCATTTCTTTTTACTTGATAACTTTGGGAAGAAGTAGCGGGGCAGTGTCAGGAAAGAGCAATTCAGCTGAGGCTTGAAGTAGAAATCATGCCTGAAACACTATTGGCCTCTCAAAGAAAAGCAGTTATTTCCTTTAGCAGTGTGACCTTGAGAGTTTCACTAAACCAATGTTTTTTCAAGTCGGTCTGACTTCTAAAAAGTCACATACATTTGCTCAGGTACCATGCAAAATCCTACCTGTTAACATAAGGAATGTGGTCAGATAAGAAAGAGCTGAAAATCTTTTTGTTAGCTAATGATTGTACAAATTCATGGATATGCACCAGCTCTGGAACTATTTTTGTCCATGATCAATTGAAACAAAGGGAAGACTTGGAGCCAGCAGACTCCATGTACCAGAGAGTCATTCTTGCCTTCTTGTGATATTTTTAAAAGTCCCTAAATATCTTATTTACCAAGTCATTTTTAGAATGTCCTTTTCCATTTTAACATGAAACATGCAGCATATTATTGGAACCGTGTGCTGCATTGTGTCCTGCATGACTGCTCACTGTAGCAAGATATTTTATGCTTCTTTTCTTCAACAAAGTGTACTGAAATAATGTGATGCAAAGACCTTTCCAGCCTCCAGTGTTTCATGTTACTTCGCAGAAGCCAAATTTATTGACACAACTGAAAGCGCTTCTTCACTGATAATTAAGCATTTTGAGATTTTTAAATTTTCCCATGACTCACTGAAATGGATTCCTTGTCTGTGCTAAGTTAATTCTCTCTTCTTTCTAGGTGCCAGAATAGCTGAATATTCCCAGCTTTATGACCAAATTGTCTTCAGAGACAGTACTCCTAAGGTCCAAAAGGAAGCCGGGCCCACTCATCAGGAGCTGTCGGCTGGGAGGTTTTCCACACCCGTGGCCGCATGTTCTCCCCATCCCCAGCCTGCCAGTGAATGCTCAAGACCAGAAGATTGGCTTTTGCATTCTACGTACAGTAACGGCGAGCTGGCCGACTTCTCTCCGTGTTCCGAATCCCAGGACCCAAAGTCCAAGAACTCATATACAGAAGCTGGTACAAAAAGCAATTCGAAGCAGTTGCCATCAGCTGGCTCGGTGCCTTCCCTTCAGATTTCCAACCGTTTGCACGTCCCAGCGCAGAGGTGGAGCACCATTATAAGCCAGCCAAACAAAGAAAACTTGCATCAAGATCACGTCTATAACTCGCTGGGGAGGAGAGCAAGCAGTGTAAAACCGCAGGCATACAGCAGGTCACAGTCCTCATCCTCAATAGTGGTCAACAGGTCTGGAGAATCAATTGTATATAATAATGAAATTGATAAGAAAAGGCTCCATTTGAATAGGAACTTTGGATTCAACAGCCATCAAACTCCTGGAATTGCTTCAGGATGTACAGGGCCAGAGATGAGAAAGCAGTTCCCTGAAAACTGTTCAAATATGATTTTGCAGGATTCTCAAAAGGTCCTGAGAGTGAACAGAGCCTCCCCTCTGACAGCTCAGATGGCCACTCAGAACTATTTTTCGAATTTCAAAGATTCTGAAGAAGGAGAAGGTGATGATGATGACGACTATGTTGAAATAAAGTCTGAAGATGAGGGATCTGACTTGGAGACTTCTCCGAACCAAACAAGGAATTCAGATCCTAAACTGCGTAACCCAGATGCTGTTTCTTCTGAAATGTTCTGTGGCAAAACTGTCTCCTGTAGTCCTGCGAAGTCTGCCAGCAGCAAACACGCACTTACCCCGTATCTGACTGCGTATAGTGATTCGGATAAATTGAATGATTACCTGTGGAGGGTACCATCTCCTAATCAGCAGAATATTGTCCAGTCTTTAAGGGAAAAGTTTCAGTGTCTCAGTTCAAGTAGCTTTGCTTGATGCTTTCAATAATTTCCAGCTGTACTGCCTTATCATGACAGAGTATATACCAGGGCAACCCGTACTGGCATCATGTATTTCCATAATATTACACTATCGGGCATTGTATCGCAATAATGTTGTAAATAGATGCAAAATATATATTTTTCAAAATTCCAAGAATCCTGGATGTGAAAAAGGCCTCATGTGCACTGTCTGGAGTCTCTGTAGTGCACGTCTGCTTCTCATCTCCTACTGAACCTTCACATCTCTTCCTTTGTTAGGTGTGATAACTCCCTGATTCTTGCCTTCGAATCAGGTGTGATGCCATTTGATTCTTAAAACATTTTATCATTTGGAAACCTTGGTATTGAGACTTTCCAGTTGGTGTCCAGTGTTCTGCATCCAAAATACCTGTGTGATTACACTGCTTACATGCAGGAGCATTTAGCTGGGCAGCTGCTCCTGTGACTGCACAGATTTCTGAGCAGGGTTCTGGTAATTACGCCAACAGGCTACTTGTGCAATTGCACACACTTTTTTGCACATTACTTTTCATCAGGCAGATTCCAAGTGTGTGGGACCAATGCACATGCTACATTATTTTAGAGCAAGCTTCTTACATTTTAAAGAAAATCTAGTCCTAGTACTTGTGCCAGGATGATAGCTCTGTGTCTGAAGCCTCTTCTACTTTCTCAAGCTGCGTAGGAGGCAGAAGACAGGCAGTGGAGGCTTTTTATGAGAACCTGTGGATGTGACACAGTCCTTGCCTGGGGAATGGCCTTGGCATTAGGAGGGGAGCTGCGCTGCTTGTCAAGAGGGCTAGACCAGTCTTGGTACCTCCAGTGATGGTGGTGTTTGTGACACACAAGCAAAATCTGAGTATCTTGTAGCTCAGGGCCCAGCAGTCAAAAGCTGCTGTGTAGAGTTTGAGACAAAGCTGTGTGTTACACGCAGTGACCTGGGCATTTGTTCAAGTCCCAGTGCCAGTAACCCTTTGAGAGAATGAGGCTTGGCCAGATTCTTGGGTGAAATACTAATCGTGGGGCACATTTGGCCCACAGGGTGGTTCAGTGATACTGCTGGCTGAGTGACAAGCTGCAGTCCCCAGGGCATGCATCTCCTGCAGCAGGAAGTGACCATTCCTGACAGGGAGAGGTAGAAAATATATTTTGTGAATCAGTCAGGGCTGACTCTAATCCAATTTATGTACAATTAAAAAGTAGCTTAAAAATGAGAATACATTCCGTTCTTTTGCAAATAACACATAGAAAAGATGCTGCCGTTTAGCGCAAGGACAGGCTTTCCATTACCATCTACACTTAACTCCCCTTCGTCATCTTTGTTGCACAGCTTTGGATTCTGTTACTTGAAAACATTGTACCGAAAGGAAAGCCTAGATACATCTACACTGATCATTTTGTGTGACTTGTTCTTTTGGTGCTTACATTTTTCAGATTACGTGGATAAAGCCAGTACCGAGTTAAACATATCAATAAACAAAGGAATTTCATTGTAATACTGTTTTTACTAACCACCTATCTCTCCCCTCAGTTACAGAGCACTGTACTTCCAGATCAGCTGATTATTTACTGCATTGGCTACCATGAGGAAAACCTGAAGTTACCAGTGTACAGCTAATTACTTGTAGAATAAGATTTGAGGACTTGAATTTATTAGACCTGACTAAATTATTTACCACACGTGTCTTGCATTGGCTAGGAATTGTTGTTTGGAGGGCTGGTTGGTCATGGTACTTTACTAGCTCGTACCACAGGGATACTTGTTACAGTCAGCACACCCCCTGTGATAGGACCCGTATCTATCTAGTAAAATCCGACTGAGAAATAATGTTGTACATATTTAAGACGCCGAGGTGTAGCAGAGCCCATATTTATTTAATATAGCTTGTAAAGTATTGTAAATACGGATAGGAGGTAAATCTGTGGGCGCGCATCTAGATTTGTTTAAACGGCTTTAGGAGAATGTTTAACTCGCATCTCATGCAATCAGTGGAGTTGGGAGGGAGGGGAAAACAACCAACCAACCAGAAAAAGGGACTTCTACTAGTATTGTAACTTCTCCCAGGGACCATTTCATACTATTTTTAATAAACGTTGAGTATGCAAAAGCTTTGGGTGCTTTTCATTGCGGGGGTTGCGGGCCGGGTGCGGCGGAAGGAAGTTATTTACTTCTGCCTGTCGGAACTGATGTTCGGGGGTGATTTGGATGGGGTTTTTTTTCTTGAAAAAGAAAAAAAAAAAAAAAAAAAGCGGAAGCGAAAGCGGGGGAGCGGCGGGGCGGGGAGCGGGCGCAGGCGGCGCTCCATCCCTGCCCGCCCCTCGGCCCCGCTCCCGCCGCTGCCCCGTGCCCGCGGAGGGAGGGATGAGGAGCGCGGCGCTGCGGCGCTGCCTGGCCCCGGCGCTCCCGGCCGCGCTGGCCCCGCCGCGCCGCGGGCTCGGCGCGCTGCTCCCGCGGGGCGGCGCGGCGGCGGCCGCCCGGTAAGAGGCGCACGTGGGGAGGCAGCGCCGGCTGATGCAACCGGGGGCTGCGATGGTGTGGGCGCGGAGGGAGGAGGGGTGAGGGGGATTTGGGCGATGCGCCCTCTACGGGTGCGTCGGGTTGCTTTTTGAGGCGGGCTTTTGGGGGGACCGCGTAGTAAAACGCCCCGCTTCCCCCAGAACCGCTGGCGGGATTTGCTCCGGGTTCTGGTTTTGGTGGCGTTTTGAGAGCGAGCAGAGCCGCCGTCACGTGGCGGCGGCTCAGGTGAGGAGGTGCGCAGATGTGTGCCTGGATATTCGTGTCCCTGGTCGCCCCCCGCCCCTCCCCGTGCCGATTCAGCCTCGGACGGGATAGTTGGCAACGGCTTCGAGTTGAGCTGGTCATTGGCTTCTGCAAGGGCAGGAGCTATCAAAAATCCGCTTCCTGGCTGTTCTTTTCTGTGTGTCTTCCTTGCTGTGGGGGACAGACAGGCATATTTCAGGGGGTCTCTTTGCCCAGCTGGGAAAGTATCACCTGCACACGCAAAAGGTAACAGGAGAGCTGGCTGCCGCTTAGCCATTTTTTTTTTTTCCCAGAAAGCATTCCCAGTGCCTGGCTGTCACTGGTTTTTCCAAGAAGCAGTGTGGCAAACAGAGCTGCCTTGTCTCTCTTCTGCCAGTGGTTTTGAAAGGGATCCATGAAGGTGGCTGCTCTGCTGCTCGTGGGGTTGGTGTAGCCTGTGTGGCAGCCCCAGTTGTGAAGGCCCCTGCATCTGTCACTGCCCCGGCCAAGGGTGTGGAAACGCAGGGCCCAGGTGATGCAAGAGCTGGTCAGACAGCTCAGGGTGATGGTTCCCTGCTGCGCTTCCCATGCTGGGGCTGGACAAGCCTTCTCATGAATTAGCACAGCTGTAAAGTTTTGGGTGTGTCAGAGCAATGCCCCACATACCTATTTAAAAAAAGAAAAAAAAAAAAAAAAAATTGGCCTGTTACGGTTTTCTGTACCTACCTGCTGAGCACCAGCCCTCACAGTTCACATCCAACCGTAATTCTGGAGATTAAAAACATACGTGCCCAAGCATTTGTTACATTGTTGACTAACATCGGTTTCTGCCAGCTAATGTTAGGAGGGTTTATTTTGTTGAAGATTTGCTTGTCGCTGTGTTGCAGCAAAGTCACCGAGCATGCAAAGAATTCCTTGGCATCTCTTAAGAGAGAAAACCCACGGCTTGAGCCAACACTTGCCATTATTCAGGTAAAGTATGTCTGTGCACTCACTGGCTGTGAGAGTTCCCCTTTGGTACTGTTACTTGTCTGAAACTTCAGAAGCATACCATGCAGAAAGTAATTTTAATCCTTTTAAAAATAAAGAATATTGTCTGCTTTATTATAAAGCAAAGCAATAGGATGAGGTAGTTCCACCAGATGGCAGATTGCCCTTCTCCAGGCCTGAAACAGTCACAGCAAACTTCAGACTGGGAAAGCTTTGCAAAGGAAAGGAACAGTTTTATCCCTTCTTCCTTTTGCTGATGTAGTCTTCCCCATGTTAAGTACGGAAGTATGGGTCACTTTTTCTCACAGCTTATCTAAATTGATTAATTAAATAGTTGAATTAAAATAGTGTTCTCAAGTCTTTATTTAGCTTGAAGCTTTTTTTGCAATCCTGAGCAAACTGCTTATGTGCCTGAAAATGTGGGCCTCTCTTCACTTCCCACCCCTGGAAAAACAATGCCAGGATTAGTGAAAGACCCTGCTGCTTCCTGTCAGCCATGTTACCTGTGGGTAGCTACAGCTTACCAATGTCTTCCTGCTCTTCCAAGGGGAGGAAAACCACACTAAAAAGTTCCAGTCAGCTCAGAAGGGTCTGCATGGAGTAAGTGCCTTGTGTTAAGTGTCAGCATCTTGTAGAAGTAGCAGCACTTTCTGATGTGAAGTAATCTTGCAGTAAATGAGAACCATTGTTTTACTAATGTTGTGAAGAGCTTTCCTTCCCACTTATGGTACCATTTTTGATAGGCAATTGAAATCAGAGATGAGGATTGCTATCCCTGCAGAGCTGAAAGATGTTCATCCTTGGATTGCTTAAGGTTTGAAAGCCACAAAACTAGGGATATTTATTGTTCTGAGGGGAACCAGAGCCATGCTGGCAAGAATGTTATTGTACGGTTTCCTAGGATGGTTTTGGTTTTGAGTGGGCACGCACTGAAACTCTGACCCAGTAGGTTTTAAGTTTAAAACCCAGCTGTAGGTATTTTTTAAGTACTGATCGTGACTCTAAGTAATGCAGCAACAGATTTATTTCAGGTCTTCTAGTGAGGATCTCTGAAGAGGCTCTCCCATCTCCCACCCTCCCTGATAATTGCTTTTTCTCAGAGCCTTCTAAGGCTAAAGCTTAAGGACTGCTAGAAAGGAGCAGAGGGGTGCAGTGAAATTATCTCCTTTGCCAGTCCCTCGCGAGTAACGGCGGTCGGCATGATGGCACCGCCTCTTCGGCAGGACTGGGAATGGGGGGCTGCAGGCTGATCCTGCAGTGGAATGATTTTAGGACTGCCCTTTTCCTCTTGAGCCAACTGAATCTGAATCGATGCCAAAATTGATACCAGTGTTGCTAATTACCCATGTTGAACCTCGGTTGGAGCTGTGCAACAGCAAAAAATGGTTGGTGGGTGCTTCTTAATTTTTTTGATGCTGAAAAGTTAAAATAAAGCATCAGGATCCTGCTTAACAGTGGAGCTGTTACCCTGCAAAGCACCACTCAGCAAAGCACCACTGGCTCCCCTTCACCTGCTGTCCTGTCCTGGTGCTCTGCCAGCCCACGTGCTGAGCTCTGGCCTCACCTGTGCTGCTCAGTGGGTTTTGATAGGAACTGGTTTAGGGCAGGAGGTTTCTGCACAAACTCGAGGTAAGTGTTCACCTGCCAGTGCTGCAGCAGCAGGGACGTTACAGGGCACAGTGTGGTACCACCAGTTGCTCCATGCCAGTTAAACTTCTTGTGCGGTCAGTGTAGGGGTACAGTCCCAAGTCCCACATTTACATTACTACAATACCTTTAGACACAGACGTTGTCACTGTGTTTCTTGCATAGACATGTGCATTAGTGTACTCATTTTTAAATGCATTGTTTTGAAACTCAGTTACTGTTTTGTTCCCCAAGGCACATAATGACCAGTTGATTCAAGAAGCAAACAAGAACTTTGCCAAAGAGGTAAGCTTTAGCTGATACATTTGTTAATAATCCTGAGCTACTCACCTTTGGTAATTTTAAATGTTTTCTTTCAACAGATTGGTCTACGTGTCATTCACATCTGTCTTCCTGAAGGCAGCACCAAGGATGAGGTAACTGACGCACCTGAAAGAGTCTTCCTTTTCCCTTTCTGTCGTAAACTTTTATTTATTACTGACATTCATTATTATTTTGACTGACCTATAGTAACTCAGATTAGGTTTAGGATTGCCTTGGTTTGAATAGAAAATATTACCCACTTACTAGCAAGAGCAAGAAAAAAGAGAATTAATGGGCATATCTGCTATTCCCTGGCAAGCTGGGGCAGAATCAATAGAGGAATGTTTTGGTTTTGTGCTTGGTGTTTAACACCATACCAGCTCAGGTGTCCTGCAGTTGTTCTTGTGACTGTACCTGATTATTGCCCAGATTGTTCTGGGAAATTACAGATTATAGGGGTAAGGAGAGGGGGGTGTTGAATTTGTCTATTGATCTCTTAATATTTCAATTATGTATTAAAAAAAAAACAACCCAAAACACTAGAAGCCTGAACTCTTTACCTTGTTGAAGGCAGAGCACTTAATGTCAATTTTGTTTTAAATAGAGAAACCATGTAGGAGTTAAACCAGTGAAGGAATGTATAGTAGTAGATGACACTGTTCCCAGCTGGCCTCCTTGTGCTTGGCAAGTTTGATAATCCTGCAGGCTTGTGAGTTCCGTGTACTGTTCTGTTTTTCGGCACACTTTGCTCTTAAAATGTTACTGCCTTGCAGTGCAATCTCAAGAACTGCTTCCAGATACATTGAAAGGAACTTACTGTGAAGTTTGTAGATTATGGATAGTCAGCTACCCATTTAAGAAGAGTGGGCTTTTGAAATGAAAAACAAATACACTTTGTTGTTGGTAAATGCGTTTTATCTGTTGAGTAACACAGCAGGAGGTAGGTAAAAAACAGTGATGGTGCAGCAGGAGTTGCAGATAGTTTGAAGTAGTATCTTAGAAGTGGTTGAGCTGTGTATTTAAAGAGAAAATTGGGGTATTTCTGTTACTTAAAGGAAGTTACTTCCAATAGAATTCATCATGGTTTGCTTACTCTCTTGCTTACTCACTATGACAGGTTTTTTTCATCTACTAAAATCCACATCTCTGTTGTGTTCCCTGGTGTGGGAAGGTGGGAGGGATTTCAATACCATGCATATTTGGGTTTTGCCATAACTACCTGTGTACAATAAAAGCAAGCTGATACTACACTACTTTACCCTGCATGAGTTATAGGTAATTTAAATGCTGTGATGATAGAAAGCTGAATTAAAGTAAGATGCAATTAAAATGGAAAACTGAATTATTTTCCCAGGAGGCAGAAATACAGCTTGGAGTTTTAATTGCTCTGTAACCCCCCAGCATTTTGTAGCATACCAAGGTTTTTTAAAGAAAGATGCAGATGTTTTCATGTCCATATACTGACACTCATCCTGTCTAGTGCAATGTATACCAGTCCTGTTGCTGTCAAGTGCCATAGGACCTTAAGAGATATGCCTGGTTTTTGCCTCAGCAGTCAGGAAACTAAAGAGGCATTTCTGTACCAGTGACATGCTCGTGTAATCTGTGTTTAGCATGAAAGTAGTACTTTCTCTTGGTTCAGAGTTACAGCTAATTTAACCCCTGCCTAATTCCCCTGGCTTAATGTTGATCACATATCAAGTGTTTGGGTAATAGAGTTCACAATTACAATGAATAACTTAAAAGAAAAGCATTTTAAGAAGGCATGTTACTAGGTAAGGAAAAAAACCCCGAAAAACTACTTATAATCCTTTTCTGTTGGATGTTAACCCAGTTTTATTATAAAACTTTGTGATGCTTGCATACTGGTTTTATATATATGGGAAGACGTGCTTGCATGACGTTTCTCACCTAAAAAACCTTTGGTGTGGTTTGTTCCATTGTATTCTTTCTGGTCATGGCAGAATAGCACAGATCAGTATTACACTTCAGAGAAGAAGGAATCGGGGGTAGGTAGTACAGCCTCAGATGTCAGATATGACCAATTATAAACCACTTGAAATTTCATCTGGTTCAGTACCTGAAATTCATGGACTTCTCTGTGGTGCCTTTTCAACATAACAGTCCTTCACTGGCAATAGCCAGCTCTTAGGATCAGGGTGTTTTGAGAAGGAAAATTGGTAACCATGTATGACAAACAACTGACAGAACAAGACGACCCAGTCTTAAGCTGCACCATGGAAAATATAGGTTGGATATAAGGAAAAAGTATTTTACAGAAAGAGTGGATGGAGTGGTCTGCCCAGGGAGGTGGTGGAGTCACCGTCCCTGGATGTGTTTGAAAAAGACTGCATGTGGCACTTGATGCCATTGAGGTGTTAGGGCATGGGTTGCACCCAATGATCTTGAAGGTCTCTTCCAACCTGGTGATTCTGTGTGTGATCTGTGTATGTGATATGCTGGTTTAATAAAATGAGTTTTTTCTTGTATAATTGTTCTTTCAAGTGTTACAACTTTTTGTCCCTGTATTGGGACATGATCTGGTCCTTTTTGGTTTTGCACTATGTATTAACTAAGGTGTCCCGTTTCTAAAAGCATCTTCTGAAGCCATTAGAGTGACGAGCTTTTGCTGAGGTTTGGAGTGGTGAAACACAAACTGATTTTGGCTGCATAATGTCACATAATATGTGTTTACTTTGCAAGATGTTTAGAATAGAGTCAGGGTGGCTTAATTTGGTAAGCCACTGATAATAAACTGAGGTTATTATTAGAGCAGGTTATTGCTTTTTCGTTTAGAATTTGCAGTAATAAGCAATGTAGCCATAAATAATTGGAAAAAAGTTACAGGTTTTACCTCATTCTAATCAGATTCTCCTTTTATCTGTTGTTCTGATCTTTAATGCTTTTTATTATCCTAGATTGTCAGTGAAATCTTGAGACTTAATGAGGATCCTAACGTGCAGGGCCTTGCTCTTGACCTCCCAGAAAGCTTATATAGCAACAAGGTATTAAATGCTGTGAAACCAGAGAAGGATGTGGATGGGTAAGTGGAGCGCTGAGAAATAATATTAGCAGGCACAAGCCTGATGGCTCTGTAAAATCAGTTTTCCCCTGTGCTTTTCATTAATGGATTCCTCAGTCAATGTGTCTAGCTGTGCTATTGAGCAGTGATAAAAGATGCCTCTGAATCAATGGGAAGTCTTTTGCTGAAGTAATTTTGGTCATCATCTTTTTATTTTTTACATAATGTATATTCAGGGCATAGTTCTTTCAAACAAATAAAAAACAAAGTCTTGATTTATTGGTGATGCTTAAGGTATTTCAGTACTTCAGTAATACAAGTGGTATTCACAAAGTACTGAACTTTCACAAGGGATTGATGGAAAAATTGCAGAGAAGGTTTTAACTTCCTTACAGCACTCTCTAGTGGTGAGAGAGTAAGCTACAATAGTTTGGACCCGTTAGCAGTGATTTCCAATCAGTGTTGAGTTCTACTGCTCTCTGAAGAGACCGCTGGTGTAATTTAGGTTTCTGAGTTCCCATTTTGCTGCTCTTGCAGCCTTCCTGCTCTTAGCTGCAGGTTATTACCATTTTTTTTTTTTTTTTAATCCCACTCTTTTTTTCAAGTTAGGAAAAAAAAAAATCTAAAAATCCATCAAGTTAGCTATCTTTCCATTACGTAGTGTACTGGAGGTTGTCAGAGAATGGAAAATTTGGAGCATCCTTCTGTATGAGAGAGAATGGAGTGCAGTGTGGAAGCACCTGGGTTGCCCCCTCCTAAGCCAGCTTGGCCCTGGCAGCTCTGGTCTGGTCTTGCTGCAGCCACTGAAGTGTTTGGGGCTCAGTGTGCTGTGGGTAGCCCATGGTGACAAGTAAAGAGCTGCCTGTGTATTGTGGGATTGTGTTACCCATTCTAGCTCAGATCCCTCTCCTGGCCTCTCTTGAGGCTCAGTGTTTGTCTAACTGGGGTGTGGGATGATACAAATTAGCTGCAGTACATGACTATCAAAGGATTTGCTTTTGTGAGAGATGTTTGCTCTTGGGATTAGCTCTTAGCCGTGTTACAAGCATTGCTGGGGATTTATGTTACACAAACTTTTTTTTTTTTTTTTTTTTTTTTAAATTGCCATATTTTTTCCACTGCAGATTATCCAGTGTAAACCTAGGACGCTTGGTACATGGTGATGTCTACGACTGTCTAGTTCCTCCTACAGTGGGTGCTGTGATGGAGCTTCTTGAAGATATAGGTGAGTCCTTCTATCATCATTAATTACATTCATTTTAGCCGAACTATTTTATTCAGTTTTCATCCTGACTAGCAGCCAAATATAATCTGACCTTGTTGTGTTTTCTATTTTGTGTTGCTTTTCCACCTGACATGTATTTGTCTTCTGCTAGTGGGGAAGACTCCTCCTGCTCAGTGGCATCTGAATGCTGTATTTGTAGAGACGGGTCTCAGTTCTACAGATTTGGGGTATTAAGCAGGGAGGGGTTAGCTGCCATCAGCAGATTTAATTTCAGTGAAGGCACACAAGACATGTGAGTCTTCCAAACAGAAAATACAGGCATCACTTGGGGATTTCGCTTGACTGTTTTGATTAGTGTAAGCAGTTGGAGAAACCCAGGTTTGCCTATAAATTGCTGCTGGGCAAATCTTTTGGTTTGGATTGGATTGTGTCAGTGCTGACACTGAAATGGCAGATGCAAACAGGCAGGTTTACTGTGTGTGAAGACACTGTTTGTTTAAGGCAGTGTTTCAGAAGTTGTCTCTCTTACAGTGGTTCATAACTGTTGAAGCAAGGATTTCTGTAGCAGAACTGTAAACAGGAGGTTAAATGTAACAAACACGAGTGAAAGGATTTGTACAAAATACCAGAAAGCCAGAACAGTATTTGCTTACTAGAATTTAGAGAGTCACCAGGAAACTCCTTAAGATCTGTGGTCGGGCTCCAGAAGAGCTGCCCGTGCTGGCACAGCTGCTGTGCTTGTGCAGGCACGCGGCGCTGTCCTGGTCTGAGCTCCTTTGCAGCCCCTTCTGCAGTGCTGCAGCCGTGGGTGGGCTGGGGGGAGCCCCACGCAGCTGCTGGTGCTTGTGCCCTGCCCTGGGGGCGGCTGAATGACTTCCCTTGTGTCGCACAGGTGGGAAGAAGGTGCTGCTGGTGGGAGCGCGCGGGGCGGAGGGTGCTGCCCTGCAGAGCGTGCTGCGGCGCCAGGGAGCCGCCGTCCTCAGCTGCCACTGGAAAGCCCCACAGCTGCAGAGTGAGGTGAGCGCTCTGCTGCCTGCCTGGGCTCGTCCTGCATCCCCACTATCTGCTCATCCCTCTCTGCTGTCCACCTGGCAGTGCTGTCCTTCGCTGCCGTTTCCAGGAGGGGACACTCCTCATTGCAGTCACAGGTGGCATTGGGGTTGCCAGTAGCCAGTGTGGGTTTAGGGTCTTTTCTCCTTCCTGCTTGCTCAGAAATGGTTCAAACACTGGCCTCTACCAGAATATTACATGTAACAGCAGTTGCTCTAACTTCATTATTTTCCACCGAGGGCTGTGGGAGAAGGAATCCAACAAATGTTTTAGCTCTTCCTTTGCTTTCTGTCTGTGCAAGGCAAATGCCCTCTTTTTTTCCTCGTCCTTTGTTACTGTCATCTGCGTGAAATTACTTCCACTGGATTGGTGTCCTAAAAGTTTGCAAGTGTTGATGCTCTTGGGACAAAGAAATTCCCAATCTTTATCTTTGAGCAGAACTGTAAAAGGATTCAAAGAATTTTCAGAGCCTTAAACTGAAGGA
The DNA here is from genome assembly GCF_015227805.2 of Hirundo rustica. Classification (NCBI taxonomy): domain Eukaryota; kingdom Metazoa; phylum Chordata; class Aves; order Passeriformes; family Hirundinidae; genus Hirundo; species Hirundo rustica. Next base: position 57,702,205 of record NC_053452.1, on the reverse strand, counting down.
TTTGCAGCGTCTCCCTGGCTGCTTTTTGCAGAGCTTTTGGACACGACTTAGAAGTTGGTATGACTTCCTGGGAGACTTCCCGGTTTGTTCCTTAGTCCCAGATTTCACAGAACTCTGCAGCTGGGGTTGCACTGTCTCTGGGCCGTGTGCAGCAGGGCTCAGGCTGTCCGTAGGAGCGCAGGGGACTGCAGGGCCTGGCTTGCAGGTCGGGACTGAGGTGCTGGGGACAGCTCTTGTGTGGGACAGCTCTTGTGTGGGACAGCTCTTTCTTGTGTGGGACAGCCCGTGCCACAGGGTGGCAGCCAAGGCAAAACCATGGTGTCCAACCTCCGGGCTGCCGAGGCGCGGACAGGAGGAGGAAACGAATTGGAGCAGCTGTGATAGAAAGTTCTCTGGCAAACCCGTGTTTTCACAGCTGTGGATGTTTTTGTCAGGCTTGTCTCAGCTCTGGGCTTTTTAAGTGACTGACAGCACTTAGGAAACATATGGCTCTCTGGGAGATGGAGTGCTGTGAACTTGATCCTTGCCGTGTCTCATTCCTCAGTTATTTCTCATTGCTTGGGGTTGTGCTAGAGGACTGCTCTGGGCTGGATGGGGTGGGTGACAGGGTGGCCAGAGGTGTTTCCACTGGTTCACAGCAAAAAATCTGGATTGGGCCCAGAGCTGCTTGTGCAGTGCTGTCAATAGCTGGAGAGAATTCTGTTTCCTTCCATCCAGATGCTTTCCCATAATCATGCTTTGCTTTTTGGCGTTCCCCGTAGCTTACCTCTTGGAGCAGGCCTCTGACGGGAAACAGAATGGGAGGCCTGAGTTTGAGGCTTTATGCACTTCAGTCTTCCCTGGTTCAGTTTAACTTTCAGCAGTAAAAGAGTTTGTACTTTGCCTGTGGGACTACGCAGCAGAGCCCAGGGGAGACCTACCTTCCTCTTCCTCACCTGTGAGCCTGGAGCAGCATGTCACCAGTAATCCCAGAGCTGTGCTGATCCTGTCTGGATGTCACTCGGAGAGTTAACTCTAGCTCCTTGATAAAATCCAATGCATGCAGAGAAAACTATCCTTGCTCATATTCCCACAAGCTGGAGAGTCAGAAACTGAGCACGAGTCTCTAACCAAACAATGAAGTGCTGTGGCAACCTGTATTTGTACTACAGTGTTGTAAGATAACATGATTATAGAATTTATATTCTTCTGCTTGTTTAAAATGCTGATTTTGAAAAGCAGCTTTAATGTTTACCAGGTTTATTCTCTTGAATTTTTTGTTATTTGAATTTCAAATAAGAAAACGTGTTAGTCGATGTTTAAGTTTTTCAAAGACTTGAAAGAATCAATTCATGTTTTATTTTTCGTGCACAATGCACTAACTTTTCCTTTCTCTGAATGGGACACCTCTACAGTGACAGTTTGTGTGCTGTTGTTTAACCTGTGGTAGCATAAGAACTTCACTTAGGAAGTGAGGAATAAACTTAGAAGGAGTAGGATTTTTTCACTGGGATGCATTTGTTTTGCAGTATATAACAGGAAAAGAGGATTTTATCTTAGGGGTAGGGGAACATTATTTGTTGTATTCTATTGGCCAGGCTTATTTGCATTGAAGCACTAACCCTGACCTTAACAATGTAATGCCTTTCTGAAGTGGTTACTACATTACCTTAGACTAGCTCTGCTGATTTGTTCTTCTTTTTTAAATGGACAGCATAACAACAAGTGTTTCCTTTAGAAATTCTTTTAATTTAAATGAGTTACACAACACTAAGTTTGTAAGTTTTTGGATAAGGTTTTGTATTGCTATGGAGTTGTTATTGCTTCTTTTACTTGTGCACTTTTGCAAAAATATTTTGAAAAAGATCAAGAGGAAGTATGTTTTAGTCCATCTTAGGAAAAGTTTAAAAATACAGGGGTAACTCTCCTAACAAACAGCATAATGCCATCTTCCATCTAACTTAGTGTGCTCCTTTAAAGTAAGTATGTTCTGTCTTATGGCAGCAGAAAGGAATAAAATAAATAATGGTGCATTTTCATTTCATTGCTTTGATCTGAAATAATGGACATGGTTTCAATGTTCTTTTCCCTCCCTACTTCATGTTTTGTTGAGAAGATTATTAATATTTCTTTCTGTTGCATTTTGGATTTGCTTGACTTCAGTTCTCATGGCACAGCTGAGCCACGTCCTTCAGAACTGTTGAGCTTCCTGGGTTTTCAAATAATTCACAAATACAAGAAAGCATTTTAGAAGGCTCTGGCATATCTGTGCAAAGTTGTCATGAAGAAATACTGTTCTTTTTGCATTGATATGTTCAATGTAAAAAAAGTTACAAAGTGAGAGATAAAGACAAGTATCTTAGAGGAAATACTTAAGATGTTATCATTCTGTTAAGCTTTGTGTAGCTCTTCAAAGCACATTCACAGCATTGTGCCTGAAGAATGACCTCCTGACATACTTCTAGTGACATACTTTTGAGCCCTTGTAATTTTAAAATGGGACTCCCCAAAAGTCAATTCAGTATTACATGTAAAGAATGGGAACTGATATGTTTAATCCTTTATTATGTCAGAATGATGTTTTCTAATTTGAATGGAGGTTATCAAGTAGATTCATATTGAAAAAAAAATGGATTATTTTCTTGCCAAAATATGGGTAATACTTAGTACCTATAAGAAAACAGTATTTTGTTTTGCTCATCTAAATTCAATCAGTCATTATTTCAGCACATCATCTTTAATGTAGTCTGTGTGTGAACCACATTGTGCCTATTTTAGGAGATCTGCTATCTCACAATTTTATTGTAAAAGAAGTGAGAAATGGTCTGTCTAGGTATAATTAGGAATAGAAAAGTTGTTTGCAAAAGAGAGGTTAAGAAGTATGAAAGTGGTTCAGCTGGAGTGCTGAATGGGAGTTTCCTTTTCAGGTGGAAAAATAGCTTATTTTGGCCAAAGTGTGCTTTTCCTTAGAGCCAACACTTGAGGTTCAAACTTTTAGACATCTCTTAGGTATTTGCTGTCCTAGTTTTGCTGTCTTGGTAAGACCAAGACTCTTGTTATGGACAGAAAAATACATTTTTTGTATTGTAAGCATGAAAGAATGGGAGACCAGGCACATGGATGAGGAGAGGAGAGGAGAGGAGAGGAGAGGAGAGGAGAGGAGAGGAGAGGAGAGCTGCAAGAGCATTTCTAATGATGATGATGTAGACACTTCAGCATCTTATGCACATCATCTCTTTTCCTTGTAATTTTCTCCCCTTGTCTGTAAGGTAGAGGAGCAGTTGCTAAAGCATGGATCATAGTGGCAGGCTTGAGACCTCAGCAGGGGTGTGGCCTTGATTGTCACATGCACTGTGTAGGGCAAGTGCATTCAGGGTGATGTGGCAGGGAAAACTGGAAGAGACCGTGTAGTTAGAACATGCCTTGATGGAAAAAGTACCTGAAACTAGTCATTGACTTAAAAAAACTTCAAGATTTCAGAAAGCAATTAGAATTACTGTGGTTAAAGTGGAACCTGATCTATAAATTGATGTGCAAAGAGACTTTTTTCATAAAGAGAGTTGTGAAAAAACTTTTAATCAGATTCCTATTCCTCATCGCATCTCTTCAGTTTTGTATGGCCCAGGACTCTGAGGGCTTTTACATTTCAATTTTTAATTTTAATTTTTATTTTGTTTGATCATGCATTTAAAAACGGCTTTTGTAGCAGTCCGTTTTAACTATGGAAAAGTGAAAATTTTATGCAAGCTTCACAGCAAAATGGAGTTTCAGTGATCTGTAATATACAGCTACTTTGTGCCATTATCATTTAATACTTGGCTGGAAAGTCTGTATTGTTGTTTTAACATTTGGTGTGCTGTCTTGGGAATGGGTGGTGCTTCTTAATCTGCTTCAACTTAAATCTTGGTGGAGGGGATCATATTTTGTTATGAGGTAAGGTTGCAGATTATTTATTGGCACAGCTCTTCCCAACTGAAAAAATATTTGCCGGTGAGAAGGCAGGATACTACTGGACTGTTGGCTTACTTTGTCTCCAGCCTGTTGCCTAGTACATTAAGGAGGGTTTGGCCTGATGCTTGTCATTCCTTCCTCTAGCCAGCCTGATGGAATGGAGCCTTGCTGTCCAGGAAGCATGAGGCAGGCAGCCACATGTTCTCTCTCATGGGTATCTCCTTGACCTTCTGGCTCCGGCTGCCTGCAGCATCTGGTTCCTGTCAGATGTGTCCTCTGTGTCCTCTGTCCAGGGACTGTGGTGCATTTGCCGAGGGAGGCTAAATGCAATTATTTCATAGGACTTTTCCATCTCTCACATCTGTGATCTGTTTCTGATGCAGGAGTTGACCCTGAACACACATCCCAAGGCTTGCTTCTTGCTTTAGTGATTAAACAGGCAGTCAAGAAGGTAGAACATGGCAAGACAGAAAAATCTAAAAGTGAAGGAGGCTTGGGCACAACTTTTTGCAAGTGAAACTAAAATTCCCAGATGGAGATCACATAAATCTCTTCCAAGGATACCCATAATTCTGTACACAAGTATTTTGCTTTCAGTGGACTTGCTCTCTGAGTTTCCGGATATACATTTTAAAAATAGTCACAGGGGGAAAAAAGTTCTCTGAAATGTTTGTGATATGTATTTTTTATTGACTCTGCAAGAACTTTTTCAATAGTTGCACATAAAATATTGTTTTCTTTGTGAAATAAGGGAAAGGAAATCACACCGGGGAAGGCTATGAGAGATCAGTTTGTCTTTAACTTGTGGTACAACTCTTTGCTGCCATGTGATGCAACTTTTTCATGAAAGAGGTGGGGCAGGGCAATGAGATGAAAGATCCAGCTGGTTTTCTGCTAAAATTTATGGGTATATGTGATGTTAGCTATCCGAACCAGTGTTAATGTTGGCTACAAAAATAATTGTGTTCAGCTGTTAAAAACATTTTTCAACATTAGGGTCGGTAGTCATAGAGATGAATATTTGGTTCCATCAGTTGTGTTCTGACATTACAGTTACATTGAATCAATTCTGTCATAAGTATGTTGGCTGAACATTCATCAGAATTATTACTTGTTGCATACAGCTCTCAACTTGTTCATCAATTCACGATGCTAAGCGGTGTGCAAAGCTCTTAGTCCTTGTCCCAGAGGCTTTGCATGGAAAGGCATCTTGACTTACGGTCAATGATTTATAACTGCTGGAATATGAATTATTTTTTCCTTGCAAAAAAAAAGTAACTGAGAAGAATCACAGTTTTTATCTGCGCTGATGTTGACTTACAGCAGAGATTTCCTTCTTTTGCAGGGCAAAATGTGCCTTCAGCACGGTATTCTTGGTACATGAGGCATTACAGCACCTTTTTATCTGGATTCCCTTGCAGATTTCTCAGTATCATTTGACCTGACATTGGTCAATCATTATGACTTTTGTGGCCTTCTAGGAGTGGCATGTAAGCTGATATTTGCACCAGGCTCAGGAGTGTGACCAGTTTGAATGAGGCTGAATGACTGTGCACTGGCAATCACAGGAGTGTTGCTGGACATGTGACTGAAGCCTGAATCAACTCATTGCATTAGTCATTTGTCAAGCAAGGGAATCTTCTCCCACACTTCTGGCTTTGTTTCCACATGGGGATCTCTTAAGGAGGGTTGGTCCATCCTTGTATCCTCGGAGGGGAAGATGGAGTTTTTTTAGTTTTCTGCCTTTTCCGCAGCAGTTATGTGCTTCTCCCCTCCTGGATGCTCAGCTGTGCCAAAGACCTGCTATCCTGACAAGATTTGTAGCTATTCTTTCTTGGCAAGAGTGTTGGGCAGGGTTGTGTCAGAGCACTTTTGGCCAAAAAAGAAGCTGGAACGCTTGTCAGTCACAAATCAATTCATAGAGTGGCTCACTGAGTTTGTGACACTTGGAATTAATTTGCATTTATCCAAAATATTACCAAAACTGCTGTATTTCTGAAATAATTTTTACAGTCAGGCTTGAGGCAATGCAGTGTCTGTTTTGCTTTTTTAGTGTATCTTGATATGTCTGCCTCTGGTGCTGTCCCTTATCTCGTGGTGATTCTAATAACTGGTAAAGGGCCCTGTTTCAGAGGAAATAGGAAAAAAGGCACTTACGTCTTTGATTACAAGGATCTTCGTAGTAACCATTTTTGCTCCAACATCTGCCAGGTTGAGCTAAATCAGGGGCAGTGGTTAGCCAACATGAACAGAGAAGGAAAAAAGGTGCTTTAATTGGTATTCAAAGGCACTGATCTTCGCAGAAGGGGTCATCCTGCATTCCTGTCAGCTGGCCTTGTTTTCTACTGTCAGACAATCTGACTGCACTCTTTATAAGTGCCCATTTACTGTCTTTCAACCCTTCTTTTTCTTAAGTTGCTCCGAGTTATTTTGGACTTCAGGACAATGGTAAACCTTTTTATTTGGGAGGATATAATCCCCATTAAATATTGATACTTACTTTGACCTTACTCCCCTGATCTCACAATTTGTTTACTTAACTTAATTTTAAATGCTATTCTTAAGTTTCGTGGCAGGCAAGAATCAAACTATCGGTTTGGACCTTCCTTTTTTGTTCTTGTCATCTGTAGAAGCTTTGCCCAAAAGGCTATTGCTGTATGAGTCTGAATATTTTTAAGATGCATATTCAAGTATGTATTTCTAAGATTAAACACTTGTTTTCTTGCTGGGCGTGTTTTGGTCTCCCTAGCTCCGTCACGCAGACGCGGTGGTGTTCGGCAGTACGAAACCGGATGATGTTCCTGTGAGCTGGGTAAAGCCTGGGGCCACCATTATCAATTGTGCTCATGGTCTTCTGTCAGGTAAGAGATGATGAAAGGTAGGAGATCTTGCAAGTGATGTACAGTGAGCCTTTGAGATGTGTGTAGCATCTAGGTGACAACACAGTGTGGTGAAAAGCTGCGTCTGTGGGAGGGCCTTTAAAGGTGTGTGTACAGGGCGTGTGTGCACCTTCCTCTGATGTATAAATAGGGAAAAGGTGTTAGGAGAGAGAAGAAAGCTGAAACAGGTTCTTCATACCAGGATGATTAGATAAGCGATGACCCAATGGATTCAGAGAGTTCAGAGGGAAGGCTTTTGGGTCATCAGATGAGCTATTACATAGTGCTGTTCTGTAAAAACAGTTTTATTGTTTTGTTTTATCCTTTGACTTTCACGGACTCATTTGGAATATGGGAAAAAGAGGAGAAGGGAAGAAATATCAGCTGCAAAGTGCTGTGGAACGGTTTGCAGAAAGTGGTGCAGGGGGGAGTACAGAAATCATGTGTAGTTAAGAAGAGGCAGATTGTCTCCTGCAGTAATTATTCCTACAAAAAAGGGTTTGGATTCATCTCCTTCCCTAACTTGTTGTGGAGGGTGTATGAGTTGAATGATTTCTCAGTTGAAAAAAATGTTACAGAATTTTCTTGGGAATAAAATTAAGAAATCTTCCCAGAAGTTATTGTTAAAATAACATGTAGTAATAATAATAACATGTAATTTTACATCTCCTGTAAAATTTCTTAAAATTCTGTGAAGATCTCTAGATATTTTCTATATTTTTGGTGTGTATATGAGTTTGACTGCTCAGCATCCCAGTGAGATTATGCTGCAAATAAATAGGAAAATGAGGAAGTACATGGATAGCACGACTGGTTAGTCTGAGGTTTTTTTAAAAATCTTATCACGAGTTTACTAGATTGACATCTATTGATACAAAAATGGGCGTAAAGCTGAGAAAACTTAATTGCATGAGTTTTAAACTAGGGATATTCCCTGAGGGCAAATTAAGCAGACACTCCATGCTGAGTTAATGCAAGATCAGACTCATAATAAAGCATCTGCTCTTTCCATGCAAAGTGTGGCCTTAGCAATAGATTTCTTTCCTCATCCTTCATTATATCCTCTTGACTTGAACAGACACTGCAGGTGTTGAGATCTGGGTTATTATTCACTTGATTGTCTGAAGGCATTTGGACATTCGTTGCCTACCTCCTGAAGCAGATCTCTGATCCTACTGAGGCTCTCAAGGGTAGAGACCGAGCCTTATCCCTTCCTGGTGTTGCACAAGTTGTCCAAAAAGAATGCACATCTTCTTTTTCCTGGCTAGTGACTAGGAGACTCCTCACGTCTCTAATGCCCGTTTATTTCCCCTGGGGATTTTGGATTGTAGGATATAGGGATGTAATTGTTAGGTGTCTGTAGGGCAGAGCTTGGCACACAGGTCTCTTCAGCAGGTTCCCAGCTTACCAGTGTGACACAGCCTTGCATGGAGGAGGAATGGAGGAGAAAGAGGAAGGAACAGAGAAGAGAGGGAGTGGTGGTACAGCAGTCATAGCTATAAATAAATAAATTAAAAGGAATCTCCCCTCCTCATTTTAATCTTGTAAGTAAAAATCTCTTATGTGACAGACTTGGGCTGGTTCTGACAGGGTGGGATAAGCCAGTCCATGCAGCCTGAGTGGGCACTGGGAGTGACTGGACTCTCCCAGCACTGTGTACTGCCTGGTGCAAGTCCCACTTTCAGACACCTAATCCTCTCCATTGCTAAGGGAGTCTGAGCCTGCACAGACCTAAGAGTTACACAGTATAACTGCATGCTACATCTTGAGACTTAAATATCTTCATGTCTTAGTAGCTTAGTAGATAATACTAGTGTTTCCCTTCTCTGGAAGAGTGTTATTAGAAAAACTGCATTACGTACCACGGTAACATTCATTCCTAATGCAGGAAATGTAAGATTTGGCATAAGCATATACATTTCTTTGCATTTTTCAAGTTGTAGTAATGCTCTCTGTTAAGTGCTGCATTTTTTTTCGGAAAGGCAGCATGAGATTTTTATCAAGGTAATTTAAATAGAACTTATCTACCAAACGTCTATCTGTCAGTATGGTTATGCTTTTGAGATTGTCAGAACTTTGGAGAAACTTCAAAATTACAGCAGAAATGCATGTTACCAGCTGTTGGTCTCAGGGCTCACTAGAGAGGTACATGAAACACAGGTGTCTTGACAGGAAGAATACGCTTAGTTTGCTTGCAAGATGTTTGTGGAAAGCCCATTGTGGAGTAGTTGTGACCTTGGAGAAACAACTGAATCTTATAACTGACTCTTGACTTCCATGGAATCTGGCTGAGGTGCTTGGAAATTGTTCTGGATTTTTTCTTGCTTTAGAAACGTCCAACTTAACATCTGTGGGGTCGCAGGAGCTAAATGAAGCCTGAAAGCAATAATGGTCATGAAGTAACTTTTGTTCTTGCTAGATGGTGGCTAGATTTCCAACTTGTGTGGGTGTACATGTCATCTAACACACTCACATGTTTTAAAAGCACTCAGAATTTGCAAGGACATTGCTGAATTGGGGAAATGTAATGTTTTAAATCAGGAGAGTAAAGTGCTCACTCCAAAGTGACAGTTCTTTTTCAAGGTGGTTTTTTTTTTTTATTAAAGATTTTTAAATTATCACAATTTTAAAACATTCTGCAATTTTCTAGCAGTGCAACATCCTGCTTCTGTTGCTCTGATAATCTTGGAATCAGGTGAGTACTGGTAGTGTCTTGTAGGAATATACTTTATACGTAAATGTATGGAAATGAAAATAACTTTCTGAACAAAACCTCAGGATGCCAGAATTATCTGGGATTTGATGTCCAGCTCCTTTGGAGTTACTTGAAAGCTGAAGCCCACATGGTTTAGTGGGAAATTCAACCATTTTCCCCACCTCTTTTCTATTCTAAACTGCCTGAACAGACAGACACACCTGATAGCAGCTCTCACTCATCTGCACCATAGGTTACGAGTCAGAGGAGGGAGCGCAATGTCTGAAGTTCATCTGATCTGATCATAGTCCGAAGCAGAGAGTGCTATTCCAGCTTCCATCTGGAAAATTTTTCCTGAGAGAGCTGTTGCAATCCTGTGATTGTCTTGCTTACTCCTTGCGTGCATGACTTTCACCTCTAGTTTCACCTTCACCCCTGTAAAAGCCTGATTAGTCATTTGTGGGGTGACTGTGTAGCATAGGCAGCCTGAGAGAAATAGTTTATTGAAGGGAAATGTCTAATTCTAATATGTATTTACACACATGCTAGCTCTGCCCTGATAAAAATAGTCATATTAAGCCAAATAACATAAAAAGTCAGAATGTTTCTGTAAAGCGCAGCTGTCTGAATGGGGATTTTAAACTTCGTTCCTCCTACTTCATTTGTCTGTTTGGCAGCTCTCCCAGCCTGGTCTCAAAGCAAAAGTCAGCTTATGACTGTAATAGACTATTCCAGTAAGAGTCCTCTATCTAAATCTAAAGCTGAGCATCTTCAGAAGAAATTATTGGGGGTTTGCTTGTTTGTTTTAATTTCAAGTGTTAATGCAAGTTAACACAAGTTAATTAGAGTTTAATCTGAGGACTGTTGCCTTCAGCTTGGTTAGCTTTGTCACTGACGTGTAGATGCCTGCTGGTGGGAGAGTTTGAGGAAGGGTCAGGAGACACATGGAATGAGGCTGAGGGTGTCTGCAGAGGGGGTCTCTTGCTCTCTCAGTGACGGGTGTGTGAGAGTGGGCTGTAGCTGCCACCCTGACTCCAGTCTGAGTGTTCTGTGCCCTGCTGCTCTGGGACCCTTGTTGAGAGGGGTGATTCTGCAAGGAAACGTGAGCCTTCTATGACCAGTAGAGAAGGAATGAACCGAGCAAGGGCTTGACCAGGTCAGGGTTTGCACTTCAGTTCCCCCATGACAGAAAGGTTAAAGCTGTCAGTGTACAGTTGTTATTTTTTTATTACAATTACGTCTACGCCCTTCACAATGTGGCTACGGCCTTCATATGTCCACAGAGACTAGGATGTGAATTTTGGAGAAATTGTGTCTAGATAAAAGTCAATGAGCAGCAATGAAAGAACAAGCCAGAAGAAGGATTACAGCAAAATGACAAAATATGTTTAGTTGGGGTAGCTAATGTATGATTATTATTTCATATATTGCCAGTAGAAACAATTATAACTGTCTCTGAAGTTGAGGTCACTCTGAATTGTGTAGACTCTCCAGAATACCTACTTTTAATATCTCACTGATGAAGATAACTGTTGCTATTCAAAAAAATTTGCATATACTGTTTCCAAATTATAGTAATCCTGTATAGTATTTGTGATCATTTCATTGTTCTCACTCACTGTAATGTGTGTGTCGAAGAGAAGATAGTCTTTACCATGCTGATTTAGGTGTTCTGTTTAAGAATGTGTGTAGCTTTTCAAAAACAGCTGTGTGAAATTTTTTTCATGTGGATTTGTGTAATATGTTTCAGAGCATACAGTTACTCTGATTTTCATACTATATTCATCATTCTGGGTGACTTCATTTGAAATATTAAAGGAGAAATTATAATTTGCTATAATTTTGTCAGTAATATTGTTAAATTTCAAGTCGACATTCAGAATTTTTTTTATTTGGGCGTAACTTTCTAATACACATTCTCCCACTCACAAAAGATTTGTGATTTATTAGTGCAATACTTATATTTTTCAGATAAACACAACGATGGTCAGCAGAACAACCCAGCTGCTGAAAAGACTGTTGGTTCTCTTGCAGTAGCAATGAGAATGCAGGTTAGTGTACCTTTCAATGTTGTGGACTTGTTGCTCTTTCTGTAAGTTGCAGAAATTAGTTATACAATGAATATTTTAACTTTTGTTTTGCTCTTTTGAACATCTTACCTGACTTCCATTTTAATGGCAACTCTTAATCAGATAGAGTGATACCTATTAGATTTGATTAGAGAAAGGTAAATTAAAAGTCAGATATCTCATAATTCTTGTAAAGCTTGGCAGAAGCACTTGTGTCAATAGGCTAATGTCACTCACTCTGGTAAGATTGTGAAGATTAATTGTATCTGTCTGCATTTTTGCATTATGATGGATAGAGTCCAAAAGTTTGTTATTTAATTTAGGAAGCAGCGTGAGCTGGTCAATGAACAATCAGTATCTTCCATTATTTTTAAGGTGAGACAGAAGAATAAGAATTCTCCATCTTACCAGAATAAAATCTCCAACTGCCTAATTAGAGACTCTTCTCTGCCACTTATGTGTTAATGGAGTTGTTTCTTTTTGAAATGTGGTCAAACAATAGAAAAGTGACTCTTACTTTGTCCTAAAACCATGAAATGGGAAAATTTTTAAGTTTGGGTGGTTTTTGTTAGCCTTTGCCATAGAAGTTATTACAACATACTCTAGAGATTGTTTGAAGTTAGCATTCAGCATTTATGATGCAGCTGTTGTGTCCGGTTTTCTTGTTTAAAACCAGAACATGGTAAAAAACATGGAGCGATGGATCAAGTCCCAGCAGTACAGGAAATGGGACCTCCACTGCTTGAAACTGCAACCCCTCTCCCCAGTGCCCAGGTAATAAGTGCTATTAATGAAAACAGAATGAAAAATATTTTAAAAAAGAGTAACAAGTGTGACAACCTTCTAATTGATTTTCAATCTTATGTGGACTATATGTTGTGCCATTCTCTTGCATGCTTCATTGTGACTGTGTGCTTCTGTTTGCTATCAATTTTTACTTTGATAATAAGCATTGGAGCCAAGCTTTATTTAATGAAGATCTAAAGCTGGAAGGTTTCATTGACAAAGAGAGGAGAAGCCTTGTGCAACACCAACAGAAATACAAAAGATGAGAAGTTCCTAATGGCTAAACCCTGATGTAGGAAGGTGTTTAGTTAAGGCTCAGTAATTTCAATGGCATTTGAGTTTGTATTTATTTTCTTCCCTCAGTAGAAGTACTTTCTTCTGCATTAGACTTTTAAATTCCTGTGTGGGTGTGAAAAGCAGGAAGCATATTTATTCTCATAGCCAAAATCTTTTCAATCAGTTCCTGTCATTCACTTCCCAAGGCCCCTGTCTGGGCCTTGGGGATTTCAGGTCTGCCTTGGCACGATTGCTGACATCTCTGACACTTAAAGCAGCCGGAGCTCTTTACTGTGCCAAAGTGCTTTGCTGTGTCTTGGTTGTGTTGGGTGACACAGAGAGGAACCAATGGCTTGAAAGTGAGGAAAACGTCAACATTTTTTTGTGCTTATTAATATGCCTGCTTCTGCAGATGCTGAAGGAGCCTCACACCAGAAGAAAGTCAGGGAGAGTTGGAACTGCATATTCTGGAGGATAGGAGGATCTTATCAATGTGTCTAAATACAATGCAAAATAATACAAAGAGGGACAAGGCAGGCTCTTTTCAGTGGAGCCCAGTGACAAAACCATAGGCAGTGATCATAAACTGAAACCAGGGAAGCTTCATTTGAACATCAGGAAATACTCCTTCACTGGGAAGGTGACCGAACTTTGACAGATTGTGCAGGGTGATTGTGGAGTGTCCATCCTAAGAAATATTCAGAAGCCACCTGGACACAGGCAACTAACTAGCTCTACAAGCCCCTGCGTGAGCAGGGGGGTTGGACCAGGTGACTTCCAGAAGTCAACCAACCTCAACCACTCTGTGATTCTGTAATTCTGATTCCTACTGGTGTCTTTTTGGAAAGCTGTTACAAGATGTTGTATTTTCTAAGCATTTAAATTTACTTTTCACTGTCTCTTACAACAGTTTAATGGGAATGGTCACAAATTTAAACCAGAGGTGCCAAAAGAATGAGTTTTCTCTTATAACCAGGGGCACAAGGGGGCAGAAATGCTTGAGTTTTTTCTGGGCAAGCATGTAACATTTCTAGAATTGAAGCCTAAAAAATATCCTTAAATAATACAATTAAAAGTTAAAGTATGCAGTGTCATGAGTGTGATAGTAAAAAAAAAAACTTTCATAAAAGGTATTCCCAACCCTCTCTATGACATTGTGTATTTACTACATAAATAATTACATAATTAATAAATAATGGTGCATATATATACACACCATAATATAATATGTATAGTATATATATTATAATTAGTAATAGGACTTGCCCTTATCTGCTAACTCTATAGCTTTGTCTTTTTTCTTTTAAATGTAAAGAAATTTCAGATGGAAAGCATCCTATAATAAAATGTAAGCTTACAGTAATACACCATGTTGTGTGGAAACAGATGGAGTTTTCATTGAAATTGAGTCAAAGCTGCTTAAGCACTAAAACTAAGAACATCTGCTTTTTTGAATTCTGTGAGATCTGGGTTGAAGTATTTCCAAATATATTGGAAATTGAATGGAAAATGTTCTTACAGTATGCAGTTAAAAAAAAAGTCAGGTGGGTAGATGTAGAGCCTTCCTCCATCTTTTAAATTTTTTTTGCGTTTCATAAAGTATCACTTAGCATTGTCAGTGATGGACTTCTTGCTTAGCAGTTTTCAATCATGCAGTTTTGCACATCTCCTGCTATACTGAATAACATAACATATTGAATAATTCTGGTATTTCCAATACAGAAAATATATTGTCAGACTAAAAGAGTCAGCTACAAATACAGACTTCTAAAGTCCAGGTATAACCAAACCTCTCATTTCCTGTGTTTTAGGAAAATATATTTAGTAGGAGGAAAAAATACGCAAATTAACTTTGTCATTTTAGTCTACATCTTTCTCCTTTTGCTAAATGCATCAATTAGTTTAATAAGAGAATAGTCACCCTGAAAATTTTCCTTTCTTAGATCTTTAAGGTACCGCACTACCATCAACTTAGCAAGAATTTTTTGGGACTTCAATTGTTTATATACAGTAAGTTCTGAGTGAAAACTTCAGATGGTCTTTGCCATGTGATGTTTGTACGCCACTCCATCTTGTGTTCTCATTAAATTTTTATGGCTAGTTGTGTTTGAAGTCACACATAAGAAGCCAAAGGTATATCTATCCTTCTATGAAAGAGGATATTCTTAGAATGTTTTTGAAAGAAAGCAGGTTCAAGTTAGTGATTGAGTAACTCCTTGTCATGTAGTACTGAATTATGTCATTATTTGGGTGGATGGTTTCTGGGTGACACTTAGCTGCTGCAGGGTGCAAAAGGGGGATACTTAATGACTATAAATGGTTAATGGAGCCAGCTTAAGATTTTCTCAAAGAATTGCAAGCAATTAAGTTGGCACAGGCTGATCATTTGCTGGTGGATGCAGAATGGCCGAAGTCTGTGCACAGAGCTGAGATCTGGTAGTAGTTTTATGTTCACTGGTGGATGTTTAAGGTCTTGGAGGATGTTTGAAAGTTCAGCTTGAGCATGAGCTTTCATGCCATTGCCAGATTCTATCTTTAAAATACTGTGATCAATTGAAACTACAAGAAGAGATTTAGCATGGTCAGGCTGAAAGTAATTTTTAAAGTTGTTTTTGTGGTAATGTGAGCAATTCAAAGCCAAGGAGACAGCTCTTCACATCCTGTGTGCCAGCCCCTGGGCTTCCATGCTGCAGGAGCTTACAGCTGCTACATGCTTATGTGGACATAATAGGCAACTAGGTCAAGCTCACAAATGAAAAATCCATGATGGAGTATTAAATCCAAAGACCTCAGGTTGTCCAGGTCAGGAATTGTAGATACAGTAGTGTCCCCTACAGCCACATCCCCTCAGGGAGTATGTGCTTGCCTCAGCTGCTGCTCACCCTTGCTGGAGGTAGTCCGTAAGCTCACTGGATGTCTTGGCTGAGCCCTGTGCTTTAGACTCACACTCTGTGGCCATTCTTAGTTTAGCTGTGTTTTAGAAGGGCGTGAATTGGTCTTCAAGTGCTTTGTTTCCTTTGGTGCCCTCATGGGGGGAAAGCGTTGTTGGCGCTGCCCTCGGATGAAAGGCGCTGCATGCGCAAGCCTTGGGTTTAGCGAATGTGTTTGTGTGACTGTTGGCCAAGGAATGCATGCACTTTTTAGTAAATTGTATGTGCTGAAATATGCTGTAAGGGAGGAGAACAAAAGGGAAAAACAAACCCAGAAACATCCATTCCAGTGGGACATGCTTCAGTATCCAGCAGACACGTTTCTAGCTTGATATGAAAGCATTACGTAATATTTGGAATCTGATTAAACGAGACCTCTCTGTGAAATTGTAACAATTAACAAACACTGTACGTGATTTTCAATGTTATATTAGGTGTTAGTTAATATTTAGGTTTGGTTAATAAAATGTGAGAGAGAGTTGAAAAATACAATTACTCCATTGTTGGATTATTTGCTGTTGTTTTGTGCTCTGTCGTCGACCACCTAAGCCGAGAGAAATCTCCTGGCCCTTATTTGTTTTCTTTTCCAGTGATATTGAGATTTCCCGAGCACAGACTCCAAAAGCTGTTGATGTACTTGCCAAGGAGATAGGATTGCTTACAGATGAAATTGAGATCTATGGCCAAACCAAAGCCAAAGTACGTTTGTCCCTGCTGGAAAGGTTAAAGGATCAACCAGATGGAAAATATGTTCTAGTTGCTGGGTAAGAATGCTATGTAATGTCATTAGTGTCGGCTGTTCCCACTCTTATTCATATAAACATGCAACTTACATCTTTTTTATACTCTGCACAAATAAGAATCTTGAATGTTTTCATCTGTATGTCTCTCTCTTCTGAAAGTGAGCAGGTTTTGAACTTTTTTGAAGTAACACAGCTTTTCTTCCAAACTTATTACTGAAATAAAGTATATTTTATAAAAGGTAGTTTGTTCTATGAGTCTGTGAAATGTTGGTGAGAGGAGTTTCACTTACTGTTTTATCAGAATTTTAAATGTTTAACTTGGATATTTAAGGCTGCTTGTATTGTGGCTGCTTATAAACAAACTTTAACAGAAGCTACATGCTAATCTGTTGATATTAACAATAAATACTTTTTTTATTGGAGAACAGATTACAAAGTTTAAAAAGACATGTTTTTTCTCTGAAATGTAGACATGTCTCCAGGCAGGCTTATCCTGCTTGCTTTTCCCACGATTACAGCAAATGCAATGCTCAGCAGGAATTATGCACTTCTCTTCTAAAGAGCTTCAGGTTTTTCTTGCATTCGGTGTCACAAGCTTTTCATTTACCTTGTTTACTAAGTGGAAACTTCTACTTGTGAGCAAACACGTGAAGGTTTTCATTAATATTTAAATTGCAGCGTGTTCTTTTTCGGTTGCTTCCTTTTAAGTAAAAGCACTGAGGTTTAAAATGGGGTTTTGGCTGATCCCGAAGGAGAAGGCTGTTGTTAACTGCCTCAATCTACTAGCCTCACCTTGGCTAGTGTTTCTCAAACTGTGTGCTTTGCTGCCTTCCTCTGGGAACAACCTGGATTTCTGGCACCGTCTTGGGATGGAGCTGTTGTGGACTCAGAGACTCGATGTCAAAAAAGTGAGGCAGGCAAGATATGAAGCTTTCCTCAAAGCTATGTGATAGAAGTCAAGCATTGAAGATATACCTGGAAGATGCTGGAGTAGTTAAGAGGAGTAAATAATAGCTGGTTGAGCTTGGTTTCCTTTGGCAGAGTTTTATTTCGGTTGGGGGTTTTTTTGTGGCATTGGAGAAAGAAAAACAGGTTCGGCATTTGACTGAATTTGAAGGAAGTTGATGCCATGTAGTTTCATGCTTGTGATGGCAACAGCATCAGATGGTCACCATGCTGCGCACCAATCTAGACCTTCCCAGCAACAAAGGTCTCACAGAGGAAGAGGTTATTTGTAGATATCTGGAGGTGCAAAGATAGCAAGTTGCAAAGCCCCATTCAGGTGGATTTTAGTTGTGCCAGACTGCATGCAACAGGGCTTACATTTCTTCACACTGCTTTGTCTCCCGTTCTCCTTCAAAGAGGGTATCTCAAGCAGTTGTCACAGAAAGAAGTGCATTTACATGTGCAAGAAATGCAGAAGTTTTGATCAGCAAGATAAAAAGCTGGCAAAAAGTAGAAAAATGTATCCTCTTTTAAGTTTACATAAAAATGTACCAATACAGAATGGTGTTTCAGAAGCAAACTGCTGGGTTTGGTACCTACCTAACCTGATGATGCAGTGTGTTGCTATTTGTAACATCTCTGAAGTCATTGTATCTTGTGGAGTTAGGGGTTAAAGCCGCATCTGCTGCGAGAGGAGTGCCTGGGGAAGGTGCTACAATAGTGGGAACATTCTCTTCTGAGAGAGTTCAAAGCCTGATTTTGAAATATAGTACATATAAAATATACATATAATGTGTGTTTATATGCTCTCAGCTGCTCTCCTTTGCTGAAATGGCTGTAGCAGATGACAATGATTTTAAGAAAAGCAGAGAACTCTGTCTGATGGGGAAATGTTCAATGCAATGAAAATCAAGTATCACTGAAGTGTGGAAATTGGGGAGTGAAATAGTACCCTCATTTGCCTTCATTCTCTCCCTTGCCAAGGCAAGGTCAACCAGAACCTGCCATTTGGATTATGTTTGTTCACAATAATCAAAGATATTTAAAAATTCTTTTAGAATGATGCAGTATAGGTCTTCAGAATAAATTTTCAGTGCTTCAGAGGAAACATTTAAGAGATATGCTTATACTTACTGTTCTGGTGGAAATATTTGTAATGTATGATGGGAACTTATCATGTGTGAAAAGAGTGTAAAGTGTATGTATATGTGTGTATTCAAGAAACTGCAAAAACCTCCAACTTCCATCCATGATGCAGCCAGCAGCATTTGTACCTTTAACTGCACATTCAAATTTAAATGTTTCACAAAGTCTAGGAATTTATAAATATTTGCTGCAAATGCACGTCTAGTTTATTCCTGGTATACTAAAGACCAAACTTCTTGTTCTGAACAGCACAGTGCAACTGAAATGTACCTTTTTATCTCTGAGGATAGTTGTATTCGTACCTCTTTTAAAAGTTGCTAACTGCAAAGTCTTTTTTGTTCTTTCTAAATGCAAACAAATATGGCTAAGTGTCTCATTCAATGTAAACTTTGTATGCTGAAACACTGCAGTTTGATTAACAGATCATGATACCCGAAAATGGGATGAGGACTTTATTTCTTCATAATTTCCATTTACTTCTGTATGGAGAGCATTCTTCTTTTTTTTTTTTTTTTTTTTTCCCTCCTCCCTTTTCATTCTTGCTTTTTTATTTTCTGTGTCTGTGTTTCTTTTGTCTGTTTGACTTGCTATGGGGCTTGTGTTAAGACACTGTGGGGGCAGAGCCACAAGTTATCATGGAGTAATTGGTTCTTGGGCATCAGCTGCCTGTAAACAGGAATTTAGGGCGCTAAATAATACGTTGCAGGATCTGTTAACTCGAACTGCCTCCACTCATTGCCAGCTGAGAGCTTGAAAGTGAGTGTAGCTTGTGCTTGACCTAGGAGCTAAGTTTAGGGTCCAGGGTAACCTAATCATGCATTCAAGCATGTAGATGGCATATTCACAGACACAACATGAAATTACAGCTGCAGTTTGTTAGAATAGATGTCTATGTGTGTGTATGTTTCAGCATCTTGTTTCTAAATGCTCCAGTGCTGTGGCTTTTAGTGAATAACTCTGGAAACTTGTTCACTTCAAAAATGCAAGATGAGGAAGAATAAAAAGTGGGAAAATTATGAAATACAATGGTGCTTTTAACAAGAAGTGTGTTGGCTTTTGAATACTGGAAATTTGAAATCAGTACTTTTCTCCTAACATTAATAGATTGTTCTGTGATGAGCTACCTTTTTAGTAAGTTAAAAATGGAGGAAAACAAAAATGGATTGTATTTCTTTTTACTGTGTCTCTTGGGCTGCTAGGTGCTTAAAAGCTAAGCAAAAAGCAAAACAAAAGTTAGAGGCAAGATACAGGGAAGGATAAGAGGGGAAAATACCCCTGTCTTGATGCCCTGAATTTTCTGACAGTCCAAAGTAAAGTCATAGTTGAGACAGTTGTCATGTATTGCTCATGTCATTACACATGTACCTAGGTGGGAACTCAGTTGCCCATGGCCTCTGTAGCCTGGCTTCACAGGTTTCCATGTGGATCACAGGAATTATGGACTCATTAAAACATTTGAATCTGCTGATACCTATGAGTTGAACGTAGGAGATTTGGAAGAGAATTGTCACACATTCAATAAAGTTCTTGTTGGAGTCACAGTGGCTGGTGTAGCTGTGAGGAGGTTACAGCTGGTGCAGTGTATGTCTCCCTGTTTGTTTATTTTCTCTTTGGGAGACCTCATGTAGCTTTCCCACAGAAACAGCTCTGCTGTAAGCTAACGTGATGTATAACAAACAAACAAAAAGTCTGCGTATTCTTATCTTTGTTTTGATATACATAAAGAGAGAAGGCTTTCCAATGGTATGGAAAACTTACTTTGCCAAGGAGCTGATGACTGCTTGGTAGGTGGCAAAGTTTAAGGCAGAAAATTATTGTGGGATTTCTGTGTTTTGATTGAAAACATACTAAAGAAATTTGAAGAATAATGCAAATGGCTGTTAAAGTCTCTTGAAGTTCATTAAAATTCATTGCATTTTAAAGGAGGTTTTCCCTCAATTTGCATAAGGTTAAATCACAGCATTGCACAATTGAGCTGAAGTTAGCCATTCGCAGTTGTAATTTTATATCCATGTGAGCAAGTGACCTAAGCTGCAGGAGTGTAGGCTCAGTAGTGTAGCCAGCAAAAACAGCTCAGTGTCCACAAAACAGCTTAAGTGGATTATTTTATTTGTAAAACCCAATCAAAGTAGAGCAGGTACAAAAGTGAAGATATTTAAAATAAGCTTTCGAAGGAAAATTAGTGGAATAGAATTTTCATTTCAGGTGCCTCTTTTTTTTTTTTTTTTTTTTTTTTTTTTTTTTTTCTTTCTTTTCTTTTCTTTTCTTTTAACTAATGTTTAAAGCTGAGATTTTGGTAACTGCTGAAACCAATAACGAACTGTTTAGCTCTTTAGATTTCCTGCCAGTTTAATCAGTGAGCAGTGGTGTGTTCTCTCTTTGCTTTCTGGAAAAAGGTCTATCTCATAGAAAACTCCCAGTGCTTTCTAGTTCATGTTACATAGTCATTTTAAGATAGGCCAGTCGAGTTACCAGAGCATTTTAGTAACGTGACACTTGACTGTGTGTTGCTTTCTTCTGTGACAGACAGATATTGTTCTTTATGCTACCAACCTGCATTCTGGTTCTGCATTTGTCAATTGCAGTTTCCTTTCCTTTGCTGGATAGGCGGCTGCATCTTTGGTTTTGCTGGTTTCATAAGAGTTGTAGAGTCGTGGCTGTGCGTGTCAGACCAGCCACCTGCCACGTTTTGAGCTGAACCAAGTAAATAACAAGGGGTGGTGTCTCTGAATTCTCTGGAGTGTGAACCTCATGTGTCTGATGCTCAAGAATAGAGGTAGCCACCAACAGGATGCCCTGCAAATGCACTTTTTTCTGTTAGTGCAGCCATTGTATGCACTGAGGTTTTGGGTCTGTGGAAAGTTCTTTACTGGTAACTTCCAGTAAACAATTTTAGATGTGGAGAGTCACAGTAGAATGCTTTCCTTTTGGGTGTTTCATTATTGTTTTTTCTTTTTGTTTTGTTGTTATTACTTTTGAATAATTGGTAGCTTCAAGAGCTGTACCTTGTTAAGTCTTTGAATGCAGTAATGCCTCAGGATTACTGATATATTCCTTAAAACTGTTTTTAATGCACAGGAATAAGAGGATCAAGTAAATGAGATTAGGGCAATAGACAAAAGTGAATGAGATAGTAGGAGAACAAGGGGTAAAGAGAAACCATGCTAAGAATTATTTGAATGGGTTTGGGGAAACCAGTGTTAGAAAAGTAGTCAGAAGGTGAAACTGGTAGTAAAAGTGAGTTAACCTGGCTGTGGTGCTCTAAAAGAAACACATTTGTACAAAAGTAAGGATCCTGGGACAAAAAGGAGGTGAGAAAAAGAGTGGTGAGAAAAAAGGAATCTATCCTTGTGGCAATGTAAAACCCTGAGTGCTCCCTGTCCTGACAATGTAGAGATTAAAAGTATCCTTTCTTCTAGGAACTGCAAACTTGAAAGTAAAAGAAATGGAGTAGTGTCTGTGCTCTTGCAGTAGTTCAGAAGGAAATAAGAAGGCCTAGTATGGATTAAAAAACTACAGGGACCAGAACTGCTTTTGAGAGTAGATAAAGGATATGCTCTAAGTCTCCCATCTTTTTTTTTTTTTTTTTTTTTTTTGGCTCCACATAGATACTTTGCTAGAATTCTGTGAATTCCTTTTTCAAAGAAGTGCCATTCTAGGATGATTAAATAGTCTGAATAGTAAGTTATTGATGATGTTTTAGAATGTGATGGTTGGTGAACACAGTATTTTAAAATGTGGGAGAAAATTGCTAAAATCCAAGTAAGTGGCCCATGGTCACATAGGAGTAATTTAGAGCAAAGAATTCAGGGAATCTCTTATAGACGTGCCTAACCCCATTGATTTCACTGAAATTTTAGTTAAAAGACTACTTTTCTGAACTGTAGCTTTTGGTTTTTGGTTTGTTTTTTTGTTTTTGCTAGAATAATTTAAAGATGTTAATTTGACTTGCTTCCAGACTGCCCAAATTTTTCCAGACATATCTATCCAGGGCAACTTTTTTAAAGTAAAAGCCAAGGTTCTGATGATGCTGTAAAAGATTTGTGAAAAGTTAATGTTTTTCATCTATTTTCTTTTGTGGGACGAAGAAGTGCTTTTGCCAGTCTGTGAACTGACTGAACTAATCTGATTCTTACAATTACACTAATGTTTTTGTGTCATTTGAATTGTGGTCTGAAGATAGCAATATCTTGGAAAAATTACTAGTTAGGGAAGGAAATGTTTCTAATTAGAGCTCGTTGTTTGAGCTCAAATTTTGAAGAGGTCACAGGATAAGGATTCCCCTTTGACTAGGATCTATGTGCATGGATGTATTTCCTTGGGAATGAACATCGGTTCTTAACATCAGCTTCACTAAAGTACTTCTCTGCAAGTAGAAAAGGCACCAAAGATAGGAATGGTTACACTTTGCCAAAAAAGAAGATTTGTGTGAGAGTGGTATGGGGGCTTTCTTCTTTTGCCAATCAGAAAAAGAAATGCTGTGCCTCAAAAGAATCATTGAAGTGCGTTTTGGAGCCATGAGATGTGTTCATACTGCAAGAAAGAAAAGCAGAAAGAGAAGAAAAACCCTAGCACCCCCACACACACTTTTAACATGGATCACAAAAAAATGTGCTGATGGTGAAAGTAGGGAGGTGATTATTTAAACTGAGATGTCTCTCATTCACTGAAGGCTGATGAAGTTTTCTTCTTGCAAAATCAGCTGTCATTGTCCCTTTATTAAAGGGGCAAGAATAGAGTCTCCTCTAGGGACTCTAGAGGAGTAGAGTAGACTGGAGGTTAGATTCTCTGGTTCGAGTTTGGAGGTGTTTTTAAAATTCTGTCCTGTTTCAGTCATGGTCTAAATACGGGAGCCATAGCGTGAGGCTTTTGCGCTTTTGTATGGACTATGATTGTCATTGTCCCCTATTGCCCTTAAATCTCTGAAACAAAAATGCACGATAAATCATGTTCAATTGAACATGAATTTTGAATTATAGTGAATTCACACTATATGAATGTATGTATATTCATATAGTGTGAATATATATATTCACATATATAGTGAATTTTGTGTCCTGTTTTAGTTATAAAGCAGTTGATCTGTCATTGTCGAGAGTTTTGGTGATATGGAAGCTGAGAGGCATAGTTGAGTTCTAAAGCGAAAGTGTTGGTTATTTAACATAGAATATTCTATTATTTCATTCAAAGAGCAGTGGGAATAAAAGATCTCATGTGTTACTGCAGAAAAATATTAATACATGCTTAGAGTATCGTGATGGATGGTTTGTTAATGAAACTAGTGAGACTTTTGTGCTGTAATAAAAATGTCTAAATTCAATATATTCTTTTTAGAACTTTTGCCAAAATAATCTTCTCTTTTTCTGCTATCATAGTAAATTGCTTAAATAGAAGACACATGTATATTAGCGTTCCAGCTTGAGCTGGGGGCTAACATCGTGGCAGTATTTTTCTGAAGATAAAGTAATCTTATTGAAATTTGCTGTACAAATATTCTTCATTGAAATCAAAAGTTCTAAGTTCTGATATCCTTAGCCAGGCTGACATCAGCAGAGAATTTGATTAATCTTTTTTCTTGTTTTACTAGAATAACCCCTACACCCCTAGGAGAGGGGAAAAGCACAGTCACACTTGGTCTTGTTCAGGCGCTTACTGCACACCTTAACATTAATTCCTTTGCTTGTCTGAGACAACCTTCTCAAGGACCTACTTTTGGAGTGAAAGGTACATAATATTTGCAGAACCTATGACCTCTTTCAGATTAAAAGGAAATACTAGTTTTTTTCCCCTTTTTTATTTAATTCTTCTTTTTAAATTTCTTAACTGCTTCAGTCAGTGGATTGTCCCAGTAGTAGCATATTCAATTTTTAAATACATATGTAACTAATAGATTAAGGTTTCTTGCACACAACTTCCTGTGCAAGGTTCATACCTACGTTCCTGCACTTAACATGTGTTGATAATGCAGATAAAGCCTAAACATAATGAAAGGCAGAGGGATGTAATTAGCCATGAGGAATTTCGTGTGAGTACCCACCCTTCTAGCCACCCCTCTACCTGGAGACTCTTTAAATACATTTCTAAATATTACTGTCTAATTATTCCTTGACTAAGGGTCCACATTGGATATTTCCAAGCAATACAAGGAATTTAGGAGTTGTGGTTCAGCTGTGTCAGCAGCACACATTTGGCTAGGTCTGGACCTCTTTTGTCTGTTCTCATGAGCCGTTCCCTCTAATCGTGGGCTGCTGCCTTTTTGCCTAAAAACCCTGTAAGAGCCTGAGGGCAGGTAAGACTCAGTCAGATTCCAAGCCCATTTTCAATGCTGATAGGAAGTAATGCAATCTTTTTCTTGCCATTTCTCAGCTGAAATTGATGCCTAATGGGGCAAGCACTCCCCATCTGCTCTGCTTTGCTTTGCTGAAGTTAACAAGTTTGGTTTCAGCTGGAAGGCTCCTGGTGCTTCTCAGCTAAGACTGGTGCGTGTGAGTGCTTTAATCCCTCCTCTCAACTTGTGCATAGGCAACAGCAAATTTCTTTGCCTGTACCATGAGAGATATAGAGAGGAAGGAGTGATCAGGCGAGGGTGTGAGGGTTTCATTCAGCAGTGCTTGCTTGTGACTGCTATGTCATTTCACCCCGCAGCTGCATGTGCATGACTGTGTCCTACATCTGGGCAGGAGCAGAGGGTACCCTTACATAGCCAGAGCCTGAACCACCCATTACATGTAGGCTTTCATTTCAGAGCACGAATTCCTTTTTTTACTACCTGCTGAAAAAAAGAAAAAAAGCCAGCAAGATTAAGGAAATCATGCTTATTTGGATGCATCACTGATCTCGTAATAGAAATCAAAATGCCAAAAATGTGTCATCATTGCTGTATGTTTCACTTTGTGTGTGTAAAGATGGTTGGGTTTTTTCCAAAACTGATGTGACCATGTGCTTCCCTGTGCAGGTGGAGCAGCCGGAGGTGGATACGCTCAAGTGATCCCCATGGAGGAGGTGAGACAGCCTCAACTTGCAGTCTGTGATTTGGCTTAATGGGCATGATGGTATTCATTTGAAGATTGGACTTGATGATCTTGGAGGTTTTTTCCAACCTTAATGAATCTGTGATATGCACAGTGATTGTTTGGAAATGTGTAGCAGTTTCACACCAAGAGTCTTAATTTAGAGCTCAGCAAAACCTCTCTATGGCCAGAACTGGTGAGGAACCACCTTGACCATGCACAGCTCATCCAAGCACAATTCTATTGTCAGCCATGAAGTGCCATTAAAACTGACCTTAGACACATAAAAAATACAGTACCTGTGTAACACAAGTCTTCATTTAAGATGCTCATTTCAGAGTTTTGTCAAGCTTGGTACCAGCAGAGTTCATGCCTGTGAGGTTAGCGGCTGTCCTTCTGCAGCCAACAGAAAGCTGGCATATGGCCCCAAAGCCGGGATGCGTGCTGTGCTCTGGGGCAGATTCAGCAGTAATCCACACCTCTGCTCCTGGTCAGTTAGTAGTTAGTAACACTAAACTGATTCAGTATTGATGATGTGGAACTGTAGCTCTTGGCTTCCTATTCTTGAATCATTTAGCAAAGAATGAAGATGTTCTTGGCTTTGTTTGGCTACACTTAGAGTAGTTTACCATGTACTCAGATGAAAACAAGTCCTTCATATGGCCCCCATACATATTTTCACCTGGAAATCTTTAGCCTACCCTGACAGCTGACTAATCAGAGCTGCAGTCTCAAGGAGATAGCCATGATTTGTGCTGCTAATTTGTCTTAGTGAATTGATTTAAATATCTTCTTATTTAAAAAAAATCTTGTCGTTTCCCCCTTCTAGTTCAATCTTCATTTGACTGGAGATATTCATGCTATAACTGCTGCAAATAATTTACTGGCTGCTGCTATTGATGCTAGGATCTTGCATGAGAATACTCAATCTGATAAGGTGAGAATAATTTTCTCCTATCCAGATGACATTTTTTATTTTCAGTTTTTCAATTAACTGCATTTCAGAGAAAAGTGATAAACAAGTTGTTTATAATTTTATCATTTCACGTGTGAACAGTAACTGTTGCTGAAGCCAGTTTTTGTTCTGCTGGGAAATTTTCATTATGCAATATATTTTTCTGGCAAATAACTTTCATAAGGTAGTCTTTTAGATATGGATCTCATGCCCAGAACATTGACAACTATTTCTCACTGTACTAAATAGTGTAAAACAGCCTGTTTTCCCTACCTATAATCCTATTCTTTTCAGTAATTTGAAGACTCATTTTAAACTTACAAATTGTATTTCTGATGTGTAGTTGGGTATGATGTACCTTAAGAAGGAGTGACGGGGAGAATAAACTAGAACCTTGTCCCTCTGCTAAATATATTGTGACCTTAAACAAATCTTAACTTGGGACTTTAAGGGGGAGGCAGATTGAAGAAGGAGCCGCTTCTTTCTGTCTGCAGTATTAAAACTGAGCAGGATCATCATATACCCTTTGCTTGGAACATTTGTACACAATGGACAAATGTACAGTTTGGAAATTATAATCGTAGTTTAAATACTTTGGATCTTGGTTGAAGTTTTAAAGGGTTCCCAGTTTCAAAATTTATATGTATTTTTTTGTGAAACAGAGAAAACCAATAATTTCTGGCAGTTGGATTTTGGACTGTTAAATCATAGACATGGCTCAGAAGCCTGCCACCTTCTCAGAATTGTTTTTCAAGTCTCTAACCACAACCTATGTAATTAGGAAATTCTTACTGAAATTAGGTGGAATAATTTTAAAAAAGCATTAGCTTTTTTAACTTTTTCTTTCAACTTCTTGTGTGGTTTTTCTAGTCTTTGTATAATAGGCTGGTTCCAGTAGTTAATGGTGTGAGAGGATTTTCTGCTATTCAGCTTGCCCGTCTGAGAGTAAGTTGTTAATTCAATCTCTCCTCAATTATGGTGTCTCCTCATGAAATGTATTCTCTTGCACAACTTGTTTAAAATTATTTGATGTATGGGACTGAGTTTGTATAAACCCTCATGAATATATCAAGTCTTGACTTTTTTCTGAAAGCATCATCCTTGGAGTAATAGGATCTGGGCCTGGTATTATTTTTATAACTAACAGTTTTGCTATTCTTTTCTCCTGAAATAAACCAGTAATGTTTTTAAATGCTGTGTCTTTTCTGATGAAATATTAAAGTCAGAGTTTTTAAAATACTTTTCCAATTACGGTATAGTCACATTTGACAGCTCACATTCTTTGGTTTTGCAGTATTTTCTGATTTTGAAAGTTTAATATAGCATATACTTCTGAGGTTTTATTGGTGTCAGTTTGACAGTGTTCTTCCTTCAAGGGATACACTTGTATGCTCAGTATATTTTTGCATCCCATCTTGCTTCCTTAATGCTTTCAAAAGAGCTTCCTGTGCAATTCATGTATGAATAACATGTCTGGATTTGAGAGTGCCATTCTGATGAAAACCTAGAGAGGAACACAGTCCACTAGTGTAGGAGAAAGGGAATGTGAACCACTCGAATATGACCCTTAAGGACAGCTCCAGTTCTTCTGTGGCAAGTTCCATGTTTGTTGTTGGCTTGTGAGTCCTGACTGATCGTGTTTCAGTCATCGGATGGCAACGGACAGCTGCCAGGTGCACGCTTGGAATTCGAGGGTGGAAAGAAGGGTAGAGGTAGTGCCAGCTTCTGTTTTGGCCAGGGGAAAAAGAGTTCTCAAAACATTTTAAGCTTTTGTGCTGCTCAGTTAAAAGTCAGTAAACTAAAATGAGGATGATACCTGCTTGACTCTAAGGCAGAGATTGTTCCATTTGAATTTTGGGATATTTTCAGTTTGTTCTTGTTTACACTGTTACAGATAGCAGGTTAGGGAAAGAGAGGGAGTGTTCACTTTATTCATGACATACCAACTATCCCTGTATTTGAAATGGATTTTTCTCTTCACATGAGCTGCAACTGAATAAATAAAAGTTTGGCTTTATAACATTCAAATACACGAATCATAATTTCCAATATAATTGAATAATTTTGCTCTGAATTATTCTCAATGTAATGATTCCTTATACCTAACAAAATGTTAGTTGTAAAGAAATCACTGGGTGCAAGTTGCATTCTTCTCGAAACAGGATTACTGAGATTGAAACGCTTCACTTTTATGTGTTGGGTAAGCCAGAGTAGCTACACCATTTGAAACAAATAAGCCATTTCATTGCACTTCTTGAACTTGCTTGTGTGTAGAGGCTGGGAATAAACAAGACTCATCCTGAGACTTTAACGGAAGAGGAGATCAGCAAATTTGTGCGCCTTGACATTGACCCATCAACCATAACATGGCAAAGAGGTATGTAGTCAGAATGCCTCACTTCATCTTGGATTTCATCATAACTTATCTCCTAATTTGCTTATTTTTACCAGAATTAGAGCTGTTTCTGCTCTGACAGCAAGAATCCCCAATTTGCAAGTGGGAAGTGTGGGTTCATAACAAATGCAGGTGCAGCATGTTACTTTAAATTTGGTCAAGTATTGGCAGTAACTCAAGAGACTTTGCTAAAATTCTGAGAAATAGGTTTCTTTGACAGTTTAGATACATCCCCAGTCACTCTCACATTAGGTAATACCTAACTCCAGACACGTGTAAGTCTGCATTTTGCAAATCTTAGCCATTCTTTTCTTAACTGTGTCTGTTATAGTTCTAGATTATTTGTATTTATTCTTCTTGATTTTGGTCCCTCATCTTCCCAAGCCCAGCAGCCTGGGTAGCTCAGGAGACTTAATAGGCTAAAGGGATTATGTGTTTCTCTGATTTTTGAAGTCTCTTGTGTTGTTTGCTTCATTTGGAAAAAGATATGAAGGATGTGGTACTGTTGCCAAGAAAACTGATATCCACTCTGATACCCGCAGACAACTCCCCTCTGCTTTTTCCAGCTCTATTGCTGGGTCAAATTTCAGTGTTTACCTCAATTTCTATACCTATCTTTTTCTTCCTTAGGGAAATAAATGCTGCATAAAGTTTTAAGCTAAATACCACTGGATTTTATTTTCTTTCTTAGTTCTCAAACACTGAAGTTATGGCTGTTAAATGGAATGTATTGTGACGCTTAGAAAAAAGAGAAGGGAGGAGTCTTGGCCCTGCTTTACTGTGCCCTTTGTGTGCATGTCGTCTCAGACTTGGGATATTTTTCTCAAGATAATTCTGGGGATGTGGCATAAGGTGTTTTTTATTAGTCACACAGTGTGTCTGGAAGAGACCTGTATTAGGATAAAGGAGTAATATAAATGTTTAGTGTAATATGACTCCTCTTTTTTATCAGCATGGGTTTGGGAGGAGGCAACATTGCTCAACAGCTGTTAACCTCAAGGGAGTTATTTAATTAATTTCAAACAATGTTAGTGAAATTTTTATTCCACACAGATCTATATGATGTACATACCTTAAACATTTTAGAAAAAAAAAACAAAACAACAACAAAACCCTGGGTTTAGGAATGGTTTAGATAATTTGGAGAATGTTTTATTTAGAATTGTTTCTGTCGTCCATATGTCTATGAAGCTTGTTACATACCAGGGAATTTGTAGGGAAAAAGAGCTAAGCCATCAGATATTCTGAAAATTATTTTAGTCAGGACCTGTTTCCATAGAAGTACCACAAACTTTCAGTTCATTGTCAGCTTACACTAACTTGAAAATGTACAATATACTGAAAAGTGGGAAAGCTTTCCCCTTCTTTCCCTGATTGTCAGATTCTGTTTACATCTCTAGAGGATAAGGAAGTGGATACATTAAACCTAACACTTATTTGAACCTAAACCTTAGTGAAAGGTTTACTTTGGGTGGAGGAAGAGGGAAGATTTGGAGAAGGAAAAACTGCATTCATGGCAAAACCAGTTATTTCTTATTTTATTACTACTTAGTGCAGCCATTGGAATCTTCTTGGAGAGTGAGTGTGAGAAACTAAGTTTATCTCGGTGATCAGGAGTTGCAGGAGCAGTTACAATTTCATGGTAGGGGTGTGCAGGTTACATGATTTCACAAGGAAAGTCCAGATAGAAAAGCAGCTCACTGGCTGTCCAGGCTGGTGGGAAGGTAAGTTCCTGCCCTCAGGAGTGCCTGCATAGAGGGAAAGACATT
This sequence comes from Hirundo rustica, assembly GCF_015227805.2. Taxonomy (NCBI): domain Eukaryota; kingdom Metazoa; phylum Chordata; class Aves; order Passeriformes; family Hirundinidae; genus Hirundo; species Hirundo rustica. The sequence goes on along the minus strand of NC_053452.1, from coordinate 57,671,677 downwards.
TAGGTCTGCTTAAGCCGTGTTGTGAGACTGAGCTTCCGAGGAAGAGAAGGGAGAAGTTTCTGCTGGAGAGATCAGCTTGCCATATGGCTTCACAGTGCCATATGGTACCACAGCTTGGTGCAAGGCTACAGCTTCCATGTACCAGGCTCTGTTCTGCAATTTCTGCCAGTAGTGCAGTATTTTAAAGTGTGACTGCGTATATATAGAAACCACAATGAGTTGGCCAGATCTGTGTTGCACCATCCCTTAAATGGAATTCCTGAAGAAGTAAGGGGCCTAAAGATGGAGTAGAGGGAAGAAGGTATGTGTGGTATTTACAACAGCCCCAAGAGAAATGTCCAAGGAGGGGAGAAGTGACTTAAATCTTGATTTTCTCCCAGCTCACTTACAATCCTGAACTGGGGTTGTGGAACATTAACATTCAAAGTCCTTTTTGTTCTTGGGTAATTATGTCATCTTTTTCTGCACAGACAAAATTTTTAAATATTCAGAAGCAGCAGGAAAAGTGGAAGGAACTCACTTACCTTGAGTACTGACAGCTTCTCTGGAGGTTCCTGGACTCTCCGCTTTCAAATGAACAGGATTCAAATCTACCAGAAGATTGAGTTCATTGCCAAGCTACAGGCTGAACTTACTAAGAGTACCTTGCACCCTTTATTTTAGGGTTGGTGCAAACTTAATCATTTCTAGGACTATAGAGAAAGAAAAAGAAAAAGACGATCTATTTTTTATTCTGTCGGAATACGTGTGAAAGGTACTTGTCTGGAAGAACCAATCTGACAGCATAATCATTCTTTAAAAGAGGAACTGGCCAAGTGTAACCAACATCATGCAGTCTTAAAATCAATTCTTAACAAGTCAGTGATGAAGCAGATGATTTGAAGTAGATCTGGTGCTTTGTATCTACTAAGATCGATTCTTCTCATGTAGGTAAAATACTAAATTGTATGTTAGAACACTAAGAATTTGTTAGCTTCAGGTGCTGTTCAAATAAACTGTATTTGAGTTGTTTTGACCTGTCATCAAATGGTATCAACTGGAAGGGAGCAAGCCAAGTCAGTGCCAGTGCTGAGATGCAGAAGTGTGGCTCTCTGGTTACACTGTTGGAGCAGTTGAATCTTGTATGTGTAACAACAGGTATGTCTGGAAAAACCCATGTTCCCGAGTCCTTGTTAACATGTTTTGCTTTTGCGATTCCCTTCTTTCAGTGGTGGACACAAATGACAGATTCCTGCGCAAAATAACTGTTGGGCAGGGAAATTTGGAGAAAGGATTTGTCCGTCAGGTATGTAAAGGCAGTTCTCAATCACATTCTGGACAGACTTTGCGTTAGAGGCTGAGAGCTTCTGCAGTTCTTTCAGCATAGTTTGAATGGCGATATTGACGTCTGCTGCTGTTGTGTAGCGACCTTACAGTGAGACTGATCGTGTTAATGAGTAACTGAATCTGAATTTTCAGAAATAGAAACCAATGCATATTCTACAATGTGTCAAAAGCACTTAAAAAATTGCATGTGTCAGGGGCTTAGCATTGTCCTATGACGAGATGCCTTTATGCCCTCATAAAGTTAATTTGTGTGACTTTTATTTTTTTATTAATCTCTGTAATTTATGTAGGATACATGTAATTCAAATTACATTTAATTTTTATTTTAAATTTTGTTTAAAAAATAAGCTTTTTATTCAGAGTTCTCATTTCCTTGTCATGCATCTCAACTTTGGAATCTGAACTGTAAGAACTTGGAGCATGTGCTTGCTTTTATTATGTGGGCTTGAAGGGATAGCTCAGCAAATAAGTATGTGTGTACTTTTCAGTGGTGTGAAAAGCTAACCTGCATTACTGCATGAGAGATTGTGGAAGCTTATTAAAGAATTTACTGCTACATTGAAAGCCAGACTTTCCCAACACCACTTGAACAAATGTTCCTGGTGTAATGTAGGTAAATGAATTTCTGAAACAATGCAGCATGGAACAGCAGCGTCAGGAGGAATAAATTCATTGTGGTGATGTGGAGTTGCTCCTAATTTGATGACGATCTCATAATCTGACATTCTGGATCACTAAATTCATGAAGTCCTGACTATTTTGATGTGAACAGCTCTTGTGGTAGAGAAAAGGCTTTCACACTTTTGGAAATTGTAGCTTTAATTTTTCTTAACCATTTCTTTAACATTTTCTTTAACATATGCCTAAATAAAGAGACCAAAACATAGTGCTATATTTTTGCAGCAGATAAAGCAAAGCCAAATTGGAGAGAAGAACTTCAAAGAGAAATCATAAAATCCCAGAGCTGTTTGGGTTGGAAGGGATCTTAAAGATCATCTAGTTCCATCCCCTCTGCCCTAAACAGTGATGCCTTTCAGTAGAAATGCTCACTTATTTTGGTTTTGAATGCACAAAATACGAATTTTTCTGTCTGCAGCGCACAGAAAATTCAATATTAGCTAATAGTCATTTCTGATAATGGGCTGGGACTACAAAATATTATATTTGGTATGAGCTCCTTCAGCACTTGAAACCTTTTCATATGTTTATGTTTTTTTCATTGACTCAATATGATTATTAGTTTTAAGCCGGCTTCTGCTAGCCTTATTGTGTAGTGTTTTACCACCGTAATTGTACTGCTGAGTTAAATGTGGCTTATTTTATTATCGAGTAGTACTTGACAATATTGCTGTCAAATGTTGCTTCTGCACTTTTTCAGATAAAATTAATGCTTTCAGTATTGAGATGTTGGACTGATGCATATCCATTCATATTTTAACATGGACTTAGGGACTCAAGAAATAGAGTTAGCAGTTAGGAAAACTCATTTCAGAGCGTAGCCGGAGATCCAGAGAAAACAGGACTTCATAGTTAACAGATGCATTTTATAAATATTTGGAGTGATGTTCTAGCACTCTTAAAATCAATGACACCTGTGTAAAATGGCAGAGCACAGCAGGCACAAAAGTCTGCATTTTAATGAACAGGGATGCTGTGGTTTCTGAAGAGTATTACATGACTGATGCCCTTGATCCTGCAATTGAATCCATGTGGGTGGATCCTTTCATCAATAGAAAACTGACTTTACAGCTAAGACTTCTGTCAGCACTTCATAGGTGCATAAAGGTTATTAGAGTTAAAATAGCACCTGCTACTACAATCTTTTACGCCTGTTTCTTCAATTAAATTTTATGTCATTCTTTGAGCATCTACCTAGGATTGTTTTTCCTGTCCTTTTGGGTTTATATAGAAAACTTGATGAAAACTTTTTTGGGGCGTCTTCCGATAAACATTCTGATAAATTAGAAGTATTTCTCCTTATGGATTGGATGTAGATTTCTCAGGCTTATTTCTTGTCTTACATATGCTGCAATGACTTACTGAGGATAATCTCAATTTCAGAAAAGATAGTGGTATCCATGTCATCACAATGTTAACAAAGTTCATTGCATATAGACCTGCTTCCAAAGAATACAGAAAATCTGTTTTGTAATTTCACCATTTCACTTGAATCTCGATGCTGAAAATCTCAGTTACAGAATTATTTTTCTTTTCCGTGGTATGTAGGACTCTCTGCCTATGTCCACAGCAGAAAAGTGCTCAGGTGTCTTCAGAAGTTTTGACTAAACAAGTGGGTACATAGAGGTCAGCCTGAATAGGGCTGCCCTGGGCTTTCAAAAACTAAAAGCAGGAACACGGGTTAAAAAAGGGCAGAAGCTCCTCAAGTACTAGGCAAATGCACAAGAGTGGTAGGGTGTATGTTCTATGTGGATGCTTCTTAAAAACAGACAAAGCTCTCAATTTGAACAGATTCCTTTGGTATTAGTATGGGATACATCTGCCAGAGGTCTGATAGAAACAAGGGGGCTTTTTTTTCCACATAGATAGCAGTAGGATATTAGTTACTAAACTTTATGTACACTTTAATTGCTGGAGATGGAGAGATTACTAAAGAAATTGCAGTTCTTGATCGCTGCCAGCATTGCATTCCTATCACATAATACATTAGTGGCTTTTCTTTTCTTCTCTGTTTATGTTTGACAGCATGTGGCCTGAGTTTTACTAAGAGAGAATTAGTACAAATACTTCTAATTTATATCCTTAAAGAAAAGTAAAAACTATTATTTACATTGTGCTGAAATGCTGCACAGTATGCACGTGTTTCTACAAGAGCAATATAACTGATGCCACATATAGTTCTTTGTGCTTTTTGACTTACATATTTGTTCATTTAATTTAAAAAAAAAAGGGCAGAAATATATTTTATGTTTTCATAGGTCAAGCACAAGACTTAACAGCATAGACTCTAAAATTTTATCTTAAGTATAAAAAGAATGATCAAATGTAACAAGAATGTTTTTGAAACCAGAATAAAAAGCTGTTGAAGATCATCACAGAAAAAAAAAAAAAAAAATTAAAAAACCCTCCACAATGTAGTGTTCCTTTGCTCAGGCCAGTAGAGCTCAAAAGACATCTGGTGATCTTCTGTTTCTGCCACAGAAAAAATATTCTTGATCCTTCAGGGAGCTTCTCTAAGGATGATGTGAGCTAAGGGGCTAAGCAGTCTGCCACACTGGTCCTCAAATAAATGTACTGTAGTGGCGAATATTAATGAGGGAATATAAGGAGTTTGGAGTTCACAGAATCATACAGTATCCTGAGTTGAAAGGGATGTATCAAAGTCTGACTCCTGGCCCTGTGCAGGACCATCCCTAAGAGTCATACCCTGTGCCTGAGAGCATTGTCTAAATGCTTCTTGAACTCTGTGAGGCTTGATTCTGTGATCACTTCCCTGGGACTCTGTGCCCAGCCATCCTCTGGGCGAAGAACCTTTTTTCTAATATCCAATCTAAACCTCCCAACACAACTTCAGGCCATTTTCTCGGGTCCTGTCACAAGAGAAGAGATCAGTGCCTGCCCCTCCTCTTCCCCTCACAAGGAAACTGTAGACTGCAGTGAGGTCTCCCCTCAGTCTCCTCCAGGCTGAACAGACCAAGTGACCTCAGCTGCTCCTCATATGGTATCCCCTCAAGGTCCATCACGATTTTTGTCACCCTTCTATGGATGCTTTCCAATATTTTTATGTCTTTCTTGTATCATGGCACCAGAACTGCCCCCAGCGGTGGAGGTGAGGCCGCCCCAGTGCAGAGCAGAGCCCTTGCCCCGGTGGTGGCCCAGGGTTGGCCCCCCTGGCTGCCAGGGCACTGCTGACTTGCGTTCAACTTGCCATGGACCAGGACCCCCAGGTCCCTTTTCACAGTTCTGCTTTCCCGCAGCTCATTGCCCAGTCTGCACATACAAGTTACTCTAGTCTTGAGTAATCTCAAAAGCTGTAAGTTACCATTTATGACTTGTTTGAATTCCAGTGTGAAATTTATCTTTCCTGAGTTTATTCCTGATGATCCCCTGTGAGTGTTTCAGCTGACTTTGATTTGGTTCATGATTCTCATTTCTGCTTTACAGGCTCAGTTTGATATTGCTGTTGCAAGTGAGATTATGGCCATCCTGGCGCTTACCACCAGCCTTCAGGATATGAAAGACAGACTGGGGAAAATGGTGGTGGCTAATGACCAGAAAGGAGAACCAGTAACAGCAGAGGATTTGGTATGTTCAATGCTGTAGAGACCTGTGAATAACCTCAGATTTGATTGTTTTGCCTCTTGAAGCATTAAAAAGGCAGGTGCATGCCAAGGATTTTGCTTTGAACAGCACAGTCAGATATCAAAGAAAGATCATCTTCTGGGCCAAAACCTGCTTGAGAATGAGAATGAGAACAAGATGTAGAACTCATTTCTTCTACTCTGGTAACATCTGGTTCAGGAAACCTCTGGTCTCCATAACCTACTTGGATCATTTTCTGCAATTCTTAAGGCAAACAAATTCAGTGCTGGAGGGAGTCAAAGTGCGGGCTCTTATTTGAGAGAGCTGGTAATGTTTGCTACTGTGCTTTTAGAGTCTGTTCAGATATTACAGTGATAGTTACCACATGAATGCCTGTACCACTGAATCAGAATGGAAACAAGCTGTTGTTAATTCAAAGGTTGCTGATAGTGCTTGGGACAAGTTTATCTGCAATCAGATTTTTTTTTTTTTCTTCTTTACCTTCATTAGTTGCTGTTTCCTCATTCCCTACTTCAGCTTCTGAAAAAGAGTCAGTATGTTTTTTCTTTAAATCGCATTCTATCCCTTGCATCCGGACCACGAGTCATTGAGCAGTGCTTGGAAGCTCACACATGGCTGTGTATGGCAGGTTCTGGTGAGCCAGAAGCTACCAGTTGATGTTTGTAATCAGCTGCATGCCAGGAGCGGTCTAATGCCAGCCCATTGGTGATGGCTGCCTCTGTCACACGGGCTCTGTATGTTTTCTCCTGTTTCTCCCTGTATTGTGAACATCTGCTCAAACTTACTGAGTAATGAATGAGTAAGGCAATGAGTATTCCTGCCTTGGCAGCAAAGATAGCAAATCCGCAAGTCAGAAACACCTTCATAGCCTTAGTGGATTGCAGTTTAATAAAGAAATGAAAACATGATATCTAGAGTGCCTGGATTTAAGAATGAAATTAAGATAAGGTTAAAAATTTCTTAGTACAGTCATCGTTAACATTCAGAGTAAATCATCTACTCCCAATTAGGCAGGAGACGTGAAGAACTGCATTTAATATTCCAGCTGCTGAAGTTTTGCTTTTGCTTTTCAATTGTGTAACTTTGTCTTGGCGAAATGGAGGGGACTGGGGAATAAGTTACATTATAAGGCATATGCGAAACCTTTAAAATTATTTCGTGTTAGAATTAAAACTGCATTTGAAATATGTGATTTTAATTTTGACACTACTTTTGTATGAAGGTATTTTTATTTATTAACACTGCAAAACATTGGACCTGCTAACTACTTAATGCCGATCAGCTTGATGAATGAAAGAAATGGCTTTTCAATAGGGGCAAAAGAATTTTAGAACTTTTCCACTATGTCCCTAAAATGAAAGTAGAGCTCAGCAAAATGTCTGTTACTAATTCAGTTTTCTTTGGCCTTTTTTAAAACAAACTTCCTATGCTTAGTGTCTCAATCATTTGATAGTGTTTCTTGTGCTGAACATATGTTTCTAGTTGTTCTTTAAGCAGTGTTTTGTATTATACAAAAGAAAAACTGCCCAGAAAGAGAAAAAAACATCACAGTCTGAAGGACATGTGTTATGAGCATCTGCAGCTATGCTGCTGCATTCTTTTTCTTCTGGAGGTGCTCCCTACCATGCACAGGAAAGTCTTGGGTGCATATCGTGATTGTGAAATGCAGGAACTCCTACCTACCTCTTTTGTTGTGCAGTGTTTAAAACAAGTATGAGAACAATTGGAATAAGAATATGATTTCATGGTTAAGGGTGTAAAAGCATCTGTTTGAGAGTTCTATTCCTGTGTTTTTTGCAAAAATTTCATGTGATGCTCTATCCACACAAGCTGTTTCTTACAGTACATAAGGAGTTATGGTTTCCTCAGTCTGGTTTAGTTCTGGGGAGCTAAACAGCTGAAATTTATGAAAAGAGTGAAACTCCATCAAGAACTTTGAACCAGGAGGAATTTATTTGTCTTGTCCCAGGTTGAGCATCCAAAATTGGTGAATATTTTTGAGGTTGATTCTTGTGTGTGCAGGTTTCTCTTTTGAAGAACAGGAACGATTGCTCATTTCTGAAGACTTACTAATATTGCTGAAGGAGTCACATGCTATAGTGTTGGGATTTAAAAAATGTCAAAAGAAATTAGCACTGGGATTTCTATGATTTCTGTATCTGATTAAATAATGCTTACTTTGTACAAGGGGGAAAGCTTAACAATAGCCATACTGCACCGGTGAAAGTTTACTGTATAAAGTTGAATCTGGAAACGACAGCCGGAGGAGTATAATCAAAGATCATAGCAAGTCATAATTCATATGTACGAAGAAGATAAATTTCTGTTCTATCATGTAGCATTTTATCTCTGTTGCTGGTTTCTTCCCACCAATGGTCAGTCTGTTTGAGCAGGTTGCAACTAAACCTGCTGTTTCTAGACTTTAACTGCAGTCTCTACTCTTCCCCTCTTCCCCTGCAGCTTGTGCTGCCTGTGTTGATATAATCCCAGGATTATTTCTTGAGAAAATTTTCACACACATCAGGAGGTTTGATGTGAAGCCATTCTGCTCCTGAATTTCCATCCTCCTTTCAAGTTAGTGAAGAGGTAATACTCTATATTTCAGTAAGGAGAAATCTCAAGACACCTGAACAAAGAAAAGACACTGTACAGGGTTTTAGAATACACTCAATCTGGGTTCAATGATTTTGACTTCTATTTTTGTAAAACAAAATCAAATTTAAAAGCTTGAATCTATCATATTCCATTGACATGGAACATTTTAGCCCAAAGAACTGCAATTGCATAAAGTTCTAAGAAAATTTAAATGCAACTTTATCATGAGAAATAACCACACAACCTGAATAATGGGTCAATTCTACCTATCACTGAAAAAAAATTCTGAGGTTCATATTTATATCCTACAGAAATTGAATTTATGCAAGTTTAAATATTTGACAGTAGCCTTTAGTTCTTTGAAATCTATGTGAACCAAAGCCACTAAACCTTTCTCTGTGATTTGTGTCCAGATGTACACACAAAATACTTCACAAAAATACAATTGCTCTTAATTTTGACTTTATATGCAATATATTTATCATAATAGAATAGTAAAACCTAAAATACACATTGGCAGATATAAACCATATGCAAAGACAGGCTAGGAATAATAGAAAAAAGATAAATTGAATATTTCATGAATTGAGAAGACTCTTTCCACAAGAGTAATGGATTAAATGTCTATCCTCTGTAATGGAATACGTTGAACTCTTTGCCAAAATGTGGTGCTCATTGTTCAGTATTTTGAAGACTTAATTGCTTTTTGGCTTTTACAGTGAAGTAGAATTCTGATGGACACATACCATATTTTTATGTAAAGCTAAAACGGTGTATATGCCCTAGATCAGTATTTCAACAGATATGAAAAATATTAAATAAATATGTCACTATTTTTTTAAAATAAAACTTCTTCTCAGCTTACTTCTGTGCCATACTGTTAGCTTTCAGTAATTCCAGGACCAAAAAAAAAAAAAAAATAGCTTCATGCTTCTTATTTACTTATGTAAATGATGTGTCAGCTAGTGAGATTTTGTTCTCTGGTTCACCAGAAACGTGTACAGTGTTCACTTCAAACAAAAGGAGTTGCAGTTCTTCTCAGATTATGCAGAAAGTATTATTATTTTGTTAGACGCTATAGTTTCAATTGAAGGGAAGTTGCAAGTACTTCATTATTTTTCTTGTAAAGGAAAGGGTTTTTTCTCTTCCCCTCAGTCTGTGTAGCATTTATTCATTTCATAGTAGTTACTTTCAATCATTTCCCTTGTCATCTGGTGCTGGCTTTCATTTCCAGTCTTGACAGACTTCAGAGACTGCTCCACTGGAAGTTTCTTTGAAAGTATTTTGGATTTTCATCTAAGTTTGCCTTTCCTGTGTCATGAGTACAATTTATTTTGTACTCTGTGATCTGTGCTGTCCTGGGGAGCGTACCTGCCCTGATGGCTGGTGGATAAATGGAAGGAACATTATTTTCAGGAATACCTGTGATCAGTTCCAGGAAGGAACCCAGAAAAGTTGAACATCTGTATACAATTGTTTCAGAGCCCTGTTCCTTTCCTCTGACAGTGAGGTAGCGGAAAGCTAATGAACCTTGGGCTCTCACAAACTTAATTGCTGCATAAGTGTCAAAGCCCCTAATTATTTTATAACACATTTATCTACATTTTCTGAATTGGAAATAGGAACCTGATTCCTTAAATAGCTTTTTGGATCAGATCCAGGACTTGGAGTGAGCTGTAGAAATTGTGTATTAGATGCTTGGAGAATTGAAAATACGAAGAAATGAAAACTTCATTCTCACAGTCATGTCAGATAGGTATGAAAACCTTATTGTTTGTTTAGCTTTTAAGGACTGCTGTTGACAACAAACCTGGTTAAGAACCATGGGAGGCAGATGGACACAAGATACACCTGTTGGAGTATTTATTTTTTTCTTTGCTTTCAGCTTCAGATAAAATGAGTCGTTGTGTCCAGAAGGCGTGTCTAGTATTTCCCAAATAATGCATAAGTAATATCTCCCAAAAAATTAAAATGCAAAGGAAGTTTTTTTTTTTTACTTCACGGTTTTTATCAGATTGGTGAAGACTTCAGAAAACAAAAGAGACAGAATTTGAGCTGTTATTATCTAGAAGGAGCAGGGGAGGAGGCTGTGGGAGAAGTGTCCTGATTTTATTTTTCACTTCTTCCCCCAAGTCTTCTTTTCAGTAGGACTAATCGTGGCTGCTCAGGTAGTTATTCTTGCTGTTGACCACTTGAAGGACTGGATGTAAAGTTTTGCATTTGGTTTTTTTAATTTTTTTTTTCTTCTCTAGAAATGAGAGTATTTGGGTATATAAGCAACATAACACTGGGCTGTTTCTATGGAGGTGGTGGAGCCTCACCCATTTTGAAAGCGCTGGAGTACTTATGTTTCCTTGCATTTTAATCCTAGGTTCTAAAATTAACATCTTAAGAAACAGCAGTCTAATTCAGAAGATGAAAAACTATGCTGTTTTGCTATCAGTTTCTCATATTTTATCTTTGTGGTTCCATTGGGTTTTGTGAATAGTGGGAGATGCAGAGTGCAAAGAGAAATATTTTCTTTTTCTCTCTCCTTCACAGTCCTCCAAGGAAACACTTGCTATGCATCAGTAGAAGCCAGTTTTACTATTTTGGTTTCAATTCAGTTTTATCTAAGGCCAAATATTTTGTGTCATTTTCCTCTGAAGTCTATGCTAAGATGTGATGCTCAGAAAATTTGATTTCATAAAATACTGTACTTAATCACTTTTATGTCTCTTATCTATTGCTGTCAAAATTTTCATGCAGACTTTGCTCAAATTTGGGGTTAGTTGACAAAAGCTGTGTTGGAAATTATAAAGGCACTATTTTTATTGCTTTTCTTTATTTGAATATTATTTTTCATCTCTTTAGGCAACTTGGATATTGTATCCATGTTTTTCAATCTTCATTTTAAACTATTTACAGCAGCTGGGATTTTTGTTTGGTTTTCATGTTTCTTTTCAATACAAAAATATATTAAATTCTTTTTTTGTGTGTGTGTTCTCTGGCAAGTCTATGAGCCACTCTTTATAATACTGCTGTGGTTTTTTTGAACCATGATCTAGTTCTTTCAAAACGAAATGCATCATCTCAAAATCAAAGTAATTCAAGAATAAATTTGAACATATGTTGGTAGTTTCTAGATAGCACTCTTCATATAGTCTGATAGTGATAGTGATGAATAAATAGCCTTTATCTTTTTTCTAGAATGAGCATTGAAATTTGGTGTAGAGGGCTGTCATGACTTTTATTTATTTTAATGTCAGTCAGTGTGAAATTTATACTTCAACAAAATTTTTAGGGAGGAGTAAACCTTTTTACAACAAAAATGCAGCAGTTTGCTCAGGTCCTTTTGTGCTCTCATCATCACAGTAAGGCACCTCTAACTTTTAATCTTATGATATAGTCATTATCTGCCCCTAGTAAACTCTGTGGCTACTTTCATCCTTTATCTGTTATGTATATATTTGTACAACTCTTGAAAAATACCCTTTCTGGTTGTTGCTAGCTGTTGATTTATGCTGTTGATTCTGTCATGAAAGAAATACATCTGTCATTTCTTTTGGCAGTTTTTAGCAAGCTATTGCCTCCTTGCTTTCTCAGATCTCAGTGGTCTTTGACACTTCATCTTTTGTTAGCTTGAACATCCTCATGCTGATCACTTAATTCTGCTTCTGATCTCTCCATGAAATAGGACAAAGAAGTTATCTGTTGGGTTTTAAGTGTATTTGAAATAAAATCATTTTTGGTTTTTTACACACTGTAAATACAGAATTTTAGAAGTCTTGAGGTAATATCTAAATAAATTCTTTATGCATCACTGTAATACTGCTTTAAACTTTAAGGGTTTTTAACTATAAGTGTAAATTGGAAATGTTGCACCTTAGAACTGATTTCCTTAAAATGTGGACTCTTGTCTTTTAGGGAGTAACTGGTGCTTTGGCAGTTTTGATGAAAGATGCAATTAAGCCCACGCTAATGCAGACATTAGAGGTAAGTATGGCTTAAGATGCCTGCCCTTCTCCAACTTTCAGATTCCATATTGTGCTGGTCATGCTTCTCTTCAATAACTGTGCTTGACTTTCGGTGTTCAAGCCAGGGTCCGATCCGTAAGGGCATTCTAGCAAACATTCATTTGTTTATGTTAACTCTTCAGCTCTATCTGCATTTATATCTTTTGGGTGGTTTTCTTCCTTTTTGAGATCTGGCTATAGTCATAATTTTACCTAGTGGTGCAAAGAAGCTGCAGTGCATTGCTGAGCTGCTTCTGAGTGCAATAGAAGGCAGGTTCATTTTCTAAGTCACGGATTTACTATTATTTCCCACCTGGTTCTTACAAGAAAGTGTCCTTTTTGTGTATTTCTTTTATATGGATGTTGTCATGATGATTCCCACAGCCTGGCATTTTGTGTGGAAAAAAGGTTCTTTGCTGTGGCCATACTAATCTGTATTATAGTTTGTGCCATTGACAATCACAGTAGGGTCCTTTCAGCTGTTCATGCATTTTCAGAAGACCCCAGCCACCTTATCTTGTCAAAGTGTCTTCATGGACTAAATGAAACTTTGATGGGCTATGAGAGGAACCTTTTACACCTACCCTAGTGAGCTTTCTTTTGAAAGCTTAAAGAATGTAGAATTAGCGCAAGCTAACTTTGTGCCTGGGCAGTCTGATATTGATGTTTTGATGGGAAACTGATGAGCAACATTCAAGGGGAGAAGGAGAAAGAAAAACGACAAAATAATGAAGCAGCTTGGAAACAAATGCACTTGGAGAAGAATCCGTTTATATTTTCATTTGACCATTAAAATTACATAGCTAGAATACTTCACAATGATTCTTGATATGGCGAAAAGTTGAAGAATGCAGAAAGATACCAGTGCATTTACCAGCCGATAAAAATGTCTCATTTTCTGCAGCATGTTGAAGTGATAACTGCCTTTTTGCTTTTGTGTTTGGATGGGGACAACTTCCTAGTCTTGGAGAATATTAGAAAAACAGAATTTAAGTCTATGTCATTTCATTATAGCCATCTTAATTATTTTCCCCTGCAAAGAAACCTGTTCTTTCATGTGGCTGTATGAAGAATGTACATGTGTGTGTGTGATAATTTTAATATTACATCCAATAGCAGAAACTGGAGGTCACATAGGATAAGAATGTCACAGCCAGAACTCAGTATTATAATCACCACTTGGATAACATTGTGTGTATTAAGCACCGGTGACAAGATAGCTTTGATTCTAACTGTTTAATCACTCTGTTTGCACTTTGCATATCTGTTGGAAAATACCGTGGTTTTGTTGCAGTGTTCTGAAAGAAAATTATAAATGTCAGAAGAGATTCTTTTGATCGATAGGCATTTGGTTCTGGGACTTGCATGCATTTATTTTTTCCCTGCATTTCTTTCTATTCACATTTCTATGCAATAAAATTCCTGCCTTTTATGTGGTATTCTTTTCTAGTCTAATCTATGCGATGGCTGAAACATCTGCCAACTTTCATCAAACGCTACTGCTTGTTAGCAGGACCCTGACCACATTACCCAAAGATACATTTTCCCCCTAAATTCTTTTCACAAAGTTATTTTTAAAACAGCAACCTAAAGCAGCTCAGAAGACTACTTCATGCTCCACTCTGAGTCTTGAAGATCAATTTTTGTCACCCTTTGGATACTTGTTGGCTTGCAGAATAGTATGAAGTCGCCTATCCAAAAATGGAGAGCCCCAGTTTCAGTATTTTCCAAGACAGTGTTGTGCTTTGGCTGATGTCCTTTTGAAAGGCTGTGTCATTGTTCTTATGTAGAATACAGAACCTACTGAGTTGGAAGTGATCCCCAAGGATCACCAAGTTCAGCTCCCGGTGCTGCACTGCACCAACCCTAAGAGTCACACCATGAGCCCAAGAGCATTGTCCAAATGAGCTCTGTCAGGCTGATGCTGTGATCACTGCCCTGGGGAGCCTGTTCTAGTGGCCAGCCACCTTCTGGGTGAAGAATTCTTTCCTAATATTCAATATAAACCTCCCCTGACTCAACTTCAGGCCATTCCCTCAGGCTCTGTCATTGGTCACCACAGAGAAGAGATCAGTGCCTGCTCTTCCCCTCACAAGGAAGTTTTAACTGCAGTGAGGTCTCCCTCCTTTGGATACTCTCTGATGGCTCAATGTCTTTTTTTACACTGTGGTTCCCAAAGCTGCCCCCAGCACTGGCGGTGGGGCTGCCCCAGCGCAGAGCAGAGTGGGACAATCCCCTCCCTTGCCCGGCTGGTGATCCTGTGCCTGATGCACCCCAGGACAGGGTTGGCCCCCATGGGGATACAATGGCCTACTCTGTTACTGACTGTGCTGTTGCTGCTCTTGACCTCTCTTCATTATTTTTAATTCTTCATCTGAATAGCTGTAAAAGGTGCTGCTATTAATAGCTTCAGTTTAAAAAAGAAAAAAAGAAACAAAGAGAAAGGAGGAGAACAAGGAGAATGTTGTGCCCTGCACACTTGAATGTACTCTAGTGAGCCGCTTGTGAGTGTAGAGCCCTGTAGCATGAGAGATTTTAAGACAAACTAATCCTAATATACCCTGGGGTGGTAGATGTAATCGTATTTCTTTTGCTACAGGTAATGCCATCTTTCTCATGAGTGTGTGAATTGCAAATCAGAAATTAGGATAACTGAAGCCTCCATTACACTTGAAATAAACCTAATAAGTAGCAGCCAAAAGTTAGCATCTTAAGTTGCCAAAGAGGCTACCAGTAGTAATTGGGCAACGTAATCCTAATCCCTTAGGGGAGAGCAAATTCTTCATAAAAGTGAAAGGACCTTTAGCAACAGCACCACGATTTGACAACAGTAGAATTAGGAAAAATCCTACAGCACACAGGTGGTGAAAAAACAGAATTATACGATTACAGAGAACATGAATACAGCTCAGAATGTGCCATGGACCTATCTGGCAATTAGGGATGAAACTTCACCAAGGCAGGTCTTCCAGATCACTTTGGAGAATGGCAAAAAGACTGCTGGATGAGGGAGGGCAGGAGATCTGGATGACTGACAGTTGATTTGGCACAATTTGTAAGTCCTAGTGTCTGTGGGTAGCAGTGACTGGAAGGAGCCATTGCAGAGATAGTAGCCGGATAGAAGTAGCCGGTGCAGCTGTACTCTGTGATCTGGCCACGAGCCTGTAGATGGGAATTGTGTTAAGCTATGGAAGTCTGAGGAGTTGTTTCTAAGGGCCTGTGAGAAGGGAGGAGATCAACATGCTTGGTAGATTTGCACCAACTTTATATGGATGTCTGCATGCACTGGAGAGGAGGCTTAGAAGGTTATAAATGAAAAATGAGCAAATGTCAGTCCTGCGTGGAACTGAACTGGCAACTCATGTCAGTGCTTTTTTTCATATGTGAATTGATGTGTGGTTTAATTTGCTGGTTTTTAAAGGGGTGTATTGGTAGGTTGCTTTCCACTTGCTTGAAATTCTGCCTGAAAGTGTTAGTGATTGACAGTGTTTTATATGCAGGAATGACTGTGAAAATGGGAGACACAGGGCACTCCATCTACAGTAACCACAGACTTCAGTGGAGCTTACTTATATCCAGTGCTGTAGAATTGAGATTACTTTGTTTGGAATGTGCATAATGATTTCATAGTGTTTATCCATGTTTCTCATGACAGATTTGTTCTCTTGTCGGCTGATCCCTTAATGTTTAGCATTTATTTATACCACGCGTAACAGAGCAGCTGCTCTATGGGACAACCCTTTGTAGTTGCAGGCTGGCTGCACTGGGGTGGTTTGTTGTGTTACTTTTGAAGTGCCACTCACAGTAAAGATGAGAGGAGGATGGTAATAAGTATTATAAACATCCTTCTAGCGGCCAGATAACTTCAGATATTTATTGACATTCTGGGTTTATTTTCTTTTACTGAAACTTGGATAGTAAGATTTTCTGCACTGAAAACAGTCAGCGGAATGCATCTCTGTGCCACTGTTTGGTTCTCCATATAGTTTGTTAAGAGTGTAGCAAAAATAAGTGGCAAAAATAAGTGGGACAGATGGACTGGCACAGTCACTAAAGCTGGCCTGAGAAGACATTGTTGTCCCTATTCCAGGGTGTGCCTGAGGCTCCCAAGGTCCTGCTGGAGTTCACTCTCTTCACTACCTAGACTTTACTTTTGTTCCGGGGTTGCTCTTGTAAAAAAAAAAAAAAAAAAAAATCCAATTTCTCTTCCTTTCCTTCTGGTGGATTTCAGAGCTCCAGGGGAGCATCTGTCTATGCCAGTGATTTAGTAGTATGTTTGGATTTCAAATTCGTCATGGGAGCCTCCTGGCTTCCAATATTCAGGATTTTGGATCCTGCAGTCCGCATTCCCTTCCTATTCATGTTGCGTGGACGAACTCTTGGAAACACAGTAGCACAGGGAGTGTAGGAGCAGACCCTTCTGGCACCTCTCCTTGTGTGACTGCTGCAGTGTGTGCTGGGCTGCCCAGACACTGGCTGCGGCTGTGGGTCCATGCCTCACATCTGCCCAGTGTGAGTTCTGGGCTCTAAGAAGAACAGCCCTCTTGCTTGCCACAAGAAATTAGGGACTGGAAGAGTAAAATCAGTCTTACTGAGTAATAAAAGACAAATTGGAATAAATGGATTTTATGTATCTGAATCTGGTAGCTGAAAATTTGTGGTCCTACTTATTTGAATACCAGAAGCGTGAATACTGGATTAAAGTAGAAGTAAAGCTTCAGCTTAGTTTGGTGAAAATTACTTGCATTTGATTTTGCATGTTACAAGCTTTTTTGGATAAAGATAACATATTTTGCATAGCACCTATTAGTCTGATGCCCAAATAAGAAGCTTTGAAGGCATATGTAGTTCATGTTAAGTTTTTGTGTACCTGCATAAAATCTCAGGTGACATTGAGTATGTGTCCATTAGCAGATAGAAAACAAGAAAAAAAGCTAACCCTAAGTAAGCACTGTGTTATGATTATGGGGTTCTACACCAGTTCTCTTGTTACAGGGCAAGATTTCTCCTTCATTTACTTTTTTGGCTCCTGTTTCTACTCTAGCATGTACGAGGCAGTTAGATATCTGAGTTGTAGCTTAATGGTGTTGTTCCTGGAGAATAGTCCCCACCCATGTGTGTGCATGTGGCAGTGACTAAAAAGTTACTTGTCTTTCTTCTGAGCAGAACGGTTAATTATATGTTATCACTTCTAAGGGAACCAATAAGAAGAGATGCTTTTTGTTGATAGATAATTTTTGTATGCGACTCCTTGTCATTATTAAAATGTCCATGTTTTCTGTGAAACACCACTTAGATTACAGTAGTGAAACAGAGATTTTCTGATGTAGATTGTTTCCTTAAGACACTGGTGCCTGGGGAGGTGGAAGAACCAACTTGTATTTTATGGTTAATAGTTTCCAAGCTGTGGTTCAGGGGACTATTAGATGTGCCCTGCAGCTGATCCATAGAACACTGTCCTTGACTGGTGTTGCTGGTCAGAACTTGCAGGAAGTTGCCTGGTAGGTTGCCTGAAATTTTGAGGCTTGGCAGTAGCTCCTGGTACAGAACGTGAGAAAAGCATTGATAGAAATAATGTGAAATCATCTGTTTACCTTTTCTTTAACCAACTGGGTACATTAACATGCACAAATGCAACAATGGGCATTTGTTTGTCTAAGTATTTTGTAGTAAAACAGCTTAAGTGACATTCTTCTGTCTTATTGTGTATTCTGTTTTTGAGAAAAAGTAGAAGTTAATGTAATCTCACCAAATCCTAATCCCTTTCTGAGGATGCTTATTTTCTGATTTCTCCTTTCCTTGGGATGCCTGCCAAAAATATAAGAGGGAAGCTGAGAACTGCTTCACAAATTCCCTATACGTAGCTAATTTGCTTACTCCTTGCCTCTCCTTTCTCTGGTTTAGATTGGTTCATCTACAGAGCTGATTTTCCTTGGGTATTTGTATGGTGTCTAGTGCAGGAGAATTCAGCTCTGCACCTGGGCTTCCAGCAGCAGTGAATGCGTTTTCCATTGTGTCAGTATTCCCACTGCATCCCACTGCATGTCCCTTGTCATCTCCTCTCCAGCTCCTTAACCCTTGACTCTGGACCCTCCTAGCTTCTGCTGGCTCCTCTGCTGGCACAGGAATGGCTGCTGCAGCCAGTGAGGAAAACAGGAGCACACAGGGCTGGGGTAGGGCCAGAGCTGTTCTCTTACTTGTGTATCTGCAGTGCTGCATTTAGTGCTTGTTGTAGGAGTGTGCCAGAATGGCACACCCCAGTATTGGAGCTGTGGGAACATGAAACATGAACGAGTACAAGGTGAGGTGAGGAAGTTGTGTGGGTTTGCACTACTGTTTATTACTTTTCTAGTAAGGAAGCAGGTGAATGAGGTCTCAAGCACCTGAGATGTACCCAGAACCCCTAAAATGTCTAACAGCACTTTGGGAAGAAGGAGGAAGGGGGAACATTTGGAGTGAGGGCAGTTGTCTTCCCAAGTAACCATTGGACATGATGGAGCCCTGCTTTCCTGGGCTGATTACCTGCCTGCCCATGGGAAGCAGGAATGAATTCCTTGTTTTGCTTTGCTTGTGTGTGTGCAGTGTTTTGTTTACCTATTAAATTGTCTTTATCTCAAGCCATGAGTATTCTTACTTTAACCCTTCTGATTTGCACCCCCATCCCACTGACAGAGGAGTGAGTAATCAGCTGTGTGGGGCTTAGTTGCTGACTGGGGTTAAACCATGATGTCTATACATTGAATTACTTACATATATTTTTTTATCATCCAGGGAACACCAGTTTTTGTTCACGCTGGACCTTTTGCTAACATTGCGCATGGAAATTCTTCTGTTTTGGCAGATAAAATTGCTCTTAAATTAGTTGGAGAGAAAGGATTTGTAGGTAAGTAAATACTCAGTTTATTGTATTATGATGTGCTAGTAAATTGGCAGTTATGCTAATGAATGGAAAAACTACCAATTAAAGGTAAGAATGCTACTTTATTATTAATATCAGTATTAAAAAATCTTAAAGTGGGTGTGTAGTAAGCTAAAAGTACTTTTTCTTCTACCCTGCCTTTTGTCTCAAGTCCTGTCGCCGTGGTCCTGTCACCATGTTTGACTCACGAGTGACCTGTCCACTCCACAAGGTGGCTGAACCAGTCAAATGACTGGATTGCATTGAAAGAGGTGTCTTGTTCTTCATTCTATCAGTATTCATCTGGCCTCAATTGATAAACCAACAGAAACCGTTATTTTTTCCTGATGAATTCTTTCTCTACCAGTTCAGTAAACTCAGCCAAGTGAGCGGTCAGATGTCCCTGAGTCAGTGCAGAGGACAAGCAGAGGCAAGGTGGTAGAAGAAGCATTAATACTGCCTCATTTTGGTGGCTGTGAGCCATTCAGTTGGTGCAGCTGCATTGTCAAACCTCACCATGAGGCCCTTATGTTCCCGTGAAAGCATTTGAGTGGGCAGACTCTTTTTACATTAGGAATTCAGCCTGCACAAGCAACAATAGACACACAGAGCTTAGAGTTGCAGGCAAAACAAACTTGTGGCTGAACAATGAACTAGCTTCTACAAAATTTGTTGTGAGTGTTTAAACCTTAGAATTAATTAAGTAAAAGGGCCTTTGCACTGCTGCAGCCATTTTCTTGAGTCCTGAACACCCAGGTTGAATTACATTAATCCTAAAGCTGAGTTTCGGGTACCTGTAGAAAAATGCTCTTGAAAAGATGCAGGAATGTGAAACATGAGATTTCTTATGCTAGCACCCTTAAACTAGTAGAGAAACATGTAGGTATATGCTTATGTCATACCTACATACAGGAAAAGGATTGGTTTTTACAGTGTTGTACAGCTTGAAGGTCTGTTTATTTCCCTCCGTTAACCAAACATCCATTCAAAGAAGAACATTTTGCATTCTGAATACAATTATTTAATGACAGTTGAATTCCCGTTTCATCGGGCCATGTTTGTTGTTGCATGTCTTTGTTGAATGAAGAGCAAAAGAATTTAAGGTAGCTAACATTTTTCATAAGCCATGTGAAGTGACTTTGTTTCTGCAGTGTGAAATCCTTTCAAGCGAGGAGTCAGTTGTGTATCAATTGAATGGAAGTATGTTGGCGACAGTCTTGAGTCTTGATCCAGGTTTTGGAGCCCAAAATGTATTGCCTTAGATTCTCTTCTATTGAGTGCATCCCTCAGGCACAGAGAGCATATCCTTGCATTTCTTGTGGTTTTTTTCAGTCTTATCCACCTGTTTGTCTTTAACGCTCTTTTCTGCTTTGTTTGTCTTTGGCTCCAGTTTCTCTGTTGGGAGACAAAGCAGCGTAGCTTCGGTATAGGAAAACCTTTGTGTGCTGCCAGCTAAAGGCTCTTGTTCAGATTTTATTCCACAGAACACAAATCCCCATGAAACTGGCTTCAGAATAAGACTGCCTTTGCTCTGCAGAGCCAGAAGCTTCAGCATGATTTGTAGTCTTTGTTAGATTATTAAAAGCTATAGTTCATAGAGTGGCCTACTTAAATAAACTTTGCAGGTAGTCAAAAGTGTAAATATTTGTTCTAATGGTTGTAATTACCATAAGCTTTATGGTTTAAAAAAATACTTTTTTTCTGGTAACTAGTCAGAGCACGTGGGCAGAGACTACATGTAGCACCCACTGGTTAATTAAATACTGTCCTGTCCTACCCTGCACAACTGAAGTCTAAAATGACAGGTACAAAGTGTGCACCAGTCCACACTGAGGTGACATCCATAGAGATGGAGGGTTCAGTGCCTTGTGAATCTGCACAGCAAAGCAAGTAGCAAGAAACTCCACTGCATTCCTGCTCACTGTGGAGTTTGCCTCAGCCCTCTGTGGCCATTGAAATTCCAAGGGAAAAGCTGATCCTGTCGTTTATTCGGACAGCCAGGGCACAGGACAGCTATGCTGCAGTCAGGTAAGTAGCTGAGCAAGTCTGTTTACTCCTGCTAAAAGTAAAAGTTTTTACTGTTCTACATTTCCCTTTTGGGAGTGTTCTCGTGCATTAGATCTGACACTCATTAAATCTTGTATGAGTGATTACAGTACAGTTCTGCCATGCTGGTTAGTTGCATAAGCTCAGGAAAGAATTCAAAAGGTGCTAGGAATAGAGTTAGGTATCTTGCAGAGCCCTGTGGCTAGAAGAGACATTTTAGGAACCACAGGCTGTGAGAATACTCTCAGCTGCATCCAAAACAGGAACATAAGAAGTCTGTGACATATTCTGCAATTAAATTACTTTCCTGAATAGTAGAATAAATATCTTGGTGTACAGATGTTAGCTCATCATGAGGTGGGATGATGATATAGAATATATATAATTCATATATTTATTTTTTTATGTATTTAGTGTTTATATCTAGTTGTTGGGGTGGGTTTTTTTGTTTTTATTTTTGTTTTTTCCTTGCAGCATATTTATTTTAGAGCAAAATTTCCTGTTAAGTGTGTGGACAGTATTAAGGAGAATAGCATGGCTTGAATTTGCAACAAACAGACTTTTTAACTCTCTGTCCTGGTTTAAGCACCCTCCTTCCTCCAGCTGCTTGTTTCCAGTCCTTTGTAACCCCTCTGTTTCACCAGCACACCTGTTCACAGAGCCACATGACAAGCTAAACTGGAGACTTGGTCTCAACTGAAAACAACTATAACAAAAAAAGCCAGCCCTTTCCTTCCCCCTCAACAGACAGCATCTGGGCAAGCAGCTTCGTGCAACCGGGGAAAATGAGAATGCCGCATAAGATGGTGTTTTGCTGAAATAAATATTTATAGTATTAAAGCCTCATTTGAAGCTTTCAAGTGCCAGTAAAGCTACTGTGGATGCACTAGCTGACCAGACTGAGCCTGCATTGCCAGGGTAGCTAAGCCTGTCTCCTTTCTCAGCCTGTGCTCAACTGTTTTTGCATGACATCCCAGCAGAAACCTATTGCCCTTTTTGTTGGCTTAGTTTTCTGCTGACTTAACACAGAAGCAGTTCAGCCCAGAGTCACAAAAACACCAGAGCTGGTGCAGGAGAGGGTGAGCTGGGACAGCCAGCAGTGAGAAACCAATGTGTTGTGTAGATCCAATTGCTTGTGTGACCATGTGCCACGGCCAAGGGAAAAAAAAAAAATAAAACACCTTTTAAAGTGTTCTTTTAAAATTTATTTTTAAACCTTACTTTCTCTCTCTACCCTGCATTGCTTGCTTTTCAGCTGGAATGGCATCATGCTGTGCCTTTTGAGTAGTGTCAGGTAACAGTGATGTAGACAGTCTGCTTTACAAGAAGTATAAGTGAAGTTTAACTATTGAGTCCTGTTGTGAACTCTCACTAACTGAAGGCATTCCCTGCTTCATTTTTGGCTATCCAAGTGAATCACAGGCCTTCATTAGGTTTTTAGCTTAAGTCTGTCGTGGGCTTTCCCCGACATTCAGGTGGTTTTAGTCTTTTTCCCTCTGCAAAGCTCTGTGCCAACCGGAAGAAAGAGACGGAGTCTTCAGGTTCTGATTTTTCAAGGTTGCATGCTTCGTTTATTATTTCTTATCTTACAAATTTCTCAGTGCCCCACGAAAGTTGTTTGCAGCTGCTCGGGCTCCGACTCCCCGACTCCGACTCTAACTCCTCCCGAGCTGGGCAGTAGTTATCTTTTATACGAATTGCTACGTATTCTTTATTTATCATTACTTGCCAATGTCTATCACTTATACTAAACAGGTCATCTCTGCTTTGACCCAATCTCTTCAAACTACTTTGTGCCACCGTCACTGCTGAAATGGAGTGAGGGAAGAAGAAAAAAGAAGCAGGAGACAACGCCCCAAATCCTCCATCTTGCTCCCATTCACTTCAAAGCTAGAAACCTAAATTTACTGTTTTTTCACCCTGTGATAAGCTAAACTACTATCTTTCACACTCTTGTGGCCTGCAACCCCTCCCACAGTGCAGGAAGAGTCTCCCATGGACTGAGATCAAAGCCAATGTCTCTCTGAGCTCTGGGCCAGGGTCCCAGACCCCCCTGTCCAGGTCTCTGACCCTCCAGGGCAGCCAAAGGAATGCCCTGGACTCCAACATAAGTCTTTTAGCTAATCTTTTCCTTTCTCTCTTTCCTGAGCCTTGTTGCTATGTACTGATAACTCAGCCTTTTTGCTCTAGTTTTGAGTTCTTGGTATGAGTTTTGCTACTGAACTTCAAGTGCGATGCTGCAGCTGCCACTGGCTGGTTTGCACTTGTTTGTCCTCTCAGCCTTTTAGTGTTTCCCTGCAGATTCCCCCTGGCCCTGCTGGGAGCAAGAGTGGCCCACTGAGGGTGGCTGCAGGCAGCTCCTGCATGGGGAGCACCCATGCTGTGGCACAGTGAATGTACCCATCATCACAGCTGCTGAGTCCCTGCAGCTGGAGGTTTTGTGGCTCTCTGAACTCGAGGCTTTCCTGAGCTGTCAGAAATTATTGCATTACACAACTCGACAGATTACCCTAGCCATCTCTTTAATCCCTTTGTGTTTCAGCTGAAGAGAGGGGTTATTGTAAATCAAAAGACAGATGAAGCATAAGTAGATCCTTGTAATCCTAAATCAAAGTTCTTCTCAAGTTTGTTTTTCAGGTTTGGGCTTTATGTTTGTCGATTGCTTTCTTTGCTGCTCCCGATAAGCGTGTCACATTTGATGCTGAGAGCATGCTGTGCTGGGCACCTTGGTCCTGGTGTGTTTTATCAGGTGACAAGAGGGGAATTATTGCAAACTGTTGCCGACTTAAAAAAAGTTCACTTTCTGTTTCTTTCTTTAGTTGGCGCACTTGATGTAATTGGAAAGAATTTGTAGACGCAGTAAATTTTTATAAGCTAAGTAATTGACTCTTTTTATTGTGTCGGTATTCAGTTGGTTAGAGTAAGCTAATGATGCTAGCTGTTCTAAGTATCTCTTCAGAACATACAAAGTTTTATTTCAAAGGCTATACGTTTTACATACTCTCAGAGCAGATATTGTTTAACAAGTTTATAAAGCACTGTATAAAAATGGTATGTGTTTAATACACTTAAGTGAATAATCTTCAGTAGGTTTTTTTAATGTTATAAGACACTTCAGTCCATTTTTTAGTGTACTCTTTTTCCAAAAAAGGAAATAAAGCCTGAATACTTTGGCTAAACTTCTTTTGGCACCACTAGTAATATGATATTATTACATTTAAATGTCAAGTTCAAGGATTTATTTCTAATATTTTTTTGCTTGATACCATTAGAAGGGGATTCCATGCAGTGACCCTCCAGAAAGCTCTAATTTTTAAGAATCTGCCCAGCATCTTTCTAGCTTGCATTATTTAATCTCTGACTTCTTCACTCTTACTTTCACAAAAAATTTCCAAAGTTTAGTGCGATTTCATTCCAGTATTTGCTATCTGAACAAGGTGGCTGTTCTTGTTAAAGGGTTAAAGTGCGGCTATGGTTTCACAGTACGGGCTGGTTGAGAGCATTATCAGTGTAGGTGTTACTTGCCTACTCTGATCTGTGTGCACTACAAACTAGAAAAGGGATGTTCAGAACTTCACAGTATTTTCTCTGACCCCATTCGTAGTGCAGCTGCTCAGGCAGCTGTGCTGGGCACAACTGTGACAGTGGGGCAGGGGGAGGGAAGGTGATACTGGGTTAGTTGGTATTGCTGTGAGGCTCTTAAAGTCATGGTCTAATAATACAAGTCTCAGTGGTACCACAAACTGGAAAACACGGTACCATTACTGCTAGAGGATCCATGAATCTGTGTCGTTCACTTGTGAGTGGTGGTGCAGTTCACATCCAGGCTGTCCTTTTTATTACTTTCCCCACAACTGCTGAGGTAAAAGTAAATTCTATTTCTTTCACTTGTTGTAAAGTGGGAACAAAAAAAAGAGTCATCTCCTTCTTCATGCTTTTAAAATATTTCTTAGCAAATTTTCTTACCAGTAAGCAGGAAAGTCTTCAGAGACAAAATGTAGTGTGATGTGTTTTTCTTCGCTGGCATGAAGTCAGAGTTCCTGAAAGCTGAGTTTACTTACTGCCTTGTCACAAATAATCTGGGTGCAAATCATGCTTGCTTATAGCTTGCTGCAACTGGAAGTCAGGTTACAATGATTTAAATTACTATTTCTGTTGAAGAAAGTGCTTTAAGCAGTCTTGAAATAATTTATGAAATACTATGTGAAATGAGAATGAAATATTTTCTTATATTTTTGTGTGTTCAGAGTCCTTGAGAAAGTTCTACCTTGTCACTGCAGATTTCTATAATTTTTTTCTTCTGCTCTTTAGCATACATTGCAATATAAAGCTTTTATAAATATGAATATAAAGATTGAGTAGAAGAGAGCTGTCCTGAATGTTTTGGTATGTAAGGAAGCATTCTAGCATTGACTTCAGTGTCATATGTCACTGTATTTCAGAGCTGAATTAATTTGAAATCGTATAAATTATGCAAAGCTGAACTCAAAACTGAAAGTTGGTATTAATCATGAACCATTGAATTATGTCTAACCAGTATTACACTTGGCATAAAAAAATGATGTTTTGTCCAGTCGGGAGAGGTGGTGCTATATTGAAGACAAAAACCTCCTAAATTATGGACTGTCTTCTAGTGAGATTTTACCTTCTTCCCTTAAAAAAAAAAAAAAATCTAAAAAACAAGATGAACATTTACTCTGTCTTTCCTTGCTAGAAAGCATATTTGTAAATGTTTGTTCCCAAATCTGCTGTTTATATCCAGAATTGCAAGGGGCAATTTACAGAAATAAAATAACATGTGATTATAAATCATCAGCCATTTAGCTGAGTTTTTTGCTTTCTCTGACAAGCATATCAAGTGATCTTCAAAAACTGACTTAGCTCCAGCTTGAAACCAGCTAGGATTTTTAACTCTTGCCATGGCCAGTTTGGACTCATTTGTTCTTGTTTTTGCAATACTGTGCTACGGCATAGTCCTCTCTTTCTCAAATGACAATTTTTAACAGTACTGTCTCTAACTTTTCAAGCACACGTTCTCCATACATGACTGTGGTCGACAATACTGCTAGGCTCACAGACTCCTCCCCCATGTTTGCAAGTATGAAGTTCCCAAACTGTAGGTCAGGTTTTTGTCATTTTTCTCCAATGGCAGTAACTCTTTACTAATAGCTTTTATTCTGTTTCTCTTCTTCATAAATCCACAGAAGCTTTTCCCCGTGTGATAAGTTTTCAAGCTTTGCTATTGCCAATAAAATCCATCAGTGTTCCTTAGTCTTTCTGCTGATAAGGTTTAACAAATAGTAAATGGGAGCCCTGGGGCTGATCCTCTCTCCTGTCCCACAGTTCTCGTGTGGTGGCTGCCTGTTCTCCCCTTAATCATGTAGTAATGTTCTTCTAGCCTGGTTAACAGGCTCCTGTGTATTGCTGTAGAAGGTTCTTTTGTTCCTCATCATTGATGGATTGTCATATTTTCATCACTGGAGAAAGCTTTTAATCGGGCATAGCCTCCCTTTGGTAGACAAAGGTTATAGTTTTTACTGATTTCAATTTTTTTTTAAGTTATTCTCTTCCAAAAAACTCTGTTAGAGAACTATCAAGCCTGTAGTCACTCAGACTTCCCCCCATTACTTGAAGATAGGTTTTGATACTTTTCAGGCACAAGGCACCAAAAGAAAAGGAACTTATTTAAGATGTTGATACAAGTGTTGTGGTTTGTATTTTTCTTCTTCTTCCAGGACTTTGAAAACTCTGCTTCACACTTTATTAAGAGCAGTGCATTCAGCTCTTGTGTATTTCAGGAGTTTAATTCCGATTTTAATACATTACCGGAACCTCACATCACTAGCTTCTGTGTTTTAATTTGTGGGTCTGAAGACCTTTGTAATTTGTTTGCATTTCCTTTGCAGGTTCTGACACTTGTTCCCTAGAGTAGCAATTTGCTCTGTCTTCTCCTCTCTTTTAGAGCTTCTGTAATTAATAGTGACATTATCTTCTACTTAAGACGTTAACCCTGTAGGATAGCAAAGCTGTATATTTGACTGCCTTTCCTCCTATTGACCAAAAGTTACCACTGTTTTCAGGCCATGTGTCATGTGAGAGACCAGACATTTAGAGAATTTTGGGTGATTTCAGTATGAAGAAAGAAGTTTTAATGGTTACATGATGGGAAATAATTAGGAGATAGCGTGGCCTTGTCACAGTTATTTTTAATGGGTTTTTTATTGTTTCCAGGTTGATGGATGCCGCTCTGTGCCTCACTAGAAAAGGAATTATATGGTTTTCTCACAGACTAGGAGCTGTGAAGGGGCATTTGTGTGTTGGTTGTGTGCTGAATGAAGTATCACACTGCAGCTGAGCTGGCTGGGTCACAAACAAGCAGAGAGCTGGACAGATGTAGCTTATTTGAGAAATCCAAGTTCTCTTCCCTTCATACAGGTTTTCAGAGTAGAACAGAGATGCAGTGAGATCATGTTTGGGATGGGATTGTACACCTGAGGAACGTGCAGCGATGGTGATGGGGAGGCAGGAAGGGCGGTGTGAGTGCTCCTTCTGGCTGGCTGGTAACTAGAGCTGGCTGGCTCCTGAGGAGTTGGTGCCATGAGGAAACCTGTCCTGTCTCCTCTCTCTGGCCCAGTGAAAGACGAGGAGGCGAAGCTGCCGAGTCCATTGCTTGCCAGCAGCAGCACGCGGTCTCTGATGGAGATGTCCCGGTCTGTCACGTGGCTGTGGCACCGCAGTGCCTGACAGGAGCCATACATCTTATTCCCACCTCCATCCTTGACTGCCTTTATGGCCTTAAGCAAGTAATTTCAGCCTCTGTGCCTGCATATATAATCCCATTCTTCCCGTTGTGTTCTTTCAGTTTATGAGCTTTCTTGGGGGCAAAAACTGTCTCGCCAAAGCGAACGGGGAGATGACAAGCACTGCTATAACAGGAACTCTAAGGTAACCGGGCTTTTGTAGAGCCATGGCAGCTGCCAGTACTTAAACATGCATCAGGAATTTTCTTACAAGCCGACATGGTATTTTAATGTCCTGTATGCTGACCTCTTCTGCAACATGTTAGAGATTAACACAGCTCTTTCCTCTGGCAGTGATATTCATAAGCTAAATGGAGTGTACAACTGTTAAGGGCTATCCATTATTCTCAGTCTCAGGATAGTAACCCAGGGGTAAAAATAGATAGGTAGGATCTGTCATTCATTCAGAAAGTAGAGGCACTGCCCAGTTCCTGATAAATAAAATACCATTCTACTGAGAAGAAACTGATGACATTGCAACTTCTGTTTGTTTTCCCTTCCCTCCCCAAGTTAGCAATCTTACCTAGTTTTAAAACTCCCAACACATAAGAAGCAGTTCCTTTTGTTCTCTTGCTGTCTGCTGGTTGTATTGTTTTTATTTATAAGAAGAAAAGAACCAGGGCTTAAAAAAATTGCAAAGAGTAAAACCTCATGTATGCTAGGAAGTTCTCTTAATTCGTCACTTGGCAAAGGAAATAAAAGCAGGCTCCCCAGCTAACAGCGTTACTTTTGCTTAGGGTTATTTGGCAGAAAATCCATCATCCTCTCTCCATTTGTGAGTATTTCATATTGACTTACACCCTTTAGCAAGGGTCAGCAGGGCAGAGTATGCATAAAGAGTTCAAGTCTTTAAGAATTCAAAGGCTGAATTTTAATTTTAGCGGATGGTTTATTTTTAATATCAGTTGAAAATGTTAGCTCTTTATTAGATTTTTGTTTGGTTGGTTTACTGACCTTTTGATCCTGAAACCTAATGTTCTTTTTATGGACAACTTGTATAAGAATTAGGTTTCTTCAGATGTTTACATCATGTTGGAGAAACCAGTGTTTGCTTTTTATTTTCTGACCCGTTCTGAATCTGCAGGCAGAAGTGCTTTGTTTTCTGAAAGCTTTTATAATTAAAATTGTTAATAATGTACACATACTGAGGGGCAATGTTTGTCTATTTACTTTGTATATTTACTTTCGGAATGGCTGACTTAATTCATCAAGGATCCAGAGAAGTCAATACAAATGTGGAATATGAAAAGGACATAAAGTATTTTTGATTACCATTTTTGATTATGGTAATTGTAGCAGGCAAAGTTTTAATATCATCTAGTAAAAATTTACATTTTGCAGAGTTGATTTTCTGTTTTCTGCTAGTATTCCATAAACTCAGGCACGCTGAGAGCTCTGTTAACAGGTGTTTCAAAAGCTATTGTTTAAAGCTACATTTTCTTATTCATTATCAGAACTCTGATATGTTTTCTTCTCATCCTTTGCTGCCATCTCTATGAGCCCAATTCAAATTATGTGGTTTGGGAAAAAGGTTAAGATTATGTCTTTAGATGTTCCTGGAAGAAAAGTGCAGATGCTAAGGGTTCCAAATATTTTTATTTACAGATTTGAAATACTCTATGATAATGCAAGATAAAGGAAAAATAGTGTGACTTCTCTGAAAATATGCCAACTTTAAATTGTTGTTTTGTTGGGGTTTTTTTAGTTTTCAGGCAACAAACTATATGTGTTATTGTATGCTAGGTATTTTAACAGAAAATAATTACAGAAAAATAGTTATTTCTCATTGAAAACAGAAAGTAGGTTTGTTTACATATCTGATCTTATCACCTAATCAGGTTAGCTTTAAAGAAAAGTTCAAGAATTCATGTCTAGGGATGTAAATTCATTTCTAAACCATTTTTTAACATGTTAATGAGATAATGCTAGGTTATGTATGGCCAGTATGATTTGTTATTGGGAAGAGTGGTATTTTGGCAAATAGCCAAAGTGCTTTTGAAGGTCAGATGTTGAAAATATTTGAAAGTGTTCGAAGGCTGCTCTCTGATTCTATAAAATAATACATTAAAAGAAAAGATTAATATCCAGAATGGTATCTCGGGGACAGTTTAATGCTCTGACCTTGTAATTTAATTTTTGCAGTTTTATAAAACTGCTGTTTGATTAATTTGATTTGATTGAGAGTACAGATTAGATTCTACTACAATAAGAGAAAATGTAGGTTACAGCCTTTTATAAATTTTGGGTGGTCTACCTGTCTTTTATATGGTGGCCCTATTTTTTGGTCCCTTTATCATTGACTTTCTATGCTGACAGCTTTATTGAAGCTGACAATCTCAAGATCTTCAGCTTTGCTACCTGCAGGATTAAGGCACATGCATCTAATGTATTTTCAGCTTGGCACTGGCTGCATGCCCTGAGTGGGAATGAAGCTTCAGGGACAAGCAGATGCTTTACATGCATGAGGACACGGTATCTTTGTGCTGCCTCCATCTACGGCATCTCAAACAGAGCTCCCGAGAGACTGAGTAACAGCTTCATAAATCAAATGTTGCAGGTTCAGCCTTTCCAGAAGCCAATTAGGAATTCAGTGTACGTTTTGGGGTTCTTCATTGCACAAGGAGCAAGAAAGCACAAAAATATTGGGGAGGGCTAAAGCATGATAGAGTAGCTAAGATGACAAGATGATGGGCAATTATGAAGAGAAATTGAAAAAAAAAATTAATAATTTATAATCTGTAGTAAAGAGGGACAACTAATAGCGTAGAAATATTTCAGAAATGGTAATGGGTAGTTTGCAATGGCAGTTCTTTTGCCCTGATTACATGAATTGTGGTTAAGTGAATAAATTCACAATAGGCATTAAAGAATTAGTTTAGCCATGAGCAGTTATGAGGATTTGTTGTATAAATCAGCAGAATTATGGTGTGGTTTGGTTTTGGTTTTGACAGCATTTTTAATTGGGAGTTCCATGTGAGAAGATGGAATTTGTTGGTGTGTGACCTTAGTACCTTCTCTCTCCTCAGTTTGTAATTCTTTCTGTAAGATAAATTACCCATGACATCATATCATTTAACAGACACAATTATTTTCCAGAGCAATTTTAACCGGTTGAGTTCCTTTTCCTTATTGAAAAATTATAGGGAAAACAGCAAATACATATTAATAAGTTTGTCACAGACCATCAATCTTACACTTTGAGTAGGGGTTCAAATACCAGTTTTGTATATATTATTTTAAAATTACAGATGATTACAACCAACCTGCAACAGATATTGGAGAACTTCCATGAAAAACTGCCGTGATTTCCGAAGTGGCTTCTGCTGCATTTCTCCACATATGTGGCTATTGGATGAATTCTGTGCAGCACAGTGGGCTTTACCTGCCTGCTTCCTTCACCCTCCTCTGCTCTTGTGTGGCTTATGCTGCACATTCTCACTACTAGGCATTATTTCCTGTCTCCTAAAATACTGCTAACAGTACCTGGGGCTCTCTGTCTCCGTGAAACGTCTTTCTGTTTGTTGATATCTTAAATTTTGTACGTGTTTAATACATGTATTGCACTCTGTGTAAGATAAATTCCACTCTCACAGAGCTCTCCAGCAAAGTTCTTGGCGTGGGCTTGTAGAGTAATTTACAGCCTTTGCATCAGATGTTTCACTAGGCCATTTTTACATCAAGACAAACTGCTAATGCAGGGGAATAATACTCTTCCTCCTGGGGATCCATAACAGGAGATGCCCTCTTCCATGAGTTTCTAAAAGATGCAGTTGTGCTGTCGAGAATAGTGCTGTTGGTGTCCTCTCCCAGGCCGATAATGAAAGGAAGGCATTCTGTCTCCTAGCAAAGACTTAAATGGGATTAAATAAAACCAGGACCTGTTTGTCCTTCTGGGAGAGGGATGGACTACATGGGTGCACAGAAAAGACAATGCCCAAGTCGTGGGCAAAATCATTATCATAATAAGCGAGTGCTCCCCGGATTTTAGGAGGGCAGAATGGAGAGCGCTTCTCCAAGCACGTGCCTCGGTGCCGGGGCCAGGGCGGTTCTGCTGGGGCGGCTGCCCAGGGCAGATAGCTGCGCGCACGGCGGGGTGGGCTTGCACGGCGGTGATGGATGGCTCCGTGCCCGGCGTGCCTCGGGTGATTGCGCCAGTGACAGGAGCATTGATCATCGTGCTTCAGCGGCCCTTTGGTGTGTGGCATTCGCCGCAGCCTCGGCCGCCGCCGCTCTTCTGCTGTCCGTGCGCAGCTGCTTTTGTTCTGAGATGAGAACGAAGAGCAGAGCGATTTCCTGGGCTCTCCCCCTCTGCCAGCCGTGCCCGTCTGAGGGCACCCACAGCCCGGAATGTGCTGAGAGGTGCTGCTTGAATGGGTTTAGTCTCTGAGATGTGATAGGCTTTGATGGTAACTTGTCTGGCTGCAAAAATTCTGTTTCTCGCTCACTACCTGTATCATCACTCATTGCCAGACTGTATTTCTGGTGCCCTTCAGAAAGTATGTCTTCTTCCAGGGCATATGCTGAAATGGTGGTTTGTCTCAAGAGGAAGATTCTTTGCATCCTTTCTTTCCTTTTTCACAAAACAGTACAATACTGATGCTAAAGCATGGGTTGCTTCATCACCATTTGATGAAATGCTTAGAACTTTCCCAGGCAAGAAATTTTCAGGCTCTCTGCCTGCCCCTTGAAGTTAGTGTTTCCCAGATGCTTGTAACATGAATTCTCAAAGCACGTTCAATGTCCGTTTTCAGTAGCTTTTTTAAGGGGAGTGTAGAAGGACCCAAAACCTGAGAGCTCAACAGAAAGCAGTTTCGCTCTGGTGAAAGGTGTATTGGTGGCAGGAGCTTCAGCCAGCCGGATCTTTTAAAATGGAAGTAAATGAAAGTCTGGTAGTGGGATATGCATTGAGTAACATGGTTTAAGTGTGATGAAATTTATTTTAAGCCCTTAGGGGAATACCGTGGGTACCATAAGTTAATATACTCCTTGCAGAATTGTAGAAGAATGGCCTTAAATGAAGAGCCAGCAGTGCTGCTCTTAATTATTCCTTCCACGCAACTCCAAATATAGAAATGGCGAGGTTTTAATTTTGTAATTACCAGAAGACTAATAATTCTTTTGCCAAAGGCCATGGTGATCTTTAAAAGTATGTAATGTAATTGCCTTATTCCCGTGCCATTAACTGTGCTCCTAACGTGGTCATCTGTCTTACGAGCAAATGTTACTCTGCTACCTCAAAGAAAACGTGCTATGAATGGTGAAAGGATGCAACCTGAAATTCACAGTTCTTTTGTTTGAATTTTCTGGTCAATGTTGTAATAGAAGGAGGCTACAAAAGGAGAGACTGTGTATATTTGGCTAGTGTATTCAGCTATGCATTGCAATTCTTGTCAGGGCCCAACACTTAGCCTAGGAGTTACAGATCTTCACATGAGTGTAGGACACAGGAATTAAGAGACAGTGACTGTAAAACCCAGCAAGGTTAGCAGGGGTATTCAGAGAAACATGTAGCCCATGAAGCCACATTCAGCTCACTTAATTTCTATTAGAATGAATTGTTTGTGGCTTGTAAGACATCTTCTGTTTTTAATCTCTAGTAATAAATCTAAATAATGAGCTTATTGCTATAGTGAGCTGCAAGAAAATGTCAGATTTTACATTTTCAGTATCGGAATATGGTTTGACAAGGTGGCTAGGGAAGAATTAAGTTTTCCAGAGCTGAAATGTATCTTCCTTCTTTCCCTTGCTTCTGCTGCTTGTTTGAACATGTTCAGATACTTGTCTGGTATTACTGCAACTAATTCAAATACAGCCCAGTGGAAAAACTCACAATTTTTTTTTTTTTTTTTCACTGTGGTTTTTTTGTATGTTTTTGCTTTGTGTTTAGCAAATTGCAACAGTTTACCTTCCAATTAAATGAATGCCAAAAAGTCTGGGCAGCAGGGGGAGAGAGCAGGAGAGAAAGGAAGAAGACTTAAGAATGAGCAAGAATTATCCTTTCAACAAGGCAGGGTGCTCATTTGATTCAGCCATGGTGTAAAACCATGCCCTAAATTGGTGGTTTGGAGCAGGAATCACTGCAGTTGCACTTCTGTATATTTTCAAGACGGGGAGGCAAGCAGGGCTGTGGAGATGTATAAAGCATGCTTTCTGTCACACAGTGCTACTCCTGGAGTCCTTTGATTCCCACCCTGAATTTAAAATCCAATATCTGCAGCTTGCATACATAAGCAGGTCTTTAACACCCACAAAAAGGAATTGTATCCTTACTTGTCAGAGGATTGAGATTTAAGGGTTTTCTTCACCTGGCTGGGATAAATAAATGAATTTTCTGTAATTCTTTATTGTCTATAGTCAGGAAATGATCTATATGAGTCCTTGTGCCTTTTGTTTATTGTATGGGATGCTCTTGGAAAGTTAACAGCAATTGATATTAAAAGTGAGTAACTATGAGAGGTTATGAGGTAGCTTTTAGTTTCCAATTTAAAGTTGCTTGGCATTTCAATGGTAAAATTACTTTCTTATGGAAAAGTAAGTGTTTCTGAGGAAAAGATTGAAATAGCTTGTTATGGAGTCCCGAGGGAATCAGCACTTAATTTAAGTGTGTTCCTGGGAGCCAAGTTTCCTACACAGCCCTTGCTGCCAGCAGGCAGTGACTGTTAGCTGAGGCCTGAGACTCAGCCAAAGGAGATAATAAGTCTCCTTTGAAGGAAGGCAGAATGAATTGCCATATCTGCTGGTTCAGTCAAAAACATGGATTGGGTGTCAGCAATCAAAACCCTCCAGTGCCCTGACCTTGGCAGGGCAAATACTGCCCTGGCATCTTTCTTTAGCAAAAGATGGAAAGTACAGATTGCATCCAATTAGCTTATGATCTGTTAAACTTAGGGGCAAATATTTTTCGTATTACCTTTTCTTCTAGACCTCACAACAACGACATAAATTGTTGACAACCATTGCAAAGTATTTTCTTCATGGTGTGGAAAATGTTCAGGCTTAACATTTTTGTGTGTAGTTTTCTGCTGGGCTTCGTGTTCAGCAGTCGTAGCAGTGAGTTCCTGTGTTCCATGACATCTGAGAATGCGTGGAAAGAAAAATGAACAGGAAAACTCCCTCTGTTTGGGGGGGCAGGGAGGGGGAGAAAAAAGTATTTGTTACATTCCAAAATCAGTCATAATAATGGAAGTTCACGTCAAATAATTGCTACAGTCAGAATGGACAAACATCTGGCTTATTCATCCCTAGCTATACTAACAAAAATACGATATCCTGTTAGAGAAATCACTGATCATCCTGGTTTATTTTGGCGATTGTGCACCTTGGTATTTTTCACTTAAAAAAAGAACATATCAGTACTTTATAGCCAGCATATCTCTAGTTCCAGGTTCAGAGTTCATGTGCTTCTGTGACTTTGAGCTCTTCCTTTCCTGAGTTTACCAGCAGACAGCTGCCCCAGAGCAGATATGTTTACATGTGGGGAGTAAATGGCAACTTGCAGCTCAGAGTTTCCATTTCCTTTTACATTGTTCGGGAATCCAGGCTCACAGTTCGTCCTCAAGCTTTGCCTCATGTGTGTGCATCTGACTTGGCCCCTTATAGTACAGATGCTTTATTTTGACATTGATTTGTTGATACAAAGGGCTGACTAGGGAAAAGATGCTTTCACTAGAAATTACCCTCAGTACACATGAAGTTCAATTGTGGGTGAAATTGCTTTTTGAAAAATATTCTAAACATCACTTTCTGTAAGGCTTTTAAGCACTGTATCAGTGTAAGACTAATGTGGAACCACTTCACGCAGCTTTAGCGAGGTAGATGTAGATGTAGATGGAGAAAAATTACGATTTGTATTAAGAATGATGGTGAAAGCTGATAAGCTTTTTAACACATGACACTGTCTATTTAAGCTATTGCCACATGTAGGTGATTCCCAGATGTCCTTGGTAAGGCAGCAATTATGTGAAGGAGGTTGTGATAATTATAAACAAGAAACAAAACCATCAGAGTGATTTGTTCATTCGCCTGATCCCTGAAGTAGAATTCAAGACTCTAGTGAAGAGTTTATTCTGACTTTACACCACTCGACAGACTTATCTCTATTGCCTAATTTCACTCCTATGGGCTTCTCCCCTTTTTTCCCCATACCTAATTTTGAAATTTTGGTTCTTTGCTCTGGAAGAAAGCTATGGTTTATTGACGATTTTGGTAGCAAGAGTGGGTGAAGTAGCTGTCATATAAATGATCTCTAGAAAGACCTGTAGCAATTGTGTGTTGTGTTTTGCCTACTGGCTTTTTGAACCAAAACCCTGCAGTTACTGTGATGTATTAGAATGAACCGCTTTTGGTTGCACTCACATGGATATTTTTTGAGAACAAATTATTTGACCTTATTTGACTATTTTGATGCAGTTTATTTATGATATATATGTAAATTAATCACTAGGTTTGACCTATAGCCCACTCTAATAGTAATGCAGTGGTAGTGCACTGCTGATACATGAAATTTTAATTTTTAATCCTCATTCCAATGTTCTTTATGATGTTTAGGCTCTAAAACTGAAGCACAAAATCAAACAATAGGTTTGCTCTTTAGGTTTTGCACTTTATATGACCACAGAGTGAGAGTCCAGAGAACTGTACTGACTGAAAATTGCACTCAGAAGATAATCTTTTAGCACTTGTCCCAGCTCATCATTGAGTCTTGTCAGTGCAAGGAGATCCAGAAGGCAAAACAAGGCCTGGGACTGTAATAACACGGATCTAGGTCGGTACAGGTTTGCTATGGAGTTGTGTTCTCAGCCTGAAAGTGCAAATACCCATGGTGTTTTCTGTGAGCTTGCTGAAGGCAAATCATTTACCTCTTTACTTTCATTAAAACTGCAGTAGAGCTGTGTTTGTGGCCTGGAAATGAAGGCAAGCGGTTTACACCGTGCTGGTACCTATTACAAACTCCCTACCTGCTTTCAGGGCAGCAGCCCGGGCAGCCGTGATTCACGGAGCTGGGAAACGGTCGCTCGGCAGGGCACGGGATAACCAGGCATCCGGGGGGGTGGAGCTGGAGCTGGGCAAAAAGGTATGGGCAGGTAATAGTGCTTGTGTTGTGAACTTTGCTTCGGCTGAAGTACAGCAGACCACAACTACTAAACTAGATGTTTGTTGCCCAAAATTTATGTGAGTTCACGTTCTCTTCTGCTGACCAACTATGTATGAGAAATTACTATCAAAATAAATGGACCTGCACATTGCTTTAATTTTCTGTTGCTACATTTAAAGTGATTAGCTGTTTTAGCTCATGATCATTAAACGTAGAGTGGTTTAAAACTTCCCATTCATAGTCTGCATTTTTC
Source organism: Hirundo rustica (assembly GCF_015227805.2). Classification (NCBI taxonomy): domain Eukaryota; kingdom Metazoa; phylum Chordata; class Aves; order Passeriformes; family Hirundinidae; genus Hirundo; species Hirundo rustica. The sequence goes on along the minus strand of NC_053452.1, from coordinate 57,634,389 downwards.
ATTGACGCTTTCATTTGAAAGCAGGAAACAATCTGAAAGTAATTGCATTAAGTGTTTCAGCACAAAGATTTTAAAATATAATAGCTTGGCATGTTAGTCTATCTTCTTACTATTCCTTGGAGGAAATAAAATGGAGTTGCGACTTTCATCCAGGCAGCTTTTCTACTACATCCTGTTTCCTTCCGCACACTGGAGAAAGCACTGACGTTCGTCTCCCTTTCCTCCACTTCCAATGAAAAAATCCCGGTCTCCATGTTGTAGCATTCACTCCCCTGAACTCTGAAACGGTATTTGGGCTGTTGAGGCAAATGTGAATTTTGCCCTCCGTAGCACAGGGAAGATTGCAAAGAACAGAGGAAAAAGCACGGCCCCGGCTGCCTGGACTGCCCGAAGGGTGGCTCGCTGCACGAGCGGTTGCTGTGGAAGGCTGACCTCTCTGCTTTTCTCCCACTGAAATGCAGACTTGGAATCCCCTCTTTCTCAGAGGGAGACTGACCCTTGAAAGGGTTTGGCATGAAATGGATTAACTCCCTGGAAACTTTCTTTGGAAACGTTGGGAGACTGCTATGTATATGTGCTGGCAATCTCTGTAAGAGACAAATTATTTTCCCACCCTCTCAAGCACTTGGTAGTTTATCTGTTGTTTATATTAAAGATTGATCGTGGTTATATATTCCTAATTCAGGGTTCCCATTAATCACCCTATGCCACATAAGAGACTGGAGAAGAAGAATGAGGGTTACTGGAAAGCAGAAATGTGATCCCTGGCTCTGCTTTTAATGTGACTTATCCTGGCATTAGCTTTGCTCCTATGAATTACTGCATTTGTGTAAACATCTTTTTTTTTCTTTCTTTTTTTTTCCCCCCCCATGTTTGGTGTGTCTGTTTTTCTCAGGGCTATTTAGGAAAAGATGATATAGTTATTACAATGATTGAGGAGAACGTTAATCATGACACTTGCCATGTTACTATTTCAAGAGGTCCCCGCTCCCCCCAGCAGGCCCACCCCCTTGTTTGCTACTACTTGCTTCCTCTCCCAGCCCCAGCAGCCATTTCCTCCCTCAGAGCAGATCCAGGCAATTGTTTCAGCCTGTGCAAAATGAAGAAGAGGTGGAAAAGAACCAGTGGGATTAGGACAAATGCTCAAAGGCTGGGACTTCCTAAAGTGCATCGGCTGCCAACAGTGAGATGCTTTCTGCTGTAGCAAGAGAGCAGATCTGTATGTCCTCCTCCTTGACCCTGCTGAAGGCTGCCAGTCCTGAAATGTTCAATCAGCCATTTGTGGTCCCTTCCCCTCCTAAATATGAGAGATAAAACTGCTGGCAAGAGGGAAAGAGAAGGGAATTTATGAGTTTTTACAAGTTGATTTGGGCTATGAGAACATGTTACCAGCCCTGCTTGGAGTCAGGTCCAGAAGCCTCTGGAGCAGGCTGTCTCCCTGCCCTGACTTGTCTGCATAAGAGTCCCTTCACATCTTTGAGAGGTGTGTGTCGAGCCCAGCTCTCTAATGTGTTCTGGTGGGAAATCATTGCATTGGTAAATTTTCAACCAACGGGAGATTTTATCCCTTAAATTTCTTATTTGCCTTGTGCTTGTCTTTGTCTAATATAAAGAAATTACTTGCATTTTAAAAGAAGCAATCAAAATAATTTCTATTCGACAAATCAGAACAAATTCGCTCTGAATAGACTAGTATCATTTAATACAGATGCTCTTTATTTGTAGCTCCACTAAACATAATTTGCCCAGTGTGTCCTAATTCTGCACAGATTTTTCTCTTGTGTCATGTTACATTCATGTCTGACTTCCTTGGTGCAAAATCCCATTATTAAATCTGTTATTTAACAGCATATTGAACACTGAGATGTGGCTGTAACTGTTGGTTTGTGTTTATAACTAAACATCCTCTCCACAAAAGCAAGAGATCACCAAAAGTTCTGCAAACCTAGGAGAATTTAGGTCCATTAACTGTGATAAAAGTACGTCTTTAGTGAAATGAAAGAAGGAAGAATAATACAGGAAAGTCTTCTATCTGAGAATTTGCAATCATTTTACACATAATTGCCCAGAAACAGTGATTTTAGAGGACTAGGGTTTCTTTTAATACTTTGGTTCAAACTAATTTAGATTGCGTGGTTTTTTCCCCCCCATGTAACTACCTTTGATGGCATATTGTACATATAAGAATAAGAGAATTTATTTCTGAGTTGGGAATAGGTTTTTAATCAGACTCAGTAATGTAAATAGACCTCTATTTAAAAGTTCATTCAAAACTGAGTACTGGTGTGTATTTAAGTGCACTGTATGCTGAAGTAGAAATATCCCCCAGTGTTTAACCAAAAGCATGTTTAATGTGTGGTTTTGTTTTGTTTTTTTAATGTTTAACAGTAACTGAAGCTGGCTTTGGTGCTGATATTGGGATGGAGAAATTCTTCAACATCAAATGCAGAGCGTCTGGCTTGGTTCCCAGTGTGGTTGTACTTGTTGCTACAGTGAGGGCTTTGAAGATGCATGGAGGTGGGCCAAATGTAAGTTTTTGCACCTTCCCTGTGCAAAAAAATTGATTTGAAAAATCAAATTGTTGCTAATATTTGGAATAAGTAAAATACCTTGATTTAAGAAATATTTAGGGTAGTCTGTGGGGCAATATTTAGATAACCCTTTTGAGATACCTCATTGTATAGATGTTATCATTAAAGTTAATGCTATCTCTAAAATTAGACCACAAATTAAAGAAGAGGGATGAAAGAACTCCTAAGAAGTACTATATCTTGCAAAGCAAGGGAAGTCTGTTGCATTTAAAAAAAAAAACCTGTAAGAGATAGATTTTTTTTTCCCCTGCCTTTTGAAATAGCATTTGTAAGTGCACTGAAGTCATCACAGGCTGGCAAGTTTGACAGCCAAGGAGGAATGAGACGAGTTCGAGTTGCTGTATGTGAGTGGAAGTAGAGAACATTGTTAGCAAGGGCTTTGAGATTTCTTTCACTCCAGTAATGGGTACCCCTTATGTCCTTTTATTTTGCTCAGATTACTTCTCTCAGAGATGCTGAAGTAAGTGATGAAATTTTTCAAGTGTTTTCCTGGTGTACCAAGAATCACCAGTGTATCATTTTTTGCTGTCTAAGCCACAAAGAGATTTTACAGATTACTGATTGTAGAAACGCTCCCCGAACGTGCAATCAGATCAGACTCTGCTAGCCAAGCAGACAGACACTTAACTCCTAAGAACACTTTCATCTGCCCAGCAGCATGCTGGAGAGTGATGCTGCCAAGGAAACAGTCGCACTGGGTGAAAATACCAGAGCTGTTTCCACAGCCACAAAATTTTAGAATGCATGGTTTCCCTTACAGCTAATCTTCTCTAAGAGTTAAAGCTGAGCTACCTTTTTTCAGTCTTTCAGGTTGATATAATGATATAATTTTCCATCATTTTAGTACACTTCTAATGCATGTTTTCTTTATTTTGAATTATATTTCTCCATCCCTATCCAGGCAAGTATATTTTCACATGTGTTATCACTCAATCTAGCAAAAATAGATTTAAGACATACTTAAATATGTCTTAATAACTGTCTCTATTTCTGTCTCACTTGTGTCCTTAGAAGTTTAAAGGTTTCATTTGTTTACAAAAATGATGCATTCATCACTGAGGCATGTAGAGTACCAGATACTTTTACTGGGAGGTTAACTATAAAAAGGACTCATGCTAGAGACAAAAGTGAGAAGTCTGGTGCCTGGGATTGACGTTACGTGGTCTTTGGAGACTCGGTAGAGTACCCCAGTACCCTCGTGATGCACTTTGCACGTATACCTTTGTGCTCTCCAACAAAAGACTTGCATGCAGTTCAATGCCATGGGCAGTAATTAAAGGACATCAAAGATGATGTTCTTCCGTGTCACTGTTATTTCTTCAGCTGCTGGAAGCTGCTGCCTATTGTCTTTGCACTGCTGGTGTGCTGTAACAACATGTTACAGAATGAGATCCAGCTGCCTCCCCCAGTAGGCTTTTGCAACTGATTGCTGAGGCACTACCTGAGTCTTGCTACCCAAATGCAATAGGAAGTGTTGCTATTGTTTGTGTGCTGGTGCAGTGTGGAATAAAGCACAAGCTGCAGTCAGGCTGTGACGCTGTGTGCACTGGTATGGGTTAAATGGCAGTACAGAGCGCAAGCAAAAGTGCACTTCAGACCCTTTAGGGTTATGACAAGGTTCGATCTGTGATGACTTTGATTGTTTATTATTACCCGATCCCAGGTAACTGCTGGTGCCCCCTTGAAGAAAGAATACACAGAAGAGGTAAGAGGAACTGTTACAAACCTTTAAAGAGGTTTTTGTATAAAGGAACAAAATAATATGGTGTACAGAGAATCAGAACTTTTCCTTGCTCTGGCTGGACAGTGTGCCTGGACTCAGGTTTGACAATAGCATGCTCTAATGCTGACATTCAGTGAACATCTCTAACGGGCGTTGCCAGCAAGTGAAACCACCTCATCTTCTCTCAGCCCCTTTGTGTTACCCCTCTTAGATGTATGATGTGTGTGACTGCGTGATGGGTTGGAATAAGGAACTGAAATAGCTGAAAAATCTTTTTCCATAGCTTTTCCTGGACCACTAAGATTTCAGACTGATCAACATACAGGCATTTATAGAAGCACAAGAGCAGAGTGGTGTCAAAGACACTCCCTGAAATTCATGATAGCATAACCTTATCATTATCAACAAGTTTAATATGTTTATGCTTCACATTTGGGGTGGGATGTGGCTCTTCAAACAAAGAGTGAATTCTGCTGGTTTGGGGTTTTTTTGTCACTTCACTCCAGACAAATTCTGGTCTTCTGCTTGTATGTGGCTAAGGATACTTGTTTTGTTACAACTAAGACAAGGCCTACAAAGTGTGATGTAGAAGAGTAAATAAGGAAATCTAGTAATTTTCTTTTATCTGGGTTATGTATGTGCATATACGAACTCTGCATCAAACACATCTGTATGTCAAACCCCACCCCACTACCGCAGTCTGTTTATAAACTTTGCAAACAGCAGAATAACATCCCTTTCACAATCATGACAAGCAACCAGTCATCTGCTGCACCATCTTCCTGTGTCTCAGAAAAGAGCAATGGGTTTGTGTACAAATTTTGGACATGCTTAGTTACTTAAATATGTCTGCTTATTAATTGGAAAGAGAATTAATAAGTGCCAGAATACTTTCATCTGGAAGAATTTAACTTGCCTACAACTGTCATGATCAGCACTGTTTATGTTCACTTAAATTTATGGAAAATTCTTTGGCTGGAGAAAACTTTATATATCTTACCATTTCCATTAATTTTTACTTAATTGCACAGAACCTCCAGCTGGTAGCTGATGGCTGCTGTAATCTACAGAAACAGATTCAAATTACTCAGCTCTTTGGAGTTCCTGTTGTGGTTGCTCTAAATGTCTTCAAGTAAGTCTGTTCTTCCATTACTCCTGTGAGTAAATACGCAGTTCAAATTCCTCACTTTTCTTGGTTATTAAATTATTCAATTTGGCATGAACAAAGAAGCTATTAAAGATTTCCTTTTTTCATCATAAATATAAAGATATTTAAGTTCTTAGCTTATTCTTAAGGTTTTAAAACCAACAAAAAAAAGTATATACTGTTATGGAGCTGATAATCTTCCATGTTAATCAGCTATGACAATTCCAAAATTTTCTTGAAACATATAAATACATATGCTGTATATAAATGCATTATATATATGGCACAATTTCTATGTATACCTGCTATACCACTGCTGATGGTAAAATAAGGCTAAGTTTATAAGATTGTAAAAGAGAACTAATTAAACAAAATAATGAGACGGGACTGTTTTGTTGGCAGAACTGACTCTCCAGCTGAGGTTGATCTGGTGTGTAAGATTGCAAAGGAGTCTGGAGCATTTGATGCTGTACCCTGCAATCACTGGTCGGCTGGTGGTAAAGGAGCAGTAAAATTAGCTCAAGCTGTGGAAAAGGCAGCCAATCAGAAAAACAGTTTCAAATATCTCTACAGCTTGGAGGTAAGATTTCTTTTCTTTCTTTTTAATGAATGCATTCTGCATCAGAGCTGGATTTAAAACAAGAAGAACATTGAGAATATTGAAACGAAGTTATTAAAATACTTGGAAGAGAAGTTGCCTTAGTTTAAAATCATAAAAGCTGGAGAGAACAAGCAATCTGTGGCTTGTCTAATCAGGGAGCAGGATACTCCTGCTCATACTGGTAATGATGGTTACTTAGTGTGTCAAAAAATACATCTGATACTTTCATGTTTAACATAAAAGTATGAATGCAGATGGAGCACTCACCACTCATTTTGGGAGACTCCTCCAAAGATCTCACAGTCATAGTATTCGTCCTGTCTGTCAGATAAAAGGAGATGTCGTTGCTATCTCACAGTCACAGGCATTGCACCAAGCTGTGGCTTCCTGAAGCATTCACTGTCGGTATGAGAAGGATGTGACAGGCTGCACGTCCATGCTCATCCCACACATCTGCCCAGCCCAGCCAGGTCAACACAGGGAGGAAGCACTGCCCTTACCTGCACCTGCTACCCAGTGCAGCTCTCAGGTGATCACGAAGCACACAAGTGGCCCAGTCCTGTTCCTTCTGTCCTGATGATCCCATTGGAGTCTGCCAGTACAATATGGTACACACAGTACGTATGGGTCACTGCTGCTGCTGCTGGCCCCAGGTCCTCAGCCTATGCAGGAGAAGCCCCCAGGGCTTCTGTCCTGCTCCAGCTGATGGCACCAGAGTCCACAAGCCCCTGAGGTTTGCAGCTCACTACAGCTGCTGGGCACAGCCCTTTCCTCTCACTTTCTGTCCTCATACTTACACATTTAGAGCAGAGAGCACACCCACACAAAAGGCGGTCAGAAACCAGATTTAATAAGAATAGAGAGGTCCTCAAACACAGCTCAGTTAGACTACTGGCCAGATACACACATCTGACTCCTTCTTCCTCTATTCTCTCATTTTCTTCCCACACTTGTTCCTTTTCAATCCACCTTGATTACTCCCTTTTGCCATCTTTGCTCCTTCCACTAAACAATCTTTACACATTCCCATACAGTCCCCTGCTGCTGTACAAAATCACTTCCTTTCATTTGCAAAGTTTTTTCTGATCAAAGATTTTCCCCATTGACCCACCTTGGTGCATTTCACACCAAGGACAACGGTTTCATCTTCCCCTTGGATTGTCATAGGAAACAGGCAATTCAGTGTGCTCTAATTTTCACTGATTAGGTTTTTCCAGTGATTACATTACAGAGGGTTCCTCCACCTAGCATTGTTCCTCTGATCCTTGCTGGGGCTTCGGGGCTCATTTGTTTAGCCCTTAGATAACCTAACAAAGGGTAGTGTGGTCCAAGTTTCAATCCCATGTCTGCCAGAGTTAGTGACTCTTTTTCCATGCTTTGGAGACTGTTACTGCAGTTGTCTGCAAGGTAACATTACAGTATTGTGAGTTGTCAAGAGGAGCTTGGACCCCTGGGAGCACTGGAGGTGCTGGGGTACCACTGTGCTGGCAGCACATTTGGAGGGACATACTTCTGAAAAGGTTATACAAATGATTTCTCAGGGCTTTCCTGGCTATCCAGATGAGGGTGGGTTTAAGTCTGAACAGCCAAACAGACGTCTCTGGCTCCAAGGAAGCCCTTGTCAAGTTTCAGATCCCGTGCCCACGCTACTTAAGTTTCTTTAGAAAATGTTCAAATGCAATTTTTTTACAACAGAAACTCAGCTTCATTCTTTTAAATGGCTGGAAGTTCCTGTTTTGATTCTTCCCTCCAGAAAAAAGTTCAGCCTGAGGTAGATCTGCCCTACGGTCATCTTTCATTCTCTCTTCTTGATATGTACCCTGTATCTGTTGCACCCATTTTAGTTTTTTTTTCCACCTCCCCTGCTGTTTTACAAAAAGTCAGTAATCCAGCCAACCCATATCAGTACTAATCCCTGCCCTGACAGAATAGATGGGAATACATTGGGAATATTTGTGCTTCTTGTGTATTCAAGGCATTTTGCCTATGCAACAACTTTACAGCTGAAAAATAGACAATGTATAAGGCTTTCTAAGTTTAGCTCGACTAAGATGCTCTGAAAACTACAGCTATCATTTTATGGGGCTTGTGTAATAAAATGGGGGAAAAAATGCTTTGAGAAACACATATAATAGTTTTCCCCCCTGGACACTTGTGTTACAGGGATAGCACATTAGCCTTTGACAAGGCTCATACTTAACCTCTGATGTTACTATGCACTGTGTAACTTACAATCTGGTGGTATGAGTGAGTAAAAAGGATTGGTAGGAGTGAACTCTGCCTATGAAGAAAATCAGATTGATTTCCACTTTAATGTCTTTCCCAGACACATCGTTTCATGCTGTGTTGCATAAGCAGCATGATCCTTAGCACAAAGGGAATGAATCACATCTTTACACCAACTTAGTATCCCATAACTTCACACAAGTATTGGAAGCCTCAAAAATACATTGAAGGGATTTTATAAAAATATATAAAGATTTTTTTAAATACTGTAAAAAAGTATATTCAGGCCAACAAAAACAGTAACGTGTAAAGTTCAGGCTTCTGTTTCATCCTTACTGCACAAAGGATGGGGACTGAAGCAGCTGGAAGTAGGAGAGTGAAACAGCAATGCTGTCACTTTTACTGTATGTAGGTCAATCGGTTACTAGGCTCACAGAGAAGGGAAGGAAAGCCGCCTCTCCCAAATAAACCTGCTCTGAATTTTTTGTTGTTGTTGTAGCAATTTTGAGGTGTGGTTTCTGCTGTTCAAAAGGGGTAAAATTAAGAAATTTAAGGAAGATAAGAAGCAGTAAAATGGGGTTCAGACAGATTATTTCCGCTTTCGTTGTGCCTAAAGGGGCTGTAAGTGAAAGGACATAACCCTTTTCCTTACCTGATTGTCAGATTTGTCCAGTTACTTGAATAATACTAAGTCCTGGTTGCCTCAAGTTTCACAGGATTTACTGTGATTGGGGTTTGTTTATTTGTTTTTGGTTTGGTGGTTTGGATTTTTTTGGTGGGGGGAATTGTGTGGGGGTTTTTTGTTTGTTTGTTTTTGGTTTGTTTTGGTTTTTTTGTTGTTGTTGTTGTTGTTTGTTTGTTTTGGTTTTGTTTTCGTTCCCTTTTGGAAGGTCAAAAAGGGGAAATACTCTGCTTAAAACCACTATCACTTCATTCATATATATCTCTGTCTTCATGAGATTGTTCCCTTACTCCACATCTCCATTTAATCCTTTGATGTCTGTGCACCTTGTTTTCCTGTCAGAAAACTTCATCTGAATTTGCTTCCAGAACTGGCTATAATTCAAAAAATTTCCAACAGCACAGACCTATGTAGCTGTCACAGGTTCATTCGATATTTTGATCTTTTGTTTGAAGGCATCACCTAGGGTATTTTAAAAAAAAGCTTCAAACCCTTATGTGTAAAACTGGTTTATATCCTTTCTTTCTAGTTAGAACAAACTTTGCAGTAAACGATATTATTAGTGTGCAGTCAGACATGTAATTAGAGGATAGCCTAGGTCAAGTGGGCTCTCTTTGTTTCAGTATTTTTTTCCAAATGCATTCATCTCTATAGTGCCTTATGTAATTTCCAAATATATCTTTGAAAACGAAAGCTTCCTTGAAGATGTGTATAGTGTGAGAAGAACAGTAGAAGGAAGTATTTTCTAGATCTGTCTAATGCTGGTTAAAAGTGGAAAATCAGCTGGTTTTTTCTGAGATATGTTTATACATTTATACAATCTTGTCCAGTGATACCTGAGCATGTGCCGAATGAGCAATTTTAGATGTTGGACACAACACAGTTGTGTCAGTTCAGGAGTCAGTCTCTGCTTCTGCTCAGTATCATAGCAAGCTAGTCTAATTAGAAGACTGTGTTAATTTTATTCCTTGAAGCGTCTAATTTGGTCTCTTTAAACTTCCTTGGGTGTCATTCCATGACACACCCTTCTACAGTCCCACTTTTAGATGGTTTTTTGGGTTATCTTTATTTATTTCTCTAAGCAAGCAATATATTTTCTTTTATCTTAGGGGCTGCTGCTTTTAGTTAGACTTTGTTTTTAGTCTTGATTATAGCAAGGGTTTGTATGACATTTGGTACAAGATGAGCAAATATTTTTGGGGGGCTCAAATGAGGACAGAATAACCCATATATGGTTTTGGGAGTGCGTATGTGTGGCAGTCATTTCATGGATCAAATACAAGCATGACTATGACAAGTAAATACTGTACCATTGCCACTGTAAAAGTGCAAGAAAAGGACAGAAACAGATAGTGCGTAGCCCAAAATGCTTACGCTATTAGGAATTGCACAGGGCAGGGGGGTGGTTAAGGAGCAAAGGATGAGTTTTCATATCATGGACTTCAGAGTTTGTAACATATCTTAAAATATTGGCAGTAATTGAAGTAAATACTCTTGTATAGTGTGGGTTTAGTATGGATTTTTACCCCCTGTGCACAATAACCTCTATTAAGTTACTGTTGAGTTGGTTTCTTGCAGAGTGTTTCTCTTCAGTGTTTGAAGGATGGGTTTGTTTAAAAGGCCTCCTGAACTCTTTGTGAAATCATCTGTGGCGGTTTATTTTAATATGTATTGTTGCTACATATGGAAAATATCAGAATATCAATCCTCTTATCACTGTTGACTTCCCTTCTGGGTTCAGTTTTCTTGAAGTATGGGTCTTTAAGTTGCAGCAGAAAGCTATTACTCAAAATAAAGTTGACTGGACCATTAAAAGTAAGTTTAGATAACTAGGGGGAGGAAAAGAGAGGATGGAAATGCATCCCATTCCTGAATTTCTCTGGCTTCAGTGCCTGTTCTTGATCAGGAGAAAGCAGGAAGCTATATTCCTCACTAATGCACGCCTGTTGAGTGACCTGCCTTCACTCTCCTGGTCTCCTCTCTTCTGCTGTGCTGAGCTCACCCTTGACATAGAGCAGCTCTCCTCAACCTGAGGCAAGAAGCATAGGTCTGAAGAAGATTATGAATAATTAATTATTAATTATTAATGAAGAAGCATTAGGTTTTTAAGAGATACATTGCCCCTTCCTGCAAGCAGCTGAAGTGGAGTGGGAGATAGAAGAAAGGAGAAGAACAGGCATTTGGCATGAGGCAGGATCAGCATATCTGGCTGGTCAGTCAATTAGCACTGTCCCCTCAGAAGAACGATATGGTAACCTGACAAATATTATTGAAAAGCCTCAAGTCACCGGATTTATGCTGCACTGGAAAACTAAATTGAAGACTGTAAAGGTCACAAATGGGAGGGAAGAGAAGGGCTTGTTCCAGCCTTCCAAGTTTGTCCGATGACATCTTTTCTAGACAGTGCTATGCCTTTAGGTAATATCATCACAAATGAAAGTATTTCCTGGTTATACAGTGAAAGCTGTTTGCACAAATCTTTTGACAGAGTGCAGTGCATTGCCTGGCCAGCCTGCAGAACAATGGAGAGCTTTCTCAGCTTGGGGCCATCCACTGGGAGCAGGGTTGAGTAGCAACATTTCTCAGAGAGGCATTCAAGCAGTAAGCAGCAGTATTTTTCATCCCCTGCTGGGAGCATAATAATAGTTTGGGCAAATCTGGAGCATCTGAGCCCAGAGTTTTGTCTGCCCCTGCCTCTGTTTTGCTGTGGCAGTATGGTGTGGGCTGTCACTTATCTCATTCCCTCAGTCTTCGCTTCAGCTGTCACAGACAATGGGTCACTCAGAGGGGTCTAAGGGTAGCGTTGAAACAGAGAAAACTCTGCCAGCAGCAGTTCTCTGTGCATTATTTTCTTTTCCTTCCATGGTCTCCCAAAGCAAGAATGAGCTGTGAGTAATGAAGGAGGAAGGGCCATCAATGGAGGGGAAAGCTCCTTGGTGCATGTACTGGGAGAGGAGGAGAAGCTTGAAGAAGAAGGCACAGTCAAGAAGAGCTTATGGGGTCTGAGTTTGAGGATGCCAACCTCCAAGGGAATGTCCCAAGGCAGAGTGTTTCTTACAGTTGGCAAACTACACATCTTTTCAATCCCAGTGATTGATTGGGAGGTGTGGGGGTTGCCAGGGGTATTTTCTGTTTCCTTCACTAATACCATGAAGTCACTAAGCCATGAAAGCTAGCCATCGTGTGTCTGCTGTCACACCAGCCCAGCATACCTCTGCTCATTTGTCTGGGAAGCAAATAGCTTCTGCATTGCTCTCTATACAGCATGGAACTCAGTCATGTGTGGACCTAATGGAAAGTCCTTAAGTACTGCTGGGGTGGGAATAAATAAAATTATGTATGGTCCTTACCGAAACTTCTCCTAGTAATAGATGGCGATCGTTTCTCATCCTGAAATGCAGGCTGTGCTGCCCTGCAGCGTATGCTGGATTTTAAACTATTTCCCCCCTCCCCTCTACTGCCAATAAGACATCTAGCAGTGAAGCCACATTAAAGAGGAATTCCATAGAGCTGTACCACCCACTCCTCCCACTCCCATCAAAGAGATTTCTGTGGAATCTGGACACTTCTTTCACTGAATTGGGTGTTCTAGGGTTGGAAGTTATCTTTCTGCCACTCCATCTCTTTATTTGTGGATGTAGGCTCTTGATGGCACTGTACTTTTATGCTTGTTTTCATTATTTCCCTATTCTTTGCGTAGAACAATTTTCTTACCCACAGCTGGGGTTTCAAAGTTGGGGAAATGGAAAATAAATCTCTAAAGCCACAGGCTTAGGTGTTGATTCACAAACTGTTTAGCTTGACTGAAAATGCTTTTCCGCAAATTAAAAAACAAACTCTTGTTCTGTGCCAGCGAAGGAAGAGGAGTGCTAAAGTCTTGGAAATCCTTTTGTCAGCCACAGATCTTCTGGAACCAGAATATACAGATACTTTAATAAATGCGTTTTTATTTTATCCAAGGGAAAAGCTAGAAGAAGGAGTTCAAATGTGCAGAGTCAGCTATTGTTTTAGCACTGCACTCTGTCACCCCACACAGCACCTTCAGCCATACTCCCATCATGTTTTCATTTGGCAGCATTCCCAAGAAGAGGAATGAGTGATGTCTACATACTGTTTCACTTAGCCAACCAGTGATTCTTCTTTATTGCTTTCAGTGAATGTGTAAGTTAAAAAAAAAAAAAAAAAAAAAAAAGCCACTGCCTTGAATTTTGAACTATATCAAGAATTTCTGCTAAAACACAAATAGCTTAGTAACAGTAAGCCCAGAGGTTGTCACCTTATAATTAAACTGGTGATGTCATAATTAAAAATAGGCATTGAGGCAAAGTGAATGTTTAAAGTACTTGAAATATTAAATGTGTAAATTATAAGTGAGTGTATATTCTCTGGTTAAATGCACGTTTTTTCAACAGAATCATAATTTTGTTGGAGAATAAAGTAGTTTTAAGTATTTATGTTGTATAACTGTGAAGGGATACTGTCAGACAGTGCTGCACTGATTAACATTCACTTATGGTACTCAATTTAAACTAGATAATACCAGGGCTTCTCTTAGAAGTGGGACTTAACTGCAGCCTAGTGGAATGTAGTGTGACTAGGGACTTACTGCTATTGTCTCTGGCTTTGCAGAGATGTGTTCTGTAAACACAGAAGTCAGGAGGTGAGGAGGTGAGGAAGTCAGGAGGATGTTTAAAAGCAGAAGAAATGAAGGAGAAAGGGAACAGGGGTTGTTTTCAGCAGTCTCAGGGATTGGCTGTGGGGAGTTAACAAGATTGACTCCTTTCTCCAGTAGCTGAAGATCTTAAAAAGTCAGATGTCCAAATTAGGAAGCAAAAGGTGGAACTCTTCAGCATAGTCTCAGACCAGATTCCTGGTAATATGCATGCTTTGTTTCACTTAATACTGACTTTTGGCAGCGAGACTGATTTCAGGAATCCCAGCCAAGGTGTGTGTCCCTGCCCCAACTCGCTTATTCTGCTGGTACATTTCAGTGCTCAGATTTGATCAGTTTGAGCAATTCTTCCTGTTTTGCACAGGGTTTGCCTTTTTGTTAAGGTGGATGTGTGAACTGATATGGGCTGCAATAGGGTTTTTTTTCCTGGGATATGTTTTAGCCTGGATGACTTTCTCTGCTGCATGCAGCTGCACAAACAGCGGTGTTGCTCAGTTGCACTGGCACATGGGTGAGTGTGAGCAGTAGAGGAAACAAGGATGAAACGAAGATCTCTTGTTGCTGGTCTGCTGTCCATGGAAATCCTTATCAAGCCCTACATGAAAAAAAGATAATCTGAAGTCAGGTGTTAAAACTGAAGGAAGAGGTGAAGAGTGAAGGAAATGTGAGAAAGGGTTAGCAGAAATTAAGCACTATTAAATTATGTTTTAGTGAAAACATTGCTGTAGATAGTAAGAGAAGAAGGAAGATTGTAGCAAACAGCACCACTTGGCACTAGTATCATGTCTTGCAAGTGAGATGGACTGGAAGTGGCAGTATGGCTGGATGATAACACTGGCATGATTTGGTTTAGATAATCAATACAATCTTGGGAATGACAGGCTCTCAGTGTTTATCTGCTCTGATTTTGTCGTTTAGTCATTCTCTGTCAAGCAATGAAATGTACAGCTACACAGATACTGTTTTTGTAAAAGCACTTTGTGCTTTAGCACTTGTTGTGCTTTAGCCTAGTAGATAATCCTATTTATGGTGTGGGTGCTTGGCAGCTTCAGCAAGCGCGTGTGTTTGTGCTTGCCCCAGAAGCAGCATATGGCTTTGGTAGCTCTAAATGTGTGAGATTTCAGAAGTGAACATTCTCTTTGGCAGGAGTGGCAAGATTGGTAGTTTCTGAAAGAACCCTAATGAAGCAGATATTTGTATTGTGTGGCCTTGTAGCATCTTCTCATGTTCAGTGTAAATTTATACTAATTATTTTATGTCACCATTTTCTCAGGAAGCAAACATTGAATTTGGAATAAATTCTCTGAAGCTGCCATAGTTCCTTCAGCAGAGGTACTAATACATAGTTGCAGATCTATAAAAGTCAGATTTTATCCAAATCCATAGTGTCTATTGTCTATCTGTCACCTAATCTTGGCCTAAATTAGTCACAACAGTCACAACTTACATAAGGGAACTAAGAAGAGGGATAGCTTTTATTGTTGATCATAGATCTTTCATGCTTTTGACACCCTGGACATTTTACAACTTCCCTTCTCACCCGAGCTGTCCAGGTGGCAGAGGTGCTGTGGAATTAAGTTGCTGTTGATAGGGGTACATCAACACTCCCCATTCAGATGAGACTTCTCATCCTCCTTTCCTTAAGATGCTTTTGGTGATGGCCTGCAAACGGTTGCATCAGTGCAGCTAAGGGTGCAGCGTTGGAGTTTGCTAGTGGGAATGAACAGCTGGTTCAGGAAATTCCTAAGGCCATTGTAAAAAATTCTCAGAGAAAAGAAAAAATGAGAGATGTAGTCCTGCTTCTGGCCCAGAGAGGGATAATTTTTGCAGCAGTTGGAAGGGGGCATGGCCAGGAGGTTATTCTGTACCATGTCACATCATGGGGGCAGGGGAAAAGGAGTTGCTTCCTGGGAGAAGGCATTCCTGGAGATTCTTGGTGGGGACACTGAACTGGAGAGTTACCATTCCCAAATCACAGCAGATGTGAAATTACATAGGGGGGTTTTTTTGTTTGTTTTGGGGTGTTTTTTTTTTAAGTATCTGAGATACGTGATTTCTGCTGGCAAGGCATATAAAGCACAAACAGGCAGTTCACTTGTTTTTTTTTTTTTCCTCTGGGTAAGTCTGGTATCAGCTGGAGCAAAAATGCAGCTTAAAATCCTATAATCATTTAGTTACTTGTGCAATAGAGAGTCTTATTTTTCAGCCCACTTCTCCATGTGAATTAGCATTGTTGCTACATATGGTGGATGTCTTTGCCCATCGATGAGACTATTTTGGTAGTGGCGTGCTGAATAATCAACAGTTTTGTTGAAAACCTAAAGGTAAAACAGTGTCTTGTAAACATCCAGGCTTCTGCTGTGTAAAATGCCTCTTGAGTTAGCAGAACTTTTTTTTTGTTAAATACCATTATGGCACTTTCAAGCAAAATGAATTTTTATTTCTTGTGTAAAGCACTAGGTGTTTTTAGTTTGGAAGACATTTCTTTAAATTAAAGTGAAGTTTCCCAGCAGTATTACTTGATAACTGAAACACAGGAAATTTTTTAGCTTGAAATGCCCTGTTACTAAATAGATAATGTTGCTTCTAAATAGATAATGCCTTAAAAGTCCCACTACATACTAGGAAACAGGTGGATCCTTAGCATGATGTAGTGTACTCTTTTCCCTACTCCTGAAACTTTAGGAAGGAGGCATATCTGAGAGTGTTGCATGTGCATGGGCTGTGTTAATGTCCATAGCACATCTGTGCCTTCCTGCCGGTTTCTGTCTGAATTTGGCTCAGCCAGGACTCATCTCGCCTCTGCTGAGATTAAATAGGCTCAAACTCTCCTCTGACACCATGCGCACATTGCCTCACCTGTTTGTGTGTGCACGCCTGGCAAAAACATGACAGGCTCAGGAAACCACTTTTTAATGCCATTCACACTCCTACAACTCCTTCCTCAATGGTGATTCTTCTGAGGTTACCTTTGCAAAATTTGAGGTGTGGGTACTGACCCAAAAAAGTATCTGAAATTCTGGTGGAAGAAAAAACAAACCGGGAAAAAAGCACAAACCATAAATCCATAGGGTATGGTTTGATTGTCAGTCATGTAAAACGCTGCACGTATCCCAGGAGAAGCAGAGTGCCACCACTGTCATTAAAGCATTCTCCTCTGATGTTAGCCAGAGCCCTGCTGGGTTTCTTTCGGAAAATACGGCTGCGGTCATTGGAAGGGGGCTGAGGGCGCAGTAGTTATACTGCTGTCAAATTAGTTTGAAATGTTTTGACGCAAATGCAAGTTGAATCTAAATGTCCATCTCAATGAATTTACTGAGGTTTAAGCAGAAAGCTGCTAGTTTCAGTGTTGGCCCGCTGACAACAGGGAATGGAATTCCTTTTGCCTTTCCATTTGCCATTGCTATTAGTCCTTCACTGCAAGGGAACAGCACCCAAAAGGCAAATTAACAGACGTGTTTTGCATTTCTTGCACTGTGTTGAAAACTGCCATGGATATGAGCATATTTAATAATCACCCTGAGACAAATTTCATCTCGTGATGGTTGTCCATGACACTAAGTATTCCATTCAACTTACTGCTGTCAGGAATTATACCCAGGATATTTGCAATGTGCTATCTCCAGTCCTGATTAGATTTTTTGCACTGCTTGGATTCTTGTAAAAATGTTGGGAATGTGACATTATTCCCCCTAATTAAGGTACAGTAATTGTATAGTGAGCATGTTCAGAAAGTGTCTTGTGAAGCTTCTTTAAACCTGTCTTTGAAATTTCAGATCTGAGGGGGAATTTTATCTGAACCTTAGCAGCTTTTAACTGCCTTGCATTTAAGGTACTTGTAAGTCTGGAGAGATTTTTTTTTCTTGTGATACCTCTGTTACTGGAGTTCTTTATTAATATAAGCTTTAATTTTTCTAAAATGTAATCATAAATACAAAGAAGGTCAGCCTGACACAAACCCTTCAACTGACGTATCTTTGCAGAAAAAGAACTACTTCCAGGCAGGCATTGCAAAAATGTGGTTAACTGGAATTTCCTATAAATGCACCAGATAGAGTTAGTTATTCACAAATTAATTAAGTTCTTGCCTTTGTTAGAATAAAATGATACACTTCTATTTTGTGTTCAGGTGCTTTTTGTATTGCTTGAGATTACCAAGTCTTCTTCCCCAAGTGGTTATCTCTCTAGGTTTTGGTTAGCACTTACTCCACGTGTGGTGTTTATTAAATATGCAATAAGCTACTGGTGAGATATTCCCTTTAATATTGTGCACATCTCTGGCCATCTATAGTCAGCACCGAATTAGCTGAACTCATGGTAAGATCCCTCCTCCACCATACTGTTACTACTGAAGTCAGAGAATGGCTTGTTTAAAATAGGCCAGAGGAGTCACAATTGCTGTCTCCTGGGTATTAAAAACAAAAAGAAAGAGGAAATGATGACACAAAAAGTAAATGCTTGATCTAACTGCAAAAAACTGTTTCTTGAAAATCTGTCAAGGATTTTCTAGCAGACTGAAGGTGAGAGTCTGCCTCTGCCTTCAAACAGAAGCTGTGAAAGCAGAACTTGTTCGGTTTGAACTGAATTACATGATGTGAATACTCTTGGAGACTGGGATTGGACGTAGTGACTTGAGGTCTCAAAATGAATTCTAGAAAGCTTTATTCTTTTATATTTTTTTAAATGTCCAAGGTGCTTTACAATATCAAAGCTACAGTTAAAATATGCATGTTAGAAAGGATAGGATAAATGTTATTATGCATTAAAAATAATAATAAATAATAAAACAAAATCACAATCAAAGGAGCAGCGATGGGTCAGGAATTTTCTGCTACAATTCCTCGTTTCTCAGGGGAACCTTCCCTGGCTGCCTCCTACCTTGCCATGTTGACTCGTGTAGGTTATCTTTATTCTGAAATGAAACTTTTTTTGTCAAGTGATCCCTGTTAACCCAGCGGAGATTGCGGTGTAGGTTATCTCTTTATTCTTATAACTAGATGGCAGTAATTATCTCCCCCCACTTCAGGCGAGCGTAAGCTCATGTTGTCCACTCTGTAATGCACAAATTGTGCAGCTTCCAAGTGATGGGGTAGCTGAAATCACGGCTGTTAGTTCACGTACCTGTAGCTGCGTATCATATCCATCAGCAGTGCCCTTTACTTTGTGTCTTGTGTCGTGCTTTAGCAAGCCTATTGAGCAAGGATGAATCTAAATGAGAGATTCGGAGACCTCACTCAGCAAACAAGATCGTAGTTCCTCTTGGCTAATGCTCATCCTTGTATTGTTTCCTTGTCTCTGCAGCTTCCTATTGTTGAAAAAATAAGGATCATTGCTCAGAAGGTGTATGGAGCTCAGGACATAGAGCTGTCTCCTGTTGCGCAGTCTCAAGTCGATCGTTACAGCCGGCAGGTAAGAGCGCCAGGGAATTATGCAGGCAGGTACCTGCTGGATGTGAGTCTGGGGAAACCGCAGGGTGTAAAACGTTCTCAGACTGGAGCGTTAGGTCAAGCTTTGCTGAAAGGCCGGCGCTTACCCATGGTAGTAAACGGTGGAGGTCAGTATGGATTGGTTTAGATTTGATAGAACAGAATGGTTTTAACCTTGAGAGTGATCTCCTGTGAGATATGAACAGTGTTCAGAATACTTCTGAGATTGTCCACGAAACTGTACTTTCTATGCAGTTTGGGTTACTCTCTTAAACCTGACAACTGCCTATCTGCAAAGGTTGCTGCTAGCAAATGTAACCAATTTTAGCGTGTGTTCGTTTGTACCTGCAAAAAAGAGTTTGCAAACACAGTAAGACCTGTGCACAGCTATGCATATTGATAACAGAGGTCCCAGTATTTGTAAAACCTTTCGATTTCTTTCTCTTCCTATTACTTTCAAGGAGTTGTGAATACTAGAACGTGATCACCTATCCTAAAGCATGTGCAACATGCTACAGTTTGTAAAGTTTTGAAACCATGTGGTGAGGTGAATGTATTTTTTGTAGTGGCTTCTGGACACACATGTGGCTGTAGCCTTTCTGTCAGAAAGTGGAAACGGTATTTTTTCCACAAAAAATTCCTGAGTAAACTTCAGCAGCTCGGTCAGACAAACAGAAGTTCTTGGTCAGACAAGGGAGCAGCCATCTACCCTATAATGCAAACTTCCTGAGAATTAATTTAATTTTTCTAAATGGAAAAGAGGTTTACTTAGTGTACTTGAAGCGAAATAATCCATGCCTTTACTTTTTCCTACTGTGATCCTCTAATCTATTTTTTAGTCTAAATGTTAGTATATTAGGAAATATTTTCACAATGTCACTAAGGAATTGTCAGCACCAGGCTGCAGAGAGAATTCCCTGAAATGCTGCCTCTCCTCCTGGCCCTGTTTGTCAAATTGAACAGAAGAGTGGAAGGTGCCTGACTCAAAATTAATCAATAACTTGGAGACAAATAATGGGTGGGGGGGAGCTGCTGAGGCACTTTTCCTGATTTTCTCCCACATTTCCAGTAACTAGTGCACTGGCATTAGTGAAGGGATGCCGTCACCTCATGCAGGTTTTGTCTTGTTTGAAAACAAAGGAAAGCATAATGAGCACCATCTGTGTTTACCCCCAGGAAGGCTAATATCCTTAGAAAATTTTGGACTCTAAATCCTGGTCTCAAGTTGGTGTCTAACTAAGTCATTAGAGCCCATGC
Organism: Hirundo rustica; assembly: GCF_015227805.2. Lineage (NCBI taxonomy): Eukaryota > Metazoa > Chordata > Aves > Passeriformes > Hirundinidae > Hirundo > Hirundo rustica. Next base: position 57,614,064 of record NC_053452.1, on the reverse strand, counting down.
TGTACAAGAGGTTTCTTTAAGATACTGATAACAAAACAAAAACATGATGTGCCTTTACTGTGATTTTAAAAACTTTTTTTTTTAAAAATTTTCTTTCCCTTTTTTTTGTTAGGGATTTGGAAATCTTCCCATTTGTATGGCAAAAACTCACCTATCCCTCTCCCATCAGCCTGAGAGGAAGGGTGTTCCCACTGGTTTCATTTTGCCAATTAGCGATGTGCGAGCCAGCATTGGAGCTGGATTCATCTACCCTCTGGTAGGAACGGTGAGTGCAAAGTATTCACCTCGGTAACTCCCCTTTCACCCAGCTTGACAGGGGAGTGCATTTCCTGTTTGCCTCTAAAAATAATGTGTAGAACCATGTGAGTTCTTGTTTTTGTTTAATAATCTTATCCTCAAACGTCTTGTAGCTCTACGTTGATAGGAAAAGATAATCAAGAAAATGCAATGTCATATAAGAGCTTTGACTGTCGAGTCTGAGAGAATGGCTCTTGCTGTTGGTTTCTGTTGCTGTTGTTTTTAGGTTAGTCTGGGGTATTTAGGCACCCTATTGCTGCAGAAAATTGTATTTACTTGTCATTACCTTTTCTTATTCAAATTGCAGCCTGTAAATAGCGAGTTAGATATGCTTGTCAATTTAAAATCTTTTATCCATCATTACAAACCATTTAAATGTATTTAGATTAAAGGAATTGTGTTGGGGAATAGAGTATGCTTAAAATAATTGCTCTTCAGCTGATGAGCCTGATCTGCTCCCAGTCTTTGTGAGCATGACTACTGGTCCTGTAAAAGTAAGTTATGGTGGGAAGGGGTAAATTTTTAACTGCAGAAGTAACAGCACATTCCTTCTCCTTTTTTAGACAATTTAAACTATGAGGTGCTAAAAAGAGGCCATCATCATCCTTTCTTCCTACCTGTCCTTACAAGTACAGACTCAGATTAGGAAGCTCCTGATACTTTCTTCCCTTACAGGCCTTATCGAAATAGCTGAGAAGTGCATTGGCTCTTGCCTTTTGCCAACCACGCACACCTTAATCCAAAGAGCAGTTGAACTGCTTCTGACATCTCATAGCTAGAGTTATTAGGAACGTGTAGCTGATTCGTGGGATGGTGCTAGAGAAGGCACGCAAAAGCCATTGCATTTCCGGAGAGTACTCTCCCAATGTTATCTCATCTTCCCAGAGCGCGGCCTGATTTCCTTGCGTAGCAGTACACTTAGGAAAGGTTGAAAGTTTCTAATCTATTGTTTTGAATTCCCTCTGAAACAATCAAGTGTTTGAAATGAGGAAGGAAGTACTTTCTGACCAGGAGGGTTCCTGGAGTTCAGGAAACTGTGTCACTTTAAGTCACTGGGCTTGGGGATATGCTTTCCTTCCACATGACCCCATTATGCACATCCACCAGAAGCAGAGCGCAGCTGTGTATTTAAATTGTGTAAGACCAAATTCCTGGTCTTACAGTTCCTGGTGACAGGGATAAAATTTGTCAGAACTTCTAGTATCTCCTTCATGGCCTGGATTCAAGTTTGCACTGCAAGTTGTGTGTCATGGAGTTATGAGAAGGAGTGCATGTGAGTAATGGCCAGCAACTAATTCAAATTCACGAGGGAGCTATTCTGTTAGATGTCAGAATGAAATATTCTTGGGTTGAGCTTTCTGAATGAGTCACACCCTGCATGCTTTGCTATAAACTAGCTGCAGTTCGGTATCATAAATCCAGAGAAACTGTCCATAGGAGCGGTATAAACCAAACAAGTTTGAGGATTACCTCTTTCTGTGTCCATTTAGAACCAAAAAAATGCAGATCTTTTGAAGGACATTTTATATATGAGATTACTTTTTGGAGGAGAGTGTAAAAAATACATCTAAGTTAGTTAGCCTGACTTTGGTGAGAGGTAGTATTAGCCATGGAGCTTCTCCCATATCCTGAGCTGAGAAGGCAGTATACTCTGTGTTATGTATTCCAAGAGTTTGTAGGCGAGGTACTGTATAAACATAAGATCCCCAAGAGGTAAAAATGTAAATACATGGACATCGATCATTGGTTGTTTGGAAAAATATTGCTAATGCTCAGGAATGTAATGCTCAGGAATGTGGGACAGAACACTTCTTGGAACCATCACAACTGCTACAAATCAGAATGAATGAATGAATATGAATGTATCCTAACATTGTTGCCACACAGTTCTTTCTTTAAATTTGTAGCGAGAGGTCCAGCTTGCTGCCTTTCGCTGTGGAGAGTTGCAATCATCATGAAACAAACTTTCATAATATAGTTGCACCACGATTCTCGAAATCACTTTTCTAATTTGTAACCTCCATATTTTTTGTGCTCATTGCTGTCAGCAACTAAGTCTTAGGGTTAGTGTTACTTTTTAAGTTGCGCAAGAAGAAATATTTTTGATGTCTAGTTTCAAAACTGAAAGCCTTCCCTTGGCAGTTCTCTTACTAATAAAGCCATCCGAAAATGTCTGCAAGAACAGAGCAAGTGTAAAAAGGGCATGTTCTGAAGGGTTAAAGTGGCTGGAAGTCAATGCTATGAGTAGAGGGATTACAGAAATCCCAGTGACAGCATATGGTGAAAACATCCAGTCATGACAGTGGATTGTATTTCTTTATATAGGAAAAAAAGAAGTAGCAGCATATTTTTTTTTCCCCTTCCACTTCTTCCTGGCTAATTGTATTAATTGAGAGATCCCTTAATACCTAAGCTGCTCAGAACCTTCTTACAACTAAGGCTTTTCTGATGGCAGGAAAAAATGCTGTTTTTCATTGAAGTTGTAGTGATAATTCTGATGCTAATTAAAAGTCAAACTCCATTCTCAAAGCATATATTTTACCAGGTGAACTTCTCATATTCTAACCTGTCAGAATTTATCAGCAAAGCAAGTTCTTAGAGTTCTCTTAACTCTGTAATTGGGAAGAGCATTACAAATGAGAGAGGTAAGTACTGCTGAAAGATCATAAACTATCTGCAGCACCTAGCATTTGTAGTTTAGCCTTGTCACTAGCATGTGCAAAATAATGAGATTTGTATTTATCCCAGCTCTGACACACAGTGATTTTATTTTTAAAAAACTAAATATTTAGCACGTTGTCTTCATATTCTCTAAGCAATATTTGGTTTGTGTTATGGTTGGCTCCCGTTCCCATACAGCATGGAAGTCTTTCCAGGAAAAATGAACTGAGCCTTATCAGAGGAAATCAGCAGTGAAACAAGAGGTGCATTTAATTAACACTGGCACAGTTTTTATCCAAGTTCTCTGAGACCATGACCCAGAGGGCTGCATCACTCTCACAGGTGGACTGTTGACATCATTGCTTGGCTTAACAGAGTGATGGCAGGAAAGCTGCTGGAGTGTCTGTAGGAAACCAGTGAGGTCATTTACTAGCAATGCTTGGGTGGGGAGTTATTAGATTTTTTGTAGTATGTGTGTTTCTCTCCACACCCACCCAAAAAGCCATAGCAGTTTGGTGCTTTCTCACATTCAGCCGCAGTTCCATTGTTCTTTTTCATGTGAGTTGCAAGAGTGCAGGAAGGTCATAGAAGTAAAACAAGTGGCCTTTTTCTTTTGTGAAGTGATGCTACCAAGTGACTGGTGCAGGAAATAAATCTGTGTCTGAATCACAGTGAGATTTTTAAGTATGTACTACTCCAGCCATGCACTTTCATTTCAATGGGTTAAAATTACAGGCATGGTCACTCTGAAAATATGTGGAGCCTTTGGAGTCAGGCCAGCTTCCAAATTCTCACAATGAACTGACATCCTCCAGATATCAACATATCTAGAGAAAGGTCAACCTATTACAGAAATATTTTTCTCCTCATAGAGAAAGAAGTTCAAGTCTCTGGAACTAGTGCTGAAACTACATCCCCTTGCAAGGAATTCTTGGGGTCACCCAGAGTAGTTTGTAATCAGTGTATAGGAGGAACAAAGCTCTAGGTCACTTGTGTGTGAGATCCAGAAGTGTCCTGCCAAAATATTACCTGGATATTGTAAGAAGGAAAAGACCTCACAAGTAAATATTTTTATTAATACTTTCAGAAGGAAAATATTGTTCCCAGTTGAATAAATTTCTTCTCTCTTAGTGGTTAAGAGCTTAACAAGTTTTGAGAGTGTCTATTGAACATAAGCTGGAGTCCAGGCCACCTGAAGTGAAATTGCAGTTTTTCAGTGGTGCATGATGCTGAGTTTGTCTCCAAACTGTAATTTTGTCACTTTTCTCAGGTGCTTTTATGGAACAGATGAATAATAGTAGTTTGATCGCACAACTCGTTCTGGTGATCTGTGTAACACAGGGTAATGTGTCAAAAACATAAATGATGTTGAGGTTTATATTTGCTTTGTAAAACATTTAGCTTACAGTTCAATTTTATGTTATTTACCAAGGATTTAAGCTCTGCTAGGTATTCTGACCGCTCTTGGTCTAAAAAATGTCCCTGGGGATGTGACATTTGGCACCTGCCTTGGGTGTTGTGTAGTTGCTGCGTTGTAGCAGTGCTCAGAACAGCTAATTGTGAAAGCTAGGCGCTCACAGCCTCTGTGGGCTGGTTTTGAGATAACTGCAAAAAGTGTGTAAGCAGTAAGAGTAAAGGAAAGCCATGAAGTTCAACTCACATAGGAAAGTGGGTTAACAATTGTTTAGTTCTAAATGAAAGTTGGTAACAGAATAAGAAAAACTGCCCTCTGTTAAATGATGTGGCTTTGTATCTACTACAGTAGGTGTCACCCCAATGAGGGAGAGAGGTTTTCTGAATTACAAAGGGTGCATCATTCCTGTACAGTGACCAGCTATGCACACCTGGAAATGCTGACTGATGTTATACTTGGTGGAAGGCTGAGAAATTATTCAGGATAGGGTTGATGGGCCGGGGGTGACCAGGTAGGTATGATTGATGGCTTGGAAGTGAGGGTGAGGACAATCAACTTCAGTTTGTTGTGTCTAAAAGCTAAAGGCTGAGAGGTTGGTTAGTAGGCTGAGGTTAGTGTAATAACAGAAAATCCTCTTCTGGCCCTTGGTGGATTGCATGATGTGGTTGTGATGGTACTGGGCTGGCCAGAGAGGGGAGGGTCTCTGTAGGTGAGGCAGAAATAGTCCTAAGTGAATGATTTAGCTGAAGGGCTGAGGAAAAAGTTGTAGATTATAATGGAATGGTTTGCCTTTGCAAACATCCCAGGTGCATGGACTATGAGGCAGTTAAGATTCAAAGATGGCTCTGGCCATTTGTGATCAGAAGGTGGGAATAGAAGATTGAGGGCAGGATTGGAAAGATGGGATTGACTGGAAAGGAAAAAAACTGTGAGTTGTACTGATGGGAGGAGATAGCTGTGAAATGATTTGAAGACACATCCAAGATGTGCGTGGAGAGCTGGAAGAGATCACTGACATAAAAGCCACAAGGGTTAAAGAGCTTTGAAGGTGTTCCAAAAGCATTAGTTAAAACAATGACATGACCTCAGATCTGGGCAGGGAGAAGTCATGTGAGTAATGAATGTAGTTACAGGAGAGCAGAACATGCCTTGCTGATGACTAAGGATTTTTTTTAATTAAAGAGGAAAAGAGTAGAGTTTAGCTAGCTTGAAAATATCATTATCATTTCTGTAACTTTTGAAATTGAATAAAAAAGAATGTATTTAAACGAGAGAAATTTCCGTATAGTCCATGCATTTACTGTTCACTTCACCCGTTTTAAACTGATATGTATAAGCCAGTGCTTGTTGGAAATACATAGTAAATATGCATTGCTTTGGATCACTGTACCTCCATGCCGTGGCTGTGACACAGGCATGTGTTAAAATACACTCTTACAGCCTGAAACAACACCTCAAAAAAATCCCACAAACCTTCTCTTTCTCCTCTGCCATATCTTAGTAGATAATAAAGGCAAGACACTTAGATTCTGTATAGTTCATGCTGTCACTGCTGTTTGTTTGCTAGTAAGCAATCATAATAATGTACCATATATTGCCTCTTCTGAATGAAAGACCATGTCCCATTTCTGGCTAGATTAAATTTGTAGCTTATTATTGCTTTATTCCACCTAACCATATATTCCTTGAGGGCCAGCACTTGTAGTCAGAGAAATGAATGAATGGTTTTCATTTGTTTTCTACTGAGGATAAAAAAGAAGTTTTGTAGGGGTGTGTGTGTGAAATCAGTGAACTGAATTGTTGAAGAAAAACCTGGTTTTATGGGACAGGATGAAATGACTAGATAACGTATCGAAGAAGAAAATAGACCCTGTGGTTTGGTAAGCTATTTAATGTTTAGTTCTGGTGAGATTTTCTTCTTACTACAACCTCCGTTATAAGCAATTTCAGTATGATTCTTGTGAAATTATTTCTTTGTATCCAGTGTCCACTACTTTCCAAAATTATTTTCCCATCTTACCATATTTTAAGCCTTGTCAGAGAATTTTTTCTATGGAACTGTTTAAATTTGGTTTTAAATAAAATTAACTTTATAGTGATAAAAATAAACCAAGTGTATTTCTTGTATCAATCAGGTTTCCTTGGTCATCTTTTCCAAGTGTATTTAGGGTTTATATTAAATATATCCGTAGAAATGTAACACGATGTTCAAGCTCTTAGACATGTCAGTGTTAACCTAAAGTAGTTTATCTGAACAGGTGAACTTAAAACTTACTTACAAGTACAAGAGGTGACTTTCGTGTTTCACTTTAGCCAGAAGAAATTTCAGACTGATCCCCTGAAAATGCATTTTGATACTCTCCCATCTCTTGAGGGAATTTGACCTAACTTCCTTTGCTTTGCATGTGAAAGGGCATGGAAGGTATGGTGGATCAGAGCAGCGGCAGAGGCATTTCCCAGGCTGGTACGCCAGGATCACAAGGGCTTGAGCACATGTTTTCGGTTGAGATGAGCTGACTCGACACACCAGCCCAGGCAGCAGGGATTCACCGATCACGGGTAGTGCCTGGCTAGTGCGGACAAGTTTAAGCGATGCTGGAACCAAGAGAACTCATTATGCTCTGAAACAGTTTTGTACATTGCGGTTGTGAATGTCTTGCCCTCATCAGAGCTGACAATTTGTCTTTAATGAACTCGGTGCAGCTGTCTTAGGCTTGCAGATGCCATCGGCGGAGGCAAATGGGAATCACCTGTAGTGCACGTGGAGCCAAAGGCGCACCTCTGGGAAAGCGTCCTTTGTTTAAGGTCTTCAGGGAGCCTGGGAGTCATTAAGATCCTTGCTGTCTGTTCAGTGAGACCTACCTGTGATCATAACCAGTTTGGGTATGTCTTCTGTCTGTTTCATTCCCTTGTCTGATTTACAGTCCAGGATCCCCAGTAAGAATGGATATGGCTGCATCAGTTAAGAAAGGAAAAAACCAAGAGACTGATATTCTGTATGAAGAGTAAGGCTCTTTAAATGATGCACATACATCTTCATTTGGGGCTTGCTTTTAACAAAGATATATCAGTTAAAAGTGGGAAGTGCAATTTGGACAGAAGCCAGCACCAGTTTTGGACAGCTGCACTTGGATTTTATGCATGATTTCAGACAAGAAATAGGGATGTTGCAGTGGAAATGCAGGCACGTGCAAGTTTGAGCAGTGAAGTGCGTGCCTCTTGCTGGGTGTTCTGCAGGGCAAAGAGGGAAGCAGGTGGGTGAATCGTGGCAGCTTCTCTGCGGTGCAGCAGTGCTGCCTGCCCACCCTGGTCCCAGCCTACAGCTCTGACCGTGCTGGTTAGCACACCTGATGCGTCCAGTGCAGGTGAATGGGTTTGGTGAAGAGCTCATTCAATCAGCCTGGTAGATGTGGACTGTGATCCAATGTGAAGAGCACAAAAATCTGTTTATGGGATGCCTTGGAACAGCGGTGTTAAGGGTTTATTATGCTATCCATACAGAATATGTACAGACTTACAGAGCATTAGAGAGGGCAGCCAGGTGTCTCTTCCCCCATTCATGATATTTTGGGTGACTTGCTGTGTGAAGAGGCTGATGCTGCCAGACACAGGGGTCACTGAATCTGATTGCTTTGGGGCAGGATGGGTTTCACTGCTGCCTGTCGTGGTTCAGTGCGGTAGTAGCAGCCATACTCCTGTCACTTCCAGATTTTTGCTGTTCCTCTGTATAGAGAAAAATTGAAATTATGTTTCATGCTCCCTATTTTTGTTTGTTCACCCTAATAAGCTTCATCAGTTGAAGAAATTACAGTTTCTGAAAAGGTTCTCTATGGCGCAAATGGGAAATTTAGAGGTTCAGCCATTCATTAGGGAAGGAGTAATTACATTTTAAAACTCCTGTCTATGTGCAATTTTTTTGAGAGACTATCTTATGCCCACCTAAAGGAAAAAAAAATTGTCCTTTCAACGTTCTTGCTGATGCATTTTTCAAATGCTGATTTGCAAATTTTACAAGTATTGATTCCTTGATAGCAGCAAAAACTTTACAGTTTGGATCAAGTGAGTGTGTTTTTCCAGACTGCCCAGTGAGACAAACTATTTAGCAGATGTAGATAGCTGTATGTTTGAGCTTGGCAACTTACTGTTACTGAAACTCTAAAAATGATTTAAGGCTAATAGCAGGAACCTAGCTGGAGGCTGCAAGTCTGTGACTGAAGAGTTTTATTGAGTTCTGGATAAATAAGGTGAAAGATGTTTTGAACTTAATAATGTTCCCAGCAACTTGCTTTCTTTCATTAAATTGTGAAATATAAAATAAATAGTGTGCTAATTAACATTAAAGAGGAATGAATATTTGTGCCTTCTGGTCAAGGGATTATCCTTGTTAAAACAGGAAATGGACTCTGATTTCCTTTCTTTAAGTATTTTCTCCATAAACTTTGTGTGACAATGTGAGGTTAAAAATAGGCTATACTTTTGCACAGTAAAATATATATCTGTTATTATTTAACAAATAGCTTTTATGGGGAAGGAAGGACATTTTCCAGATTGTGTTATATTGAAATAAATGCATCCTGCATTTGTTATACACAAAATAGTATTTACTGAGAAATTAGAAACTGAGCTTCTCTAATTTATTACATTGTGACATGGACTACAGAAGCTATAATACTCAACATTTACATGTTATCTCTATGTATTAGTAATTTGCTAGACAAGCAAAATTTTAAGGGGGTTTTTGGTTGTTTTTGTTGGTTTGTGGTTTTTTTGTTTGTTTGTTTGTTTGTTTGTTTGTTTTTAAATAAGGAGTCCAGAGGTACAAATAGCAAGGTCACCCTGAAAATTCCAGGACAGGACCATGAATAAAATTCATGATTTCCTGGCCTACAAAATCATGAGATGTTTATGTCTAAGAATGTGAAGAATCAGCATGGGGTGTTTCCATTGGAGTAGGCTGACCTACATTCTGTGCACAATGCTAAAACATAAAGTTACGCTGCTACTCCACCCACCCGCCCACATAAAAATCCTAAAGTATTTCCTGAGATATTCCTTATTGTGTCCTTATTTTTAAAAAAATACAAAAGGTACAAATGCTGGAATTTGTACTGATTCTTGTTTTTGATAAGTGGTAATGGGTTTGCTTGGAAAGAGCATTCTTTACTTATGCAATGATGAAATGCCATGACCAGTTTCGCCTCACATCAAGTCCTGTGTGCAGTTTTGGGTGCCACATTAAAAAAAAAAAAAAGGATATAAAGCTATTAGAGAGCATCCAAAGAGAGCTGTGAAGGTGGTGATGGTTGTGAAGCAGAAGCCTTATGAGGAGCAGCTGAAATCACTTGGTTTCTGAAAGGAACAGAAGAGGAGACTGAGGGAAAAACTTCATTGCAGGCTACAAATTCCTCTCTCTGGTGGCCAGGGACAGGACCCAAGGCCATGGCATGGAGCTGTGTCAGGAGAGTATTCCCAGTGAAGGACACTGGATAGTGGTGCTGTCTGGGACAGCTGCAAAAGATCCGAGATGTGGCACCAGATGGGAGTGTGTTCACTTTTCCAGCAAAGTTTGGCTTCTTTGAGATAATTCTGACACTTACCTCCATAACCATCCTGTGGATGATAATCCCATGATAGCTATACCAGCACTTGACGCTTTACAGTTTAGTGCCTGGCAGCTGGACATGCAGCTTTTCTTGAAGTCAAATAAAAAGGTCTGATACAAATGGAACATTTTTTTTTTAACTGGGTTCACATTTTTAATAATGTTTTTTAATAACATGTCGAAGTTTGGAGCTAGTAGGCTAAACAGTTTCTCTCTAGGGTCTCCATATTTTCAGAAGATAAAATTCTTTAATTGCATTATATTTTAGGCTGGGGTGCCTGACCACAGCATCTTTGTTTAATAACCGTGTTTCTTTAGACAACATAAGGGGCTGGGCTTTAGGCTTAATAAGAAAAGGCAGTAACATGAAGAAATTCAGAATGAGCTATTTAGTCTTATATAGCAATGTTGCCATTGGAAAGAAGGTGTTTTAGAAATGTTAAAGTTCTGCATGAGCTGTCCTACTTCAAGCTCAGCAATGCTCTGAAATCTAAAGTTAACTTTGGAGTACATGCTTTCAGGCAAAGTAGTGAGAATTAGGTAATCAGGTCATGGTTCCTTTTCTGCACAGCCGCTCAGGGGCTATTTTTTCATGTCACTTTCTTACAGGTTTTTACTTCACTTTTTTTAGTTGGAGACTACATGTCTGTAGCAATTTTAAAAGGGTGTTTGAGTCCAAATCAACTGTTTCTTGTTTTTACAAATATGCAAAGTGGCATAAAGATACTAAGTTTCAATCATCATGTAGCAACCAACACATCAATGATTAAACATATGGAGGCTTGTGGCAGTCACAGAAATATCATTTTTATCCCCTGCAATCTTCAGAAAACCTTGTTCTGATTCTCCTTAAATTCTGGTTTTATCATCAAAAGCGGTCTATAAAACCCAGGACGCTGGGTATGTGTCGATGAGGAGCTGCAGTGTTGGAAGGGAAAGGATTGCATAATAACTCTCACTGAAGTGGCAAATCTTACCTGTCCTGTAAGGCACCTACCAGGGTAACACTCTACAAATACTGAATATCAAGTGTGTCTGGAGGTAGTCTTCTGGTTTCAGTGTTGCAATCAAATGAGCATACCATAAGCAAAAGCAGCAGAGAAATGTAGAAAATGTGTTTGTCTTTTAGTAAATCATCAGTAAGCTCTTACACTGAGATGATCTGGTTTTGTTACTTGCTCACTCAATAAAAACAACCAGTAGACTGAGGCTGGAAGAACTATGACAATTTGTCACCTGTAGAAGCCTGTTGTACTGTTTCTAGTCCTTTTTAATATTAACTTAGATAACTGAAAATAAATCTCCTTTGATTTTACTTTTCACTTATATTTTTTCACAAAACAGCATGAAATTCAACACCACTTAAGAGTTCCTGCTTGGCTCTTTATTTTCAGTCTGCTGTGAGGAGCTGAAGTACTGATGGAGAATTGTACTTGGGGATACCTGAAACTGTGGAATCTCAGTGGTGTTCATTTATATTACACTTCTTTTTCATTTAGGTGATGCTATTCATAACATAATATGACAAATGCACAGAAAAGAAGTAGTAAACATCACGTAGGTGATAACACTGAGTTGTTTTTTCCCAGTTCCATTTGCAACACTTGCCTCTTGCTGCTCGGAAGTTGTTGCATTTGCACAGCTCTCAAAAACTGCTGGGGCTCAGAGGTGAACTGCTCATCTAAGAGTTTGTACCAGGAAGCTGTATGACAAAACTGTGACTTTTACTTTTCTTTGATTCATGAAATAGGCCAAAATACAGGGGTCTGTGGTTATTTTGCTGGAAAACAAAAGCTAGTTCGGTATCTTATATGCAGTGCTCTTCATATTATGAGATTATAAATGCCTGATTTCCCTGCTCACAGTAGAGTTCCCTTGTGACCATCTCCAGGCTTCATTTGGCCGGTGGTTGCTCAGGAGGCTGTCCTGCAGATTTTTCTCACCATCCAGCTCATGGTTTTGGTTCAGATCCAGTTTCTGGTTTCCAAGAGTGTTACTACTGTGCAGGATATGTGTCTGTTTGAAAGGACATTGATATTATAAATAGTGCTCCTGCTTTCACAGAATCACAGAACCAATTAGTTTGGAAAAAATTTCTGAGATCATAGATTTCAACCTGTGACCAAACACCACCTTGTCAACTATACCATGGCACTGAGGGCCACTTTCAGTCTTTTCTTAAAGATCTCCAGGGACGGTGACTCCACCACCTCCCTGGGAAGCCAAATCCAGTATCTAATCACCCTTTCTGTGAAGAAATTCCTCCTAATATCCAAACTGAACCTCCCCTGGTGCAGCTTGAGGCTACATCCTCTCATCCTGTTGCTGATTGCCTGGGGAGAAGAGGCCAACCCCCACCTGGCTACATCCTCCTTTCAGGGCGTTGTGGAGAGCAGTAAGGTCATCCCTGAGTCTCCTCCAGATTAAACACCCCCAGCTCCCTTTGGTCACTCATCAGTCTTGTGCTCCAGAGCCTTCACCAGCTCTGTTGCCCTTCTCTGGACTCACTCCAACACCTCGATGTCCTTCTTACAGTGAGAGACCTGGAACTGGACACAGCACTCGAGGTGGGGACTCACTACAGGGGAATAATCCCTGTCCTGCTCCTGCTGGCCACACCATGGCTGATCCAGGCCAGGATGCCATTGGCCTTCTTGGCCACCTGGGCACACTCTGGCTCATGTTCAGCTGATGCTGACCAGCATCCCCAGGTCCTTCTCTGTTGGGCAGCTTTCCAGCAGCTGTTCTCCCAGCCTTTAGCCCTGCCTGGGGCAGCTGTGATCCAAGTGTAGGATTCAGCACCTGGCCTTGTTGAACCTTTTGTAAATGTCCATTCAAACCCAGCCACAACAGAGAGTATTCCTGCTCTTGTATGCACTGTGTCAGTATCCAGAGGAAATGTATTTGCTATACTGATCAGTTCCTATTCATCTTTGCCGTTGACCAGCATTTTTTTGAGTGGTATCTCTTTCTTCTTGAAAGCATTTTAAGGATTTCTGTGTATTTATGTTGAAAGGGCAGTTTTCCTTGTTTGAAAAGGCAGTTTATACATGTTTGACTTAATTCATAATGTTATTGTTGGAAGTGGAGTGCAATGAATGGAGCAGTCATCATGTGATGTAAGAAGAATTTCCGTATAAGTACAGAAAAATGTAAATTGTGGGAATGAATTTGTTGATAGAAAGATGCTTTTAGTTTGATCATCAGGTATTTGTAGAAAATCTCTCTATAACTGGGGACATTTCTGCTGACAGTTGAGAGTATTAGGAATCATCATTCTGTTGTTTACCCACATTTTGTTTGGATTGTGGACTGCATTGAAAATGTATGCATTTTTTTACGCATTAAGCCACGCCTTTGTTGTGTTCAGTTTTAGCACATATCATTGCAGCAAATTGATATGATTGCATAGATGACCATCATATAGTGCATTATAGTGCATTATAGTGGTCAAAAGTCTAATCTTTTTCCTCCTTTTTTTCCCACCTTTTCCTTCTCTCTCTCTCCCTCTCTCTCTCTCTTTTTTTTTTTTTTTTTTTTCACCCCTCCTTTATTTCTCTCTTTTTTCCTTCTGGGAGCTGTTTTGGCATCTGGGGGCAGTTTCTATTTTGACACTTTTGACATAAAGGATGGAATGTGTCCGGTTTGGGAAGCAGAAAAGCTAGTGGAGGAAAAAAAATTGAATCATTGCATTGCAGAAATTAAGAATATTCTTTCTGGTCCTTCAAATAGAAATAGTTTTCGGTTTCAGCTCAGGTTATACATGAGAATAAATTGCAATTAGAGGGCTTTATTTAAATGGAGAGAATTTAGCTATGTTGTTGGCACCATAAAACTTAACATTTTATGGAAACAAAATGGCAAATGAGATTATGGCATACATTAAACATAGAATGTGTGATTTACAACTTTAGAGATCCAGCCAAGAGGAAGTTGTATATTTTTTAAAAAACAAACGAACAGACAACCCCACCCCCCCCCCACACACACACACAAAAAAAAAGCCAAACAAACAAAACAAAACAAAACAAAAAAACCAACCCAGTAACCACATACATGCTGTTCTCTGGATAGGTCATGGACTGAAAAGTGTATGTATCCAAATATGGGATTTTTCTGTGTGGTCAGAATTTCAAAATGCACATGCCAATGGTCCTGAGTTCATCTGACGAATGGAGGTGTTTCCAGGTGCCAGCAACACCTGTGCAGAAGAGCAGCAGCGTGAATACCCTCAAAATGTGCGCTGTTAACTCCTTTCTTCTGCCTGTGTAGTTGTAAAGGGGACACTTGCTGGCCCCATCACTGTGCCACTCAAATCCACATTTCAGTCCTTGAGGATGAAGTGTTACATCCCTTTGCATTAGTGTCACTATGTCTTGTTCTTCCAGGCTTGTCAAAAAGGATAGAGGGCGGGGAGGGAGATCAATCAGAAGACTTCTGGCTTCTCCAGGCATGAGAGAGCCAGGGAATGTACTGAATTAAAGGTGTGTTCTTCATGGTACTTGCTTGAGCAGTAAGCAGCTTTTACATCCTAAATTTATTCTCAGAAAGTCATGAACTTTTCATGATCTTCAGCTCTCTGCTCCAGCTCTCCTTCACGTGTTGTGTTCTGTTTATGGGCTGGTGTTGCTGGCTCTCTCTTAATTCAGACGTAACCTCTGGAAACCAAAGCAGTCTGCTGTATTAAGACTCCTGCCAAATGTGATTCTTGGAAGACATAATTTAGCCTTTGCCACAGAATGAGCTTCCACTTTTAAAAATTGTTTTGGTAAATTGTACTTTGCCCTCTGGTAAGGTTTAGTGAAAACTAACAAAAAGGAAATAGAAAGGCACTTTGTGTGAAGCCTCAAGGATTTCTTGTGGGTAAAGTTCTCAAAAAAGTTGACGAATTAAAGGAAAGTTTGGAGGAAAGGTCGCCAAGTGCATAAAATACATTTTCTTTAATTCATTAATACACTGCTTAACCTTCACCTAAATCCATTTTAACTGAAGTGTAAAGATCTCTCTTGTCTGGGCCAGTGCTGTTGGTTATGTTGCATTAGGGTGTCATTCTGCATTAGGTAAAATTACCTACAGGACCACATGAAATTGAAATTGCTACACTTGTTTGTAAATTGGGAGAAACCTCCAGATATTCAGAGGAAGACAATCCAAATCTGTTCTCTTTTTGAAGCCATGGTTAGGTCTGCTTTTCTAAATAGATGAGTTAGTATGTTCATCATTAGTGCAGGTCATGGGGAAGCATTGCCAAATAGTTTGTATTAGATTTGTTCCATGTGCGTAGTAAGTCTGATGCAACTTACTGCAGTGAGAACTTCAAAAGATAAATCTACTCTACTGAGGAAGTGTTAGAAGCAGCTGCTATAGGACAGCAGTTTCTTACAAATGATGAATGAAGTTGCAGGAGCTGTTTTAAACCAACAGAAAATAAAAGTTAAAAGATTTTTGTGGTTTTATGGAAAAAACCCCGAAGTTAAGAACTAACTGACGTTTTTGTGTTCAAAGGTAAAATGGGAAAGGACATGCCTGTTTAAGGTAAATGCATCTTGGATCCATTCTTTTTCTGTTTTGTGTATCCTGTGATGCACTTCAGGCCAACTGTGAAAGAAACTATAGAAGGAATAGACTTTCAGAGGAAGTCAGCTGCTGAAATTCATTTTTTTAAAATCTGTAGAAATAATGAAGAAAACAATTTCAAAAAAAAAAAAAGGGGGGGGGGGGGGAAGCAATCAAGTGTTTCTGCCTTTTCACAACCTCTAAATAATGTTATTTTCCACCCTGCATAATTCTAACAGCTCTATATAATTTCCATGGAAGAAAAGATTAATTAAATTTAAAATTATCTAGCTTTGGATGCAATGACATATTGATTCTTAATTCTATTGAGAATGGCTTTTAAGATGCATAGAATAAATTCTTAATAAGTAGCTCTTTAGTGCTGCTTTAAAAAAGCAGTTTTCAGAAACCCTCAACATCTTTATATTCTTTCCTTGCTTGCTTTGGCTGTTTAGACTTCGAGGTTTTCAAAATGGGAATTTCTTCTAGTTCACAGATACAAGGGCAGAATTGTTTCTGACATTCAGGCTACTGAGATGGATGTTGCTTGTACTACATTAGAGATGGTATTTGTTCTCAGGCCTCAGAGAGGTATAAGGACTCTATAATATCATTACTGCTGCTTCATTGTTTCTGTCTTTTAGCAATTATCTTCTGAAGTCATGTGCTGCTGTTCTTTGCATTTTGCTGAAGGGATCTGTCTGTAAGGCCAGCTAGTGTTTTTCTCTGCTTCCTGCTATGTTTTCCCAAGTGGCTTTGGTACCATCCCTGTTTGCACGGGACATATTTTTTCCAGTCCCTCTCCTTCGCCTCACAATACTTGTTTCTTCTCCTTGTGCTGTTTTCCCACACGTCCTTCAAAGAATAAATAGCTTTCCTAGATATAAAAAATAGTGTTGCAACAGTTCAGCAAATCTTGAAGCAAAATTAGGATGGGAAGATAAGCTAATTTTCAGTCAATCTGGCTGTCATTGCCACGTACTCCCAAGCACCAAGACACGCCTGTGCAGGAACCAAGACGAATGTGCGTGGAGTAGGCACCGAGTGTTGGTTTTAGATGTGGTGTTTTATTTTATACCCTTTGGTATAAAATAGTCTTCTGGCTCTCCACCCTGTTGGCATCTGAGAGTCGCTGTGATTCACAGCATCTGGTTGTTTCTCTTGCTGTGAGAGGCCCCTTTCTTACTTGCCCATTTTGTCTATAATTTCATAGGTGGCATATTATTTTCTATCTTGTCTCCGAAGCTGTGCTCTCAATGTTTATTTTTCCTTCCAGCTGATAGACTTCAAAAGTTTCATTTTTTTCTATTTAATAATTCTTTTTTACCTCTCCATTAACCAAAATACGTAATAATTTTCCAAACAATGTCTTACTTCTCTTCTGAAAGACGTTTCTGTGTTCATTTGAATGCCACATGCACATTTAGCAGTTTTTCAGTCTTTCTCATCCATTCCCTTTGGATCAAGCATCTCCTGAATAATGCCTTCAGCTGATAGCCAGGAATCGAGGATATTAACTTCAATTTGCAGTCTCAATTACCTAATTGTAAAAGTGGTTGTTGATTTCTTAGTGTACCTACTTATGTCTTGAGGCATTCATGAAAGATAAATAAGTTACGTCAGAAATGACCTTACATTAGGGAGACTGCTTTGGGAGGGGCTGCATATTTTGAAGAGTGTATTTAATTTATATCACAAGTTACTTCACATACCCTTAGATAAAGGCTACAAAAAGTATGTTTTGGAAGTTGTTCATTAATGGACACAAAATCTGTTGCCAGTGGCAGACGAGCGAGATGTCAGGCAGTAGATGTTTACTGCACAGTGGACATCCTCAGCAACTCCCAAATGCGCTATTCAAAATCAATCTGCAGTGCCATTCTTCCCATTTGATAGGCTATCGTGTGCTACATTTGCAGTGACACGCTGTGTCTTTCATAGTGCTTTTCGTCACTAATTTTCTGACGCGTCGCAGAGGAGCCACAAGTTAGGTACAATCCTTGTACTCAGATGAGAAGGAAATTGTCCATCAAAAACAACACAACTGGGAAATTACCTGACTTTTGTGGAAATCAAGCTAGTACTGCTAGCAGCAGTACATGCCACTTGAGGCCTTGTTTGAATGACAGTGCAACCCAAGTCTTAAAATCCTTTGAGATGTTGAAGCTTGTTATATTTATTCCAAAACATTTCCATAGGAACAGAAAACCACTTAATACGCAGGGAACATTTAGTGACACACGTGTTAACTGGCAGATGCCACAACTGTGCAGATATTAGAAAGCTACTGACCTGAGTGTGTATACAAAATCAAGTTTATCACTCAGAGAAGGATGGCCAGTCCCAAGTTAGCTTACACAGAGCCAAGACAAAGCTTCTGGATTCCCAAAGGACCATCCACTTGGCCGTGGATGAGCAAGGGCAGGGCTGCAGTCTGCACATGAGTGCGTGTACCTGTGCCTAGGGGCAACCTCATCCTCTGCCAGCTGCAGTCCTCTCCTTCCAGAGAGGAGATGGAGCCCCTGGGCAGAATGGTGACTTTGGTCCCTTTCCTGCCCTGTACTTAAGTGAGAAATGCAGAGTTGTGTTAAATTTTGTTACATTTGAGTATCTATTCTTCAGTACTGTTTTCCAAGCTGTTTATGTTAATATACACAGGTGAACTCTTCCCACTCCCTGATGTTCACATGGTCTTGAACATAGGAATGGTGTAAATTGTTGGTTTGGGTTTTCACTTACTTTTAATGAAATAATAAAAAGTTATGGTAACTAGAAAAAAGAAGCCCGTAAACAGCTTGATAATCCACCTTAAATGTTGTAACTTAAAGTTTAGCTGCTTATCTGCAATCCTTTAGAGGGATCTGTCAATCTCTTAACAAAACTGAGAACAAAATCTTCTTTTCCAGCAGAAAATTTAGCAGCATCTGAGGTATTTGTTTTGCTTTTGTTTGGTGTACTGATCCCATGATACACTCTCCAGGCCAAGCAGCTGCAAAGCCTGTTTTTGAAATAGCTTATGAAATGTTGCTACAGTGTAGATGATGCATTAGGGTATATTGATGCTCATGGAATATTGCCTCTGACTCCTTGACGCTTATTTAGCAAAACTAGGTCTTTTTCAGGTCTTTATTTCTTATTTTGAAGGCTGTCCTTTATGGATTATCAAAAGGTAAAGGTAGCTGCTGATTCAGCACTGTTGGTAATATCTCAGATTTTTCATATGTCTTAAGCAAAAAGAAAGGTTTTTGTTATCTTTCATCTGTTTTGGAAGTGTTTGGAGTGGCACCTTTCCCACATTAGCAACAGAGGACGAAAAGTAGATTCACTTCTCCTAGTAGATCTTTACTTTTTGAATCAAAAAGTTGCCAATAACATGCTCAGAGGGTTTGGTCCTGTACTGATAACTCAATGGAGAATGCAGTCACTGTAAATAAAGAGTTATGGATACAGTTGAATTGCTTTTTGAGTATCAGAATGGGAGATACTTGCTCACTGACTCCAGCTGCCGTAATGGCAAGGATAGAGAAGTATGAAGTCTGGAGAAGCACGGGTGAACTGAAACATGCATGCATTTGCATAACATCAGTTAAAGAAAAATACTGCACCCATTCGTTTTCAGGACTAATTAAGTGGGCCTTAAAGCTCCTGCCAATAGATGAGGCATTCCTTTCTAATTCCAAATATGAATTCTTCTTGGAAACTAGATTAGAATTTCAATAAAACCCAGCTGCCAGCAAAGCTCACTGTTTTAATAACCTACACATATTTCATTTCACATTGTCAGTTTTATCTCTGCCAAAGTACCTATCACCTAATGCTGCCAATCCTTTTTGGTGCTGGAAACATTGGGCAAGCTTTGATTTAGAGTAAAGACTTGCCCTTCCTTCTAAAATGCCTGTCTCATGTTTCCTGTCTTCATGATTATCTATCTGATCATTCTTGTTCCATTTCATTTCAGTAACTGTAGGCTTTTGAGAGATGTGATGAGCCTTTTCTTTTGGGGAGAAAACTTTCTGAAGTTAACATAGAAAGAAAAAGTAAACTTTTCTTTTTTGTGTGTATTACAGTGCATGGAACAGTCCATTCAGTGTTTTCTGGTTTCAACATTGCTTGGGTAGTTGGATTGGATTGCACGGTTGTTCTTGCTGTGTTCATTGCCCACGTTGAGGGTTTGCTGTTGTATTGCTGTAGAATATTCTCTTTCTTAACAGAAAGAGGCTAAGAGCAGAGGAAAATTGAGAGCTCTGCAATGGTAAGGACACTGAGTTTGCAAGCTGAATCATGATGTTGATTCAGCTTGCAACATAAATTCAGGTCATTTATGTTTAATAGACTGTAAATCAGAGACTGTTCCTTGGACTGCTGTTTGAAAACTTGGTTCAGGTAGGAAGAGCCCTAGTGCCAGCAGAGTCTCATCAAGTTTCATCGAGTTTATGGATTAGTGGGGAATGAAGAGGAGTGTAGCAGGCACTGCTTCCATTTGCCCACAGCACAAGCCACCGTACGTCCGTTGCCGATACATGAGGAATAATCTAAGATGTTTGTACTGTAAGTAAGCAAAGGCATACCCAAGTGGTGCCAGTGATGAAGATGCAGCTTCCAGTTGTAGTGCAAGCTGTTGAGGAATTCTGAATGTGGCTTAATCAGTCCATGCTAAAATCTCATTGCTAATGTTTCACCTGTTGTGTTAGAACTCACACGTGTGCCTGCATGCTCGTGGTAGGCATTGGGCATGAGTTACCTCCTCAGTTTTGCCATGTAGGTCTGTCTTGTACTATTTTAAGTAGAACTCTTGAGCTAGAGTTCTACTTAAAATAGTACAATTTTCTCCAATCAACACCTTTGGCAAATGTGACATTTATAGCATTTTTAATGTATTTTTTCCAAATATTTAATGTCTTATGCGGAAAGCAATACATTTTCTTCTTTGCCCTGTGTAAACTGCCTTTTGTATGTCAAATTTGCTTTTATACAGCCTTACTTCTTTTGTAGAGGTTTGTGTTTAGTCTGTCGTTGGTGCTATATTTAAGATTAATGTTTGTAATGTTGCTGGCATTAACTTGTAAGTTCAAGCTGGCGAAGGAAAGCATTTGCTCCCTTTCCATTTCAAACAGTGTCAGAGGATTTATTTAAAGTGTGCCTTCCAGCCCCATCCACTTGCTACTTGGAAATAAACCTGGATCCAATCTGGATGATCAGTACTAATGTGAAGGACCATGCTTGACTTCCATAAAATTTCTCTTTCTTAGCATTTTATTCTTCTGCCTTGTCCTGGAGATTACACAACTGAAGATAAATGTAACTTACAATAGTGAGCACAACAGTACTATCTGTCTTTCTGCACAATAACTGTTTGTTATCTTTCCAAAAAATTTGTGGTGACTAGCCAGACAACAAGCAAATGCCATTTCATACACCTGTGTACCAGATGTTTTACAGCTGTGCTCGTACTGCTGCTGCTGAACCTCCTGTGAGTGTCATGGGACAACTGATTCAGGAAAAGTGAATTTTACTCTTGGGATGGGCTGAAATGGCAGAGAAGGAGACAGCTGCCAATCAAAGGAACTGCATAGCACAATTAGGAAGCAAATCTTTTGGCATATTGTTTGGGGATATTTCTAACATGAGAGTTAGCAAGATTTCCTCTGGCTTCTTCACAGCTAAAATATTTTTCACAGCCCCTCAAAGTCTAATGAAATTAAAGTAGGTGTTATTGAAATTTGATTTGGTAGCATACAGGTGAACTGATTCTTGTAATGAGCAGCATAGATAGAGTTCATGTGTTACAAAGCTAGGTAGGAATTAATGACTATAAAATTCACATTGTTTTTAAGGGTAGCTAGGTATCTGAATGTCACAAAGCTTGGAAAATCTTCTTGTTGAACGCTAGGGTTTTATTCCTAGAATAGAACTTTCTGTTTCTCAGATCTTAAAACTATGGCCAGTGTGACAAAGGAAGTGGTCCTATCATCACAATCCCTGTCCGTTTTCTTTTTTTATGACTTCTACAGTGATTCTCCTTTACAAAGTACTTTGCAGCATTCACTTGAAGCTTGCAAAATTCTGTAAGGAAGTCAGTAGGTTTTACCATTGTGTAATCTTTTATTTATTTTGCTATCATAACTCACTGCTTTGTATGTCAGAATGAAAGCTCCAGCAACTGATATGCTGCACATGGTATTTGTAGCCAAATCTCAGTGTAGTTGCAGCTGGATTCTGTGTCACGTCTCTAAAGAGTGGAAGGAGGATATCACCCACTGCTCTGGGAATGGGGCCAAGGTATTAGACACGAAAGTGGGCAGGAATATGTGCCTTTATGGGGAGAACAGGGGAAGAAGGAGTGTGGTCCTGGAAGTCTGATAGGCATGGACATATTTTGGTTGCTTCAGAAGCTGACTCAAATTTTGGATTAGCATCTGTAGTCTAGTCACTGACCCGAAGTTTCTAAGGCTTTTGAAAGTCTGTTTTTAACGTGATAGTTTCAAGAATTTTTTTTTACTAGTGCCCTTCCAATTTGGCAATGAAACAGTTTTTTCTGTGGTTTCTTATTTGGTTTCCCAGCTCATGGAGTGCGACTGCAAGTATACGATGTGAGAAAGAGAATTATAGCCACTGCTATGATACTGATTTTGGCATGCAGAATTGAAGAAAAAAGAAGTCAAATTGGCATCATGGTAACTCAGTGTGAGAGACATCAGTGGTTTGAAAGGAGATGGCCAAAATCTTATCACTAAAGCACAAACTTCTCCAAAGCTCTGTGTTCAGGCCTTTTTAACTCTTTCCTACAATTAACTTTTTGATGCTTTTGAGAAGTGTTGAGGGTAGTACTTTACTAAGCTGTGGAGTGGGAGGAGCCCATGTCATGCTGTGCAATGCAGCATGGAGATCTGTGATGGATGGCACAGCAGGCACGGGAAGGATTGCCTGTGGTTCCAGAGTTGGTGGGATGGCCGTGAGCAGGGCACTGTGCCACTTTGGCTCAGTGGCACATTCATCTACATATATATACATATATAGATAAACACACATATATAACTAGCTGTTGCTTCCAGAGATACTGTGGGTGTGCTTTGCCACCTCTCAGTTATGCTGAGCTGGGTATTGTCAGCATGGGTGTAAGGAACAAGCAGGGAGGAGGGCAGTCCTGGACCAACATACAGCCAGGGACAAGCCTTCCCTCTGGTTTTGGGGAATATGACCTGTGCTGCTGGGAAGGCAACTCACACTTTCTGTCTGCTGAATGGGTATTTCTGCTTTCACATCATGCTATGAAGTCCCTTTATTTTCAGTCTCAGGCATAATATGCTTTTAGTGGAGGCTTTTCCCCCTGTGATTGTTTCCTGAATTAGTACATCTTCCTTCACTTTGGCAAGGATTTTCCTTACTAAAAAGTTTCATCATCAGTTATTAGTTTCATATGACTTGTCTGTGAAGAACACAGGATTATTGAGAGCTATAAAATTTGTGTTAGCTGTTTTTCTGCATCATGATCAAAATGATCTCAGTTGTGTCTCAGTGGGTTTGATCATATAAATTTATTGCTGGTTACCCACAGTAAACCAACAAGCTGCAACTGTGTGACTAGAGCTCAGATGAAATTATCCATTTACACCCGAAGTGTAATTTTACAGCAGCTGTAAAATAAGTGCTTTAATTGTTTTAGTAATTGTTTTAGTGACAATTTCTTTGCTTATAGTGGTTCTATAATTTTTTTGTAGTTACTACTGTCTATAACTTTTAGTCAGTGTTAGTGACATTGGATTACAATTTTATATAACCCAAACGACAAAGATGTTGATACTCAATATTGGTCTGCAGTGAAGTGGGAAAGGATCTGTGGTAGAACACAGTGTGCTACTGATAGCACCTGATGAACTAGCATGAAGTATCATATTATTAATTGATTTAATATATCATATGAATATTATTAATTAATTTAATTGATTTAATGACTCCTTAGATCCTATGATACTTGAAAGAAGGTTAATTGGTTTCTTACAACATAACTGTACTGGACTGTGTTTAAATGCACTATTTGATTATCATTTTCTTGAAATACCCAGATCTGAGATTTTTGGCCCCCCTTCACTCCTCAACCCCAAATTTGTAATTCCTTTTGCTCTGAAGCATTTTAAGAGCAGTATCTCAAGACACATTGTTTCTTTCTTGTTTACATCCCTTGGGTTAGCTGTGAATGGGTGCTGTGCTGGGCACAGTCCTCTTCTCGAGGTAAGCAGAAACATGGCTGGCTGACAATTTCAGGTGGCAGGTAATGCTAAAGGTGCTTCTCTGAAATGCATGATCAACTCTAATTGGTTTGGCAAATTTACATATATATTAGTTTCCTCTTTTTTGTGTTGACCGTATGAAGAGTGGCATGGAAGTGTCAAAATTTGTTGGTTTTTGTTGGAATTTAAAATAAAGTTGTCTTCATCACTTGAGAGGACAAGTGCCAGAGGGGTGCATCAGCTTGTCTGCAAGGCTGTGTTGGACACAGCCCTGCCATACAGGCAGGTTACATTACTGCAGTTGGATGCTCTGGAAGGCCCTGCCATAAAGGGAGATGTGGCTGCTGAAGTAGCCCTGCTGTGAGTCTCAGAAAGGCAGGCTGGGGCAAACAGCCCACGCGCTGTTCCCGGTGCTAATTCTCTGCAGAGCTCCTGAGCAGGCTCACCCTAGGTTCCTGTCCTAACAAGACAAAGTACTGCATTGTATATGAAAGGGAAAGTTTTAAGCTGTTTGGCTGCATCCCCAAATTCAATTAATAGTGCTGGAAGCTAGGGGTGGGGCATGCATGGGCTCTGCAGCGCACACTGACTAGTGCGCTGTGAACCGCAGGTGCAGCAAGCCAGGAATGATGGGAGCACTTCAGCCCAGTCCACCCTGTCCGTTCAGCCTGCCACTCGTCATTTTGCTTTGGGATGGCTGCTTCCAAAAAGAAAGAAATTAAGTAGAAGTCTCATATAAATTAAAATCATAAACTGAAGGCTTATGTGAACAAGACAGGAAAACTTCACAGAAAATTTTGAATAAAAATAGCAGTAAAAATAAAAAATTATTTTTAACTAGTTTCCTTTTGAAAAGAAAACTTTTCGTTCACGGGCATTCAGAATAGTGGGAATACCTATCCACAGATATGGGCATACCCACCTACCTGCACACTACACACCTTTAGTTGTAGTATACAATTAAGGATGTTTCCACTTCTGGATTTGCATATTTAGGAGAAATTAAGTAATTTAAATCAAATTTCACAAACATTCACAAGTAGGTTACATTGTCAAGAATCTGTATACAGTAAGAAACAAATTATAAGCATTCATGGGGATAAAATTCCTCTGTGGATCCTCACATTGATTTTGATTGGCAAATAAGTTATTCGTCCTTCACAGTGGCTTCCTTCCTGATTATAAGGGTATCTTTCATCCTTCCTCCTCCTTTCATCTCTTTTCCCCGTCTGAGTATATTGGATGTGTGCTGAAATAAAGTCAAATACAAAAGTTGTATCGATACACAGTGTAATGCATTTTAGGAATTTTGCATCTTTGCTGGAAAATAAAACACTTTGGACAGTTGGAGATTTATTTCTGTGATGAAATGTTGCAGATTTATGTATTTGCTTGCTTGTTTATTAATTATTTGGATCCTCCTTTGGTTGTTTTCATCCGCAGTCTTTCTTAACCCTCCTCTGTATATTTTACCTTCATTTCTCAAAAAAATGCTGAGAGTTATTTTCATTAGTAATAAGGAGAAAACATCCAGGATTCATCCATTTTAACTTTCTGCTTGCTTTATTTTTAGCTTCCCCGGTGCCTCGTTTAGAAAGCAGAAGCTGTTTCGTGTTCTGTATCACATGACATCCTATCTAACAAGCTGCTTTAGGGCATCCTTCCTCAGTATTTTGAGGGATGCAGAAGAGACTTGCCAGTATTTTTGTGCTTCTTTCTCATTGCACCGTCATGAACTGGTAATATGTCATCCATGTGGTGCTGCTCTGTACTGTCAGAGGACTAATTTAATTAATTTTTATTAACAGTCCCTTAATTGAATTTTTGAAAGACAGATAAAATTACAGACACAGCACAGGAAGAGCATAGGAAGAACGTCTATACAAATAGATGTATTGCTTCAAATATTCCTCGTGCTGTTGAACGAGACATGTAATCTGTAAAGGATTATGTGTAAGAGGGGGAAAGATACTCACTTCATCAGTACTGAAGCTTAGTCAAGCGGTCAAAGCCAGTAGAAAAGGAAAAAAAAAAAAAAAGTCAGACACATGAAATCACATGAGTGCCTCCAAAGTGCAGTGGCTCCTCTTCCCTCTCCCAGACACTGAATCAAAAATAAAATAAAAATTATCCTAATGCCTGTGCTCTGGAAGAAAGAGAAGGCTCCCTCAGGAGAAAGAGCCAAGGTGACCTTACAACCAGCAAATCCCCAAGAGGTGGGCATAACAAAGTGGGGACCACAAGCAAGTAAGGTTTCCTAATAGCTCCAGTTGTTCAGTAGCACAAAATGCCCATGTTGCGTAAGGATCACCAAGTCCCATAGCTGTGTTTCCACTGAGCTGGAGAGTTGTTGGTATTCCTGAATTGCCACTTTGAATTCCTTTTGAATCTGTTTTAGGATAACTTGCTGGTAGGATACACTGAGACAATACCATTAAAAAAAAAAAAACAACACTTTTAGTGAACATGGCCTGTCTTCCAGAGCTCCCATCCCTTGGCTTTTTCAGCAGGTTATCCTCATCTGAATGTACAAAATCCATCTGCCACAAGAAACCTGGTAGCTGAGCAAGCTCCGTGCGTCAGTGACCACGCTTCCTTATTTTACTGATAAATGTACTGCTGCAGAATCTGTAGTAAGAACAGATCCTTTCACCTTTTTCTGAGGGAAATGTCAGCAATCATTTCAAATTATTTAAATGACACTTCCTAATGCTTTACTTGCACTTTACAGAACAGGCACAATTGGGAGACTTGCTTTACGACACCCATGCATGTGTCATGCTGGAATGAGGTATCTTCCAAATTTAAACAGAATGACTGCAAGCATTTTTATTCCAGGATAGAAGTGCTTTTTTCTAGGTAAACTGAATCTGCTCTGAAATGTTATCTCAACCTATGTTTACTTTTGCAACAGGAAAACATTTAAAATCACATTTTCTAAAGAAAATTTTATTTCATTGGGTTGTTCAGGCCAAATGGACCATTTCATTAAAGGTACATTCTAAATTCTATTTCCAAGACACAAAAGCCATGATAATCCAAAAATGTGCCTTCTTGTAGGCCTTTCAATATGATTTCCAGTAAAGTTGAAAAAACCCCAGTAGTATATGAGATGAATCCCAGATAACTGCAGTGTAATGTCTAGTGGTTTCATTTTGCAGGGATATACTCATAAAAGTTCATTTTTGGGGGTCGAAAGTAATCTTCATTTTATGGGGCAATTATAGACTTCTGTTTTGATGTTGTCTGCTGTTCTCTGTGGGATTGATTCAGAATCAAATACATACTGTAGAGGAAAATTCAGCACGACAGTTTGCTGCTGGCATTTTTCATGGAGAATTGCAGTATTCTCCCAGATGGAAAAGAAACTTACAAGGGAGTTTTATGTTTTTATAGGTCTGTATTATAGCTAACCAGTCTTCCACTTATCACTGCAGGTACATGGAACACTGCCTGGTTTTGGAGTCTTTCCCCTTTATAAAGTAAAAGTTATGTTAATATTTTATGACACTTGCATAAGAAAAATTCTTACATTTTATCAAATTCAAGACAACTGACTACCATTTGATTATTTCCAGACCCACATAATATCAGTCACAAAGGTAATACAGTATGAGGTTCAGGGTTCTGACAGACATGTGTCTACAAATGAAAATCATATTGCTGGAGCTGTATCAGCCCCTGTCTCTCTGAGCGATGGCAGTGCCCTGAGTGCAGGAAATCTGATTTGCTTCTGAATCAGCTCCAAAGTGGTTACAGTTTGCTATTTTCAGTGTTTTGTAGGTAAGCCTCTGGTATTTTCACTTTGCTCTATAACCTCAAAAAAAAAAAAAAAAAAAGTGGTTGTCCAGAAACCGGGATGAGAAGTGACCAAGGTATTTGGACAACGAGAGCTAAGGGAGGGATGGCAGGAGTGTCTGTCTCAGCTCTTGCTCCAAGTCCCACTGTCCTTGCTGGTAGTCAGTCCTAAAGCTGGTGCAGTCCTTTGGTGAACTGGGGAGGCTGCAGAGGCCCTGGGGTGCCTCTCTTGGCAGCAATTTGGGTGTAGGTGCCTGTGCTCTGGAAGCTGTAAATCACTGCTCCCTTGGGGAGGAGCCCGGGCTCCCAGCCCTGCCTGCCTCAGCCCTCTCTGAAGGAGCAGCAGTGTGAAGGGCTGCCTTTTATTTCCTTTTTAAGGGGTCTTCACTAGCAAAGAGATCATAAGCCTTAAACATCAGGATGAGGTAGGCAAGGGTCAAAATCTTATGAGAGGAAATGAGTAATAAGGACGTCACAGACCATCTCCTGCGTTATTTGGAGTTGTGCCCTGGGTATGTCATTGTTTTCCCTTCTCTCTCCCTGAATCTTCTTTTTTTTTATATATGTATTTTAATAGTAGCCCCAATGACAATGAAATGAGTGAGTGCAGTACCTGTTAAATGCCAGCTTCCCCTTGTATAGCATCCATCTGTAAATACACTTGGAACAAACATCTGCTCCCAGAAATGACTTTCTGGACTGTGCTGTTTTCTTCAATCTCTGCCAGGCTTTTCATCACCTTCCTCAGTAATCCTTATTTGTGTGACATTGCAGCCACTTCAGCTGGCTTGTTAAAACTCAAAACTCAAAATTGAGGAGTAATGCAACCCTATTCACAAGAAAGAGAAACTTTTCAGTTGTGGAGGTTATCACGTTAGGCATACATAACCCAGGTTACTTTAACATTATAATCTGGATCCCACAAAAATTAAAATTCATGTAAATTACCTTTTTCAGCTAAAATTTGAATTGCTGGGTGAGTATCTAGACAAAGTAATCTTGAAAGGCAGAATGTTACAGAGACTGTCATAGAGCTGCACATTAATATGTGGCCGTTCCCACAAAATACTGAAGTGGATTTTAAATATCAGCTTGCACACAGTATGACATGTAGTATTTTGCGTAGGCTTGCTGACTTAAAATGTGTGTTTAGAGCTGATTGATGTTATCAGAGGTCTGCTGTTAACCCCTGAATTAATTTGGCAAAAGGTTCATATTCTTTAGCAACTTCATAACTTTCTTTCTCTCTATTTAATTAAAACTTCTTGGATCATCCTTCACAGAAACGGTTCTAAGGCTCTTGACATGTTACCATGTTTCTAATATTTGAAGTACTGAGAAAGCCAAGAATTTTTAAGTTGTTATGTTCATACAGAATTTGTATCTGTAAATCCAAAGTCTTGTGAATTCCATGGACTTGTGTTTATACCTGTACTATGTACCCTGTGGTGTTATGCATAATTTAAAGGTTATCTGAAGCTGTCTCCATACTGCCTGGAAACTAGTTTTTCTTTAAAAATATTTTCAGTATGTGAAGACATGCTGCCAGGCATTTATATTAATGCTTCTATAAAAGAAGGAAATACTTTCTCACATGTGATTAAAATGTGGAAGTCATTAACACAGGAAAGCCAAGAATTGAGTCCAAGAATTTAACATGACTTCTGAAAGGTTATAGCCATCAACAATATACAGGGTTGTAATTAACACAGTAAGTAATTTTGGAAAAAAAATGCAAAGCATAGTGTTCAAGGGTTCAGTTGATCTTCAGCTATCAGCTCCCAGTTGGACAGAGATTGCTTTGTCAAGCTCCAGAGTTCCAGCTTTTCTCCGTACAGCATCTGGCACCAGCCCGCGCGCGAGACAAAACCCCGGGACACGCGCATTTGCTGTGACATGGGACGAACACGCTCCCTGCCTGCCTTCTGGCTGCTTGAAAGCATGCAACCTCTGCAGTCATTGATCACACTGCGCCAGCTTGCGCTGCCTATACAGCGCCCTGCTGCTGCGGGCGTGCGGGAACGAGGCGCTGGGAGCTTTCGCTACTAGGCTGAAGCAGACGGAAAGGTGACGTTCCCAAACAAATAAAACAGAGTAGATATAGATACTCCCCTCCTTCTTCTAGCTTTGACAGCTCTTTCTCATTCCTGTGTTTCAGCTGTGGCCAGTGCTCTGCACTATCCTGCAGGGTCAGGCACAGTTGCAGTAAAAAGAAGGAGAGAGAACATGCAGCGGTGCACAGGGAGCAGAGTAAAACCTTTTCTGTATGCACCAGAGAGAAACATCACGCTGCTGGCACTGCGTCTGTCAGATGTGCTTTGTGTCTGAGACCCTGAATGGGCTGTGCTGACTGTAGAGCTCTGCTCCAGACTGTAGGAAAGAACATCAATGCCATTGGGTTTGGCACCCGTAGTAAAGATGTGATGCAGAGAGTAGACACGGAAAATAAGCACTCTGCAGGTAATCTGTCCAGAATGGGATCAAGGAAGGCTTGTGACAGCACAAATAAGCTTCCTCTGAGTTTGTGAAGCTCTTTGTCTCTTTAATTTTCTCGGGAAAAAAAGAAAAAAGCTAAATTTCTTGATAACTTTCACAGAAATAAAATCAATTTAAAAATATCTTTACTGTCAGTATTTATTCTCACAGTCTGAGAAATGTAACGTAGAAGCAAAGATAAAGCAGCTTTTTCCTGCGAATAAACAACAAGTAATTTTCAAATGAGAATGACTACATGAATTCCAGTTGCTGGAGGGGATGCTGCTGATGAGATTGCAGCAGGATCCCTGGCTGCATTCAAGGGAGAGCGCTCTTGCTCACCAGCAGCCTCTGTTCAAGGAAAGTGCCCGGGCAGGTGGGTAGCAACACGCTGCTGGGGCACTGCAGCACTTCAGGTGAGTTTGGTGTGCCATCTTGGGAGGATCTGTGTGCTTGGGGTTGCCAGGAGGAAAGGAAGAAGGCTGGACATTAGCGGATGTGTTACGGGTCGTGTTTGTTATGCCTTGGCTGAGCAGTGGAGTTGTAAATGATTTCTCTGCCAAAAATGAAAGTTCATTACAGACTGGCCTTGTTTTTATTAGGAAGAATTGGGGGGGTATGCCATAAGAATAAATAAAGCTTATGGCTTTGCCTGCTAGTTTGTTCACTTTGGCATTAGAGGGATTGTATTCTAACTGGTTTTTAATTTCTATTACCATTGTTTTGGTTTTAGTGTTTTTAGGATTTACTCTGTATGTGCACAAAAACCTTTCCATGATGGTGGCACTTTTACAATTTTTCTAGTGTTTGAATGGAAGTTCCCATAGATTGTGGCTGTACTAGATGTACTAGATGTTTGTCAGAATAGAAAATGTTGTGCCAACTTGGGCTGTGATGCAGAAATTCATTACCTTCCCCTTTTTTTTTTTTTTTTTTTTTTTTTTTTTGGGGTCCTTTCAGAGACTTCATTTGGGAAAAATACTACCCGCAGAACATCTGTTTGGGGGTTGGTTTGTTCTTCAGACTAAAAAAATGTGTCTCCAAATAGAGTTGCTTTTAATTAGATGGTTTAGCAACATTTTTGTTGATTTTGTGAATCTATTGTTATCCCTTGTTTTATTGCAGGAGCTGGGGTTAGGGAAGTGACTTACTGCAAGTTCATAGAGAACAAATTGTGAGAAATGGAGAAAGTTGTAGAGAAATGCTGATACAGCATTCATTATGTAATAGAAGAGTATGTTGCATGCAGTATTATTTTTGAATTTCAGTTATATGAGGCTAAGATAACAATCAGTTACCAATTTCAAGTTCCATTATCCTGGCAGCACCTTAGCTGCTTTTGGCAAATCATTTAACCTTCTCTGCTTCATATCTAACAATTTAAAGTGGTTATCTTATTTTATTTATTTCCCAGATGTACTTGAACTATTTCATTCATATGTGTAAGTACTTTGAGAAGAATTATATTTATAAATAAAAAGTACATAAATCTTTATTGTATTATGTAAGGGTACACATTTGTAGGATAAAGACTGTGTTCTCCATCAGTGAACAAAATTTTACTTGATTTCCTTTGACAATTAAATCTGTATTAACCGCTTGTTAACTCGCGGTTCTCTCTCAGTGAACAGAAATTAGGGTTTTATTATCTTTTTAGAGAAACTTTGAAAATCAGTACGGCCATAAGAAAGTTAAGTCCCACATTCATGGCTAGAATGTTTTCCTTTCTCCTTAAAGCTATTAGTGCTGTTAAGATGGCTTACAAAGAAGCTGACTCTTCTGAACACTCGAGTTCATCACAAGTCAGTAGCTTTCAGCCTTTTTCAAAGTATTTCTGTGTTCCTCCATTTTCCAGGAGAAGTGTGAGCTCCAGCACAGGCTATTCAAGGCTTGCTTTTCTTAGCAGCCTTGTGAAGACTTCTTAAAATAGTGGTTCGATAGAATACAGGAGGAAAATTGCTGATCTAAGTAATATCCTTTTTTTTTCTATTTTGTTCTTTGTCAGAGGCAACTGCAGTACATTCTGGTGTGATCCTAGAGGACACACTGTATTGAATAGTGTGTAATCCCAGAGTTCTGAGATGGAACTGTGACTCAGAATATCTGATTTACGCAGACACTTCAACAATTTGGCATACCTGTATCCATCCAAGCTGGATCCATTCTGATCTTCTGGGTTAGGAACAAATAGAAAGGAAAAACTTTTTAATTCCCTAGTGCAGCTAAGATGGCATTGACCAAGAATATCAAAACAGTAATTTGTCTGAAGAGCAAAACTGTGTAGGGTTAGGAAGCACCTATATCCAAAATTACAATCCAAAAGTGCTTCTTTGTAATTGTCTATTTCTTGTTTGCTTCAGTCTGTCATGAAATAGTATGTGTTAAGTAAGTTTAATTGGTCAAGAGGAAATAATTTATATTGTTTATCCAAACAACAAGTGGCTAGAGAAAGTAGATATAGAAACTTGAAGTAACGAGGTTAGAGATGCTCACAAGTCAAGGTTTGTACATGATGACAGTACAGTGATGGTGACCGCTGCTGTCGGTGCCCACCACGCTTGATCATTCTTTGGAGACAAGCTCCCCAGGCTCTTCTTTCTGACACTTCCCATGATACCTACAGACCAGAAAGCACAACTGCACCCATGAAGTGTACATCCTAGCTTTTATTGTTTCCCAGTCCTGACAACTAGATCATGTCTACTTAGATGGGAATAGCAAAGTATTGTCACCTCCTCTACCACTTTTTTACCACTTCTGTTGTTTTGAGGTGGTTTCCAAAAATCTGATACCCTTTGGTACCACAAAAGTCTTCACTGGCACTTACTTTACATCAAGGAATGAGACCAAGCCAGTTTGGCAATTTAACAGTTAAAAAGAATTAATTTTAAGGACTCCTTTGCTGTAATACCTTTATGTTCTTTAGAGGCAGTTCTTCCCATATATATATTTGCACACACATCGTCTGTGCTTGATATGATGTTTCCTAGGAAACTTTACTTACTCAGGTATCAGTGGATCCAGTTAATTGTAACCACAAGGGCTAGTATGGCAGCAGTTTAATGTGCTTTTTTCACCACAGTTATGCAATCTTTTTTGATTTTTCCACGTTGTAATTTGCTGTGAAATAATGCTATTCATGCACTTCTAGTATGATGTGCTGAGAAGGGTGAAGTTTGCTGCGTGTTGAGTACACACATTTGCTTCACATAATCTACTGCTGCCATCATCTCCAGTTTCTGGGCTGTAATTGAGGTTTTCTCAAAGTTATGAAGACTTTAACCAAAATGCTTTGGTGAAGATCAGCAGCACAAAGGGCGACTTGCTTCCAGAGTTTGCAGAACAGCACTTCTAAAGAAACACTTGGTACAAAATAAACAGGTTTCAGGGGAAATGAAGGGTGCTTGGTCTCTGAGGCAAATGCAAGGCAGCTGAGATGGGTCACTCAAGATCTCTCTCCTCCAAATACCACAAAACTTGTTCTGTTTTCAGCAGAAACTGAGCTGCTGGCCCAATTTGGACACCTCCTCTTTACCAGGAGACCCGAACACTGAACAAAGCAGGGGAATTATGTACCTCTGATTGTCAGATGCTTTAAATATTCCTGTTGCTGAAACAGCACTTGAGAAAAATGCCTCTATCCTCTGGATTTATTCCTTCAGAGGCCCATTTCCAGCACTGTCTGATATATTGGACAGTTTTCAAGATTGGGAACAGCCCTGGGAGCATCTGACATCAGGACTGAGCTGCAGGGAAGGATTTCTTCTGGTTGAGGAGGTGATTTTGTACAAGAGACAGTGAGCAAGAGTCCTCTGCCAGGGATTCTGCCTAAAGCCCAAGGGGGAAAGGAAAATCAGGATGTAGGCTTTAGTCAAGGGAACAATTACTTCTGGAAATGGATTTGTGTGGGCTGGGATGAAGGAAGTGTTTTGGAACAAGTCACCTGGAGTTTGTAGTCCTCATTTTTTTTTTTTCTCACCCCCTTCATTTCCTTCATAAATGTTTGTTTTTCTGAGGGGTTCTTTGGTTAAGTTGAGTTTTGAAGCTTTCATTCTTGTAGTATTTTGTGTATCAATTACCCTGTGTAGGGCAGAATACTCTGGAAAACACGGTGTGGATTGTATAGAATATGGTACTCAACTAACACTATCTAATGTGCTGCCTCAGAGAGGTGTATTTTTCAATTACTATTTAATAGATTGTTTCCATTGTGCTGTTATAATGGGGACCATTTTCTTCCTCGTCAAGTGTGGCTTTATAAATTCTAAGACAAAAATGGGCTGAGAGATCTCTGCCAAGAGGAACTGCAGTCATATATGTGAGTCATAAATATTTTACTTAATTGGGGAAATTGCTCATTCTGTTACAGATTACATCTATTCCTAAATATTTTATTTAATCGCTAGAAAAATGCCCTTTCTGGGTCTTTGGTGCTTCAGCACATCACTAACAGCAGCCTTTGAGTTCCAGTGGTATTACACTGACTGATTCACTGAGAAATCCCTTGCTTCTTTTGGGATATGCATCCAAAGATCTCTCCAAAAGCTGTAGTGGACAGATGTGGACTATTGTGTGGGTTTTGTTTATTCCCTAGGGTGCTCAGGAGATCACTTTTGGCTTCAGATAATTTCCATTCAAAACAAGTAATTTGTTGTATCCTGGTAATCCTTCAGAGGACGTAGCAGGGCACAAGTTGCTTCTGCCTAACTTGAGCACCTGGCAGCAAGGCCCATTTCGATTGTATAATCAATATTCAGTACTTTTATAACTTCATCCAGATGCTGAGAGCAGAGGAGCAATGTCCATGCATTTTGTTGTTGTAAATCCTTTCACAAAAATCAAGCAATTGCCAAGAATGTGTAAAACATCAAAGTTAGAGGCAATTATAATACCATAATTGATGCCAGATGGACTTCTGCACCTGATATCAGTCAACATGCCAGTGAAAAAGAGCCGTTTACTGCAAGGATACTACAATGCAGTACTACAGCATATGTTGGGGTAGCATCAGCATCTTTTCAAGCATTTTTTTAACCATTTTGAGTTTCTTGCAGTGATTGTTCTTAGACATTGCAGCATGATCCTTTTTTTGTTAAATGTTTCCTGAGAAGGAAATATGATCATCGTACTCCCTAACTCCTGTGGCCATCATCAGGTTTGGCAAATTTTCATTAAAACTTAAAAGTAAGCCGTTATTTAAATACTAACTAAAGATCATTGGTTAGTTGCTTTCAGAAACCCTTGTTATCTTCAGGCAATGAAAAACAATGAGATAATATTTTCTTAAACATTGTGCAGCTATTAAAGTAATTTTTTAAAAAACATTGCCATTTCTAAAACTTAATTTATTATTTTGTTAAGGTTGATGTTTTTTGAAGGAAGCACGAACTCGCCTCCATTATGCATCTGCTTTTCCTAAT
Organism: Hirundo rustica; assembly: GCF_015227805.2. Lineage (NCBI taxonomy): Eukaryota > Metazoa > Chordata > Aves > Passeriformes > Hirundinidae > Hirundo > Hirundo rustica. Next base: position 57,578,613 of record NC_053452.1, on the reverse strand, counting down.
ATGGGATTTGGAGGTTTACTTGCTTTTAGGAGGTGGTGAAAGGTCACTTGAGCATCACTTCAGGCTTTGGTATGGTATCATTCAAATCCCTCTGTAATACGTGGTGGGTGCATGAGAGGAAGACTATATTTTGTGCATTTTTTTGTTTTGGCCATTTTGTTCTGATGTTCTTCTTGTAATTATTGGGAAGGGAAATGCTGTTTTCTTAACTGTTCTCTTTTGTTATTTTCATGTTATTTACTTTTTCCATCATTCAAAACCTGAGCTACCTTTGAAGTGATAGAACTCTGCGGACTGGAGCAATTTTCCAGTTCTGTGGAACAAACTTCAAGCTGATCCTGGAAATACTTAGTATATGCTGCCTAATTTTTCTGTGTCCTTTTCACACAGTTTTTCCATCTGTGTGCTGTAGGACAGTCCAGTTTGAAGACAAAATAATCGACTGCTTACTGGAAATGTTTGCACAGTCGAATGCTTCGGAGTGCTGTAGTCCTGCCCACGACCCTCATTGCGTGGATAGTCTCATGAAGTGTTTCCAAGTATAGGTTTGAAAGGGAGAGTGCAGGGACCATGAGGGGTCCAGTAAAGAGATCTGCACGCGCTTCTTCAGCTGTGCAGGGCAGTGAGGTGAGTGTTAATCTCTCTCTCCTGCTCCATGGACTGCAGTTCACCTGGTGCCAGCTTCCAGTGCATTGCCAGCACCACACGTTTCACTGGGAGCAATTGGCACTCAAAGGGTACCTAAGGGCAGGCAGGAGTGAAGATCGGGAAGGATTTCTTTAGGAAGTTATTCTGCTCACCTTTGCATGCCCTGAGAATGACAGATGCACTGAAGCAAATTTCTGGTGGTGGATCTGCCTTCCAAAGCTCTAACTCACTCTAGGAAACGTTATCGAAACCCTGAAGCATAGCTTCTTCGTGCTGTGCCTCAGGATTCCAACAAGTTCTGGCACGTTGACCATAATGCATACAGGTTTATTGCACTATTTATAAATCTCTTGAGTTTCCTCTTGTATTGTTTCTTGCTGAGGGAGTGTGGGATGTGCAATTCATCCCATCAGATTTTATTGAGGAGTTATCTGCAGTCATGTGCTTGCTGGATTCTCTTGAGAAACAACATCTGTTTTCTGCAGTATTTCAAGTTTGAAATGGTTGTGAGTTTTCATAGCTTGTTTAATTAACAAAAGGATACAATTAAAAAATGTGAATTACTTGCATTTCTTGTCAGACACAATGTTAACTCCATAAGCCACAGAACAGGGAGGTTTCTCCAATAAGCTATTTGCTGATTTTTCAGTATTTGCTAATGAGTTGTTTGCCATACTTTATGTAAGTACAGATTCCTCCAGTTGTCTTTCTTTATTCAACAGAAACCATGTTATGCCTGTAAAACAGACACTTCTTGTCTCACAGGTGAAAAAGACGCTAAACATGAGTTGGATGTCCTCCTTGGGACCATCTGTTTTGCAAATTGTCCCATTGCACCAACCCTGTTAAGGCAATCTCAAGTTCTGTTAGGATCTTTTCATATAGATAAATGAAAAAATATAGATACATATATGGATGAATACACGCTCAAAAGCAGGATGTCAACGACTGATAGGCATTTGTATGATAAAGGAAGCTAAGCAGCATATTTCCTCGTGGGACCACAACAAACCTGGCTAGCAGAGTCTTGGTGCTTGACTGTGTACAACTGTTACGTAGATCTCATGGCCAACTCAAATTACAAGTCAACACATAACTGTAATTTAAATGAATCTTAGTTACTCTTCCAGTAACTTCAGATGCATTTGTGGAGAGGGTGTGGAGCCACACTTTCGTATGGCTTTCTTGAAAAATAACTGGCATTCTCCATTTGTGAGGAAGCTCATTATGGGTTTTTTTGTTCAGTCATGTAAGTAAACTTCTGAAGGATCATAAATGCCTAATATAACAGTAGCCTTCAGGCATTCTTAACTAAAATAGTATTTTATCTTCCACCAGCTGTGCATTTCCAGGAGAGTAAATGATCCTTAGGATAAGCTGACTGTAAGGCTTGCTGCTCTTGTCTCCTAAACACAGAGAGCCACAAACAGCATTGTATTTTTCTCGTCATCTTTCTGCAGTTGATTCACTCTCATGGATGTATGGACAGTGGCACAGTTTGCAGAGAAAATGGTTCCTATTAACTCCTAAATTATTTGTATAACTTTTTTTTTTTCCTTCTTTTTTTCCCTGCATGAAGCATTCATATGAATTGCATTAAGCCTTAAGGTACCAAGCTTATGCCTTTATATTTTCCTTCTCCCAGGAAAAGTGTGATAGTAGCAGTTTTGTTCAAATTAAGTACTGATTATTTCAGCCATCTAAATCCAGTTTGTGAGATAGATAGATAGATAGATAGAGAGATAGATTTTTTTTTTTTTTTTTTTTTTTTTTTTTTTTTTTTTGTGGGGTGGATAACGTGCTGTCATTCTCCGCTTCTTACCCTGTTCTTTTCCCACAGCCATGCTGTGCAATGTTGCATAGCTACCAATCTATAACCCAGGTGTTATTATATTAGAGTGGAGAGTTGTGCTGCTCTCTGGGCAATATATAGAGGATATATATTTTATGAGATGCCAAGCAAGCTGCTGTATGACTATAAATTTCTGTGGGTTTTTCTTGTGCTGTGCATACCTGCTAATTACCAAAGTGATTTACATTTTAAGCATATTTTCTCTTTTGTTGTTTATTCTGCTTTTCTCGAGTTTTAAAACTGAAGTAATTTTTTAATTAGTTATTAGTTAACTAATTGCTATTATTAACAAATAAGTAATTAGTTATTTCAGGAAGCCTTGGAGAGGTGGAGATAGTCTGCTGGGCACTGTGCAGGTACAGAATGTGCTACAGCCAGGGCAGCTTTCCCCCTCCAGGCACAAAAATCTGGGCTCTGGTTACTGAGGTCAGGAAGAGGGATCCCTCTGGATCATGTCTGCTGGAGTAGAAACCAGCTCACGTTTTAATGCCTTCATTCAGCATCAGGGAAAATAGTGAGGGGGAAGAGGATCATCCTGAGCCTGCAGCCATGTGGAAAGCCAGTCAGGTGAAGCCTTGCTGCAGCCTTGCAGCAGACTGAGCCCTCTTTTCTTTCCTGCCTTTGGGATTGAAGGAGAGAAATGGAGGGCTGGAGAGGGAATAATTGGTAGTGCTCTCCTCAGCCAGCCAGCCTTCTCCTCCTATTGACCTTGAAGTAATGGAAAAGGGATAGATTCTTCTGCATATTACCTCTGTGTGTACAGATAATGAGAGCAGAGAGTAATGATCATAAATATACATGGCTTTGCCTGTTTGAAAGTCTGGGCCATGGGAAAAATGACAGTACATGGTTTATTTTCAGACTGTAATTCACATAAGCATTTGTCCCAAAGTGTTTCTTCTGAAGGGTTTGGTGGGGTTTTTTGGGTGTTGTTGTTGTTGTTTTCTTGTTGGTTTTTTTTTTCCTTCATTTTATGCAGCAGTGGTTTAAATTCAAATTATCCAATTCTCTTTTGTTGACTTCAATTTTCAGTGAGAATAGTTGTAGTTCCCTAAAAATATACTTCCCTCTAGCCCCACCCCCCCCGGCTCTCGCTAGCTTAGTTATTCAGGGGGTTTAGGGAAATATATTTCAGAGAGACAGAATAAAGATTTCAAAAGAGTGGCTCTCACCCCAGCTCCAGTCCAAGCTTTATTCTCGATGTGATGTTCCAGGAGGCTGAGAAGAGAGAGTAAACCAGGAAGATACAGAAATTTATCTAGTTTTGAGCCAAGGAAAGATATTGGCCCTGAGCAATAGGGTCAGGGGTATGTATGTTAGGGAAGAAGGGTTAAACTACATAGCACAGGCTTCAGGGGGATTCCGAGGGGAAAAACCATTCCTCAGAGGAACACAACAGTTCCCCAACCAGCAGTAAACTGGTTTGATATTTGCATTTTTTAAAATATAATAACTTTTCATTAGTTAATACAGTAGAGTTATACTGATATAGAACTGTGCCTATGAAAGAAAATGTCTTGGTTTGGAAAGACAGGTGTCTGCCAAGGAAAGCTGGAGCTTCCCTTGGAATGGAGAATGTAAACCCTCTCTCTCCAAATTATAATAATTTTTCAATTAAGGGGGCTTTCAGGCAAAGATAAGGGAATAGGAAACACAGTTCTTTACTAGGAATATTAAAAATAAAAATGTAGTAGTACAAAAAAAAAAAAACCAACCCACAAAAAAAACCCAAGTAAACAACAACAACAAAATCCTAGAAACACTGACAAGAGTCAGAATAACACCTGACACCCTGTTGGGTGTCAGGGTGTTGGGAGCAGTCCAGATAAATCCTCTTGGAGTGACAGATGTGTTTCTGTTTGAGTGGAGATGATTCCTTAGAAGGGTCCAGTGGTGGTGAGAAGGGTCTGGTCATCCTCTGGGAATCCAGTGGAAAGAAGACTGGCCTGCTGTTCTGAATCTCAGTTTTTATCCAGGTAGGAATACTTGGCTCCTCCCACTGGGTGGAGCATCTCACAATGAGATAATGTAATTGTATCAGTCATGTGGTGAGCCTTAATGGCCCATTAACAGCAGATATCCCTCTGGAGGGAGGATAGGTTGTGGAAGAGGTAAAGAAACACTGCTCCACCTGGTTTTAACAGCTGTCCCATTAACAAAAAAGACACACACCCTCCCACTGGAATTATGAGTTAAAAACACCTCTTCAACTGATTTCAACAGAATACGTCTTGCATTGCAACCCAAGACCAAGACAGGGGAAAAAAAAAAAAAAAAAAAAAAAAAAAAAAGGTCCAAAATACGAAATACATATGTAGGACTTATATTTATTATTTCTTTTTTTAAAAAAAAAGTGGGGGGGGAGGGTGTGGAGGGAAGGAAAACTCTCCTAAATTAACAGTAGTTAAAAAAAAAAAGGAAAAAGAAACTTGGAATTTGGGAGTTTGCTTTCAGATGTTGAACTGCAATACACAAAGTAACCAGAAAGTTGTCTTTGGCAATTTGTTCATTCCCCTCCCAGTGAGATGTAATTTAAAAAGGCAGTTCCTTGTCGAACATTGATTCACAAACTGGAAGGAATCTGAGACAGAAAATAATTAAGTAACCCTAATGATGTAGTAGTCCAACTACTGTGGCTAATGGATAAAGAATAGTAGCAAGGTGTATTAGTACTTAGCTAAGATGCCAAGGCAACGTCAGCCAATAAATGATGTCATGCAATCAGAGGCAGGGTTTGGTCAATGCAAACTGACAGTTTGGTCTTTTAATCCTACTACGTACAATAACAAAACATCAGGAAGGACTATATTTAAAAACAAAGGAAATGTACTGAGCCACCAGAAGAGCTTTTTGCATTGTTTTTCCTCTGAGCTAGATCTCAAGTGAGATGATGGCTGTGCCAGTACTGAGCTCCCGAGGCACCTTTCCCCCTTCTCAGTATGGGATTAACCTCTGAAATAGCAGCAGCATTTACTCTCTGGAGTAAATGGGGTTGTGCTGGGGAGGTCCTACATTTTGCTTGTATTCCCATGATGGAGTCGTTACCTGGGTGTTCGGGGCAAAGCTGAAGCATAAGGGAGATGCTGACCCCTTCACTGAACATGCAGCAGGTCACATTGTGATAATGAAACACAGTCTGCCCCAGAGCCGGGGGGGCCTGTAAGTCTGGCACTCTGGAGCAGCTCGGATGGTGGTCATAAGTTTTTCCTGTTTTGAGGCCAATTATCCTCATATCCTTAGGGCTTGCCTTTGGCCAGAGAAAACAGTGTAGCTGAGCTGTGCTTGTTGGGGAATTAGGGAGTATAGAGGGAGGAGGTCACCTGGCTGTGTGCTGGAGCGCCGGAGGTGATGGCTGGCCACAGCATACTCTGGCTGCTCCCCTGGCGCAGCCGGGGGCCTGGTGGTGATCTGGTCATGTGCTAAACAGATTTAGTTCATCAGCCAACCAACCATGGCCACACAGACATGTACTGACATCAGTTCAGGGTGTTCGACAAGGTGGGTTGCAGTAAGTTGAGTGCCAGAGCCAGCTCCAAGGAGGAATCCCAGGGGCTACCAGGATGAAACCTCCCTCTTCCGGGAAGCTGTTTCAGCTCACTCTTGAAGACATACCCTAACCTGACCCTTTCTGTAGATTCTTGTGTTTGGAGCGTTTCTGGTACTCAAACCAGTATACTTTTATTTTCTACACAGCCATGTTTGAAGGTTACCTCCTGTGGTCAGGTTAAATGCCAGTTTTCAAGAACTCTGCTGACTTGCCCTGGTGACAAGTTTGTTCCTCAAAATCTAGCAGAGAAGTTTTAATGCTTAAAGACTCTCAGCCAACAAACACTCAAGCGAAGTTGAATTCCAGGTTTGTTTTGAGAGATTGTAAGGGCTTTCATCAATTTAGGTATTAATATAGGGCCTATATTAGCAGGGTATTCTCCACTTTCTTCACTTATGAGGTTAAGATACTGAAAGGGTTTAAGGAGTCATTAAAGCCCAAATGCTGTTTTTAGACTTCCTTGAATTAGTGGAAACATAGTGAGATATTCAAGGTGTGAATCCAAAGTGACCCAAATTGATCCTAACTGGTTCTGTTTTAAAACTGCCCCACAGGCACAGCCTTTACACTGTGCCAGTGGTGGCACTGGGAATGGGGAAGCCCTTCCTGGCTTAAGGGGCTGAAACAGGAGAAAATTAAGCAGATCAAAAAACAGCATCATTCTGCCAAACCTGCTCTCAAGACATCTCCTTTGCAAGGGAGAAGCAAGGAGTCCTGAGGCAGAAAATTAGGAAACAGGGGAACCTCTGATTTAAAGGGGCTTAAGCTGTTGTGGAGCACCTCAAGGTTTCCATGTCACTCATGTGCCTTTAATTGCTGCTAAAAATGCCAAGTTCAAATAATAGTATAAGTAGCCCGAGCAGAGCTGTAGTTAACTGTGTAATTTAACTCCGTGAAACTATTGACATGTTTAAAAGTATGCAGATGCTGGTGTCTTATGCTAGATCAGGATCTTAATTATGCATAGTTTGAGATAATTGGGTTGGCTTAGCTTCGTATCTCAACCTGTTAATTCTAACTACTAAATTAGGATTCAGCTGTAATTCCTGTATGTTTAGTAGAACTATTTCAATTTACTCCTGACATTAGGTAAGTGTTGTGAATAATTCTGGATTTTGGTTTTCTGTGGGAGAGGTCTGAGTTCAACATATTCATATCACCAGGTAAATTCAGACAATTACATCTTCGCCCTTTGCTGTGTGATTTTTTTTTTTTTTCAGGAGATATAAATGGATAAATGTTCTGGATAAATATTTTGAGGAACAAGCAAGTCCCAAAGGGTGTTCATTTTGTTACAGAATTTGTTCTTAGATTGCTTTGCTCTCCTATATTTTGTGGCTTTTGTTTTCTCTTTCTTGTCTTTTAGAAGCTCAAAAATTCATCAAAAAACTCCTAAGTCTGACCATTTTAACAGAACAAAAAACGTGGTAAAGATCACATCTGTGGTTGAGCCTGTGTTGAACAATCCAACCTTTCTCTGAGGTTTACATGCAAGGGTAGACTGATTATCAGCTTACAGGTGCAGGAGTATAACTGAATGTCATTGTTTCCACAGATGAGCACCATGCCAGGACTGCCCACAAGGCCGTGCTTCTATGACATTGACCTTGACCCCATCACAGAGCAAGTGAAAGGATTGTTTTGAGAGTGACATCCAAATTCAGGTCGGTCAACAGCCTTTATTTTCCTGTTCCAGCTTGTGGGGAGGATGTTTGCGCCTGGTATGTGCGTAGGAAAGGATGTCAGGAGTTTATCTAGGCTCTAGTTTCAATAAGGGTTTCAGACACTTTGGGGGTGTATTTCATTATGTGCAGTTTATCACATGGGTTTCTCATCTGCTGAATGGTGACTGGCACTTTGCTGTTGTCTGCTCATGGTGCCTTTTGGATTTCCTGGCACTGTCAGTTTGGCGTCAGGAGGAGCCAGCTCTGCAACTGTACCGCTCTTGGCTATGGAAAAAGCCAGTCTGAGAAAACCATGTCATCTTACTCACCTCAAAAGAGACTCTCTTTGATACTCCACTCACGTGGCACTGTGTGTCTGTCATTACCTAGATATCACAGAAGAGATTTCTCAGTTTGTTCATGAGCTCTGCTTTGTTTTTTCATGTTTTGTTTTCATAGCTGCTGTCATCTCTCTCAAATGGTAATAAGCATTTCAGGAACACAAAGCTGTCCTCATAGCCTGTTTTTCATACTGGATTCTCTCCATTTTCCTCGAAGGTTGCAGTTCCCCCACCACCTCCTCCCTTTCTCTAAGTACTTAATCTTCTTGGTGTCCTGCTTTAATTTTGTGCAGCACATGTTCCTCACTTAAAAATACAAGATGTTATGAAAATATTTCATGCTACTCCATTTTAACCTTTTAACATAGTAAGTGGAGTAAGAGAGAATGTAACCCTGACTGAAACAAACCATGTGTGCCTGTCATGGGATTCTCTCCTTTCATCACTTAGCTCTCTCCCCCCAGTAGATTGGTCTGGAGAGCAAAAGGGTTTTTCTTTTTTAAGACAGGACAACACTGTTACTATGAGCTAATAGGACTGTGATTGGACCCCAGATCAGCCACAGCTTTGAAGTGGATGTGTCCAGGTGCTTCAGCCCTGCTTTAGCAGTCCTTTCTTACTATGGATGGAGTGACAGGGCTTTCATTTTCTATTTCTGTGTCTCGATGGATTGTTCAGAGGAGGGAGGAGGTTTGCACAGCCCAACCAGACCAAGTGAATTGTTCACTTCCCCACACATTCACATGAAAGCCACAATATTCATGTAACATTTGGAGAGAGCAGATTCTACCAGTTTGTGTGTGCCAGTGAAGACAAGTAAAAAGCTTAGCTTGAAAGTTAACCTGCATGCACAGGTAATTAATTACCTGTATGCAAACCATCCCTGACTATTCTGTGGCTGGGTAGTGTTGCACATACCACTCCTTGGCATATAGCCCATTTTGGTTACTGATACACATGGTATTTCTGACAGCTTCATGCATCCATACTGATTCAGCATGTCTCACCGTGTAATTGCTTCTGAATCATTTGGAATGACTGGAGAATCCTAATGTAAAATCTATATGCAGATTCACATAGCCTGCTTAATTGGGTGTTTACTGTCTAGTCTTACACAAATCCATCCAAACCAGGGACTGATGAGTTTGGAAGAACAGCAGTAATTAAGGAGACAAAATACTCCGTTCCAACTGTGGAGGCCTTTTGTTGGAAGCTGTGCATGAAATGAAAATGTTAAACTTGGCTTTTAGTCAGTGTTTTGTCAGATGTAAAAAGGAATGCTAATGAAGTCACAAAAACAATAGATAGGAAATAACATATATAGCCAACTGTTAATAAATCATTTTAATTTCATTATGGAGATATTGTTGACATCTGACAGGTAAATGATACGTTAAGTTTAAGCCTTTTAAAGAAAAAAACCAGATTGATTATATTTATTTTTCATCAATATAGGCACATGCTCACCTGTGTTCCTACCTTTAACAATCTAAATAAATGCCTTGTGAGTATGGTAATGCCCAGGGAGCACCACACAAGGAAGTCAAGTGTTCATTAGCTCATCTGGTTCATGTGCTACATTTGTACATTGATAATTTTAGAAGAAGAGAGAAATAATATTCCCATGTAGTCTTTGCTCCCATCTTTCTGTGGAGAAGTTTAGTAGTATCCTTTGTTTTCATATATTCACAGAAGTAAACCCACACTGTAGGTGATACCATGCTTTGAGCTCTTTGTGAGTTTGTTTCTGTGACAGCAGATCAAGGGATATTTTTCAATTTAATTTGAATTCTTCAGCATTTTAGTGTAGGATATAGTGTTATTAATAATATGGTGTTTTGCCAGCTCATTAGGGTTGATTCAGATCTTTAAGACATTTTAATTGAAAAATATTTAGAAATTTGTGAAAGAGCTGCAGATGTTTCATTGTAAACATGCCTGCGGAGCTGAGAACAGTTGTTTTAGTGTGCAGTTAATAACCTCCTCTGCAATGCTATCTTCATCAGACCTGTGGGAGAGATACAGAGAGAAGTTCCTGCTTCTCAGGATGCTTTGTGAGGCTCTGGCTGAGCTGAAACACTGGGTGTCATTTGCCACTCTTAATTTTCCTCTACCACTTCACACCAGTCATTTGAACACGCTCTAAAAAGTCATAGAAGCAAAAACCTTATCATAAAAGTCAAGTCTGTTTTTCTCTGTTGACAAATAACCAATACATGGACACACAGTATTGCAGTCTTTCTGTAGGAGCAATGTGATCTAGCAAAAAAATGAAACATTTAATATACAGAAATGAACCCAAAGGAATCTGGCTAGTCCTTTGTCACTGGCCACTGTCCTATTTAAAATTGTACTGTCCAACTCATACACTAGGAAAGATGAAATTGTTTCCTTAGGACCTGTCTGTAGAGAGCACCAGTCAGAGTAAGACTGAGATGGAGAAAAGTCTGCCAATAGGATTAAATAAAATAATTTTAAATTTTTTTTTTTAAAAAAGTAATATTTTTGCTTGGTGAGGAGAAGTCTCAAACTGGACCTGCACAAGTACAGTCTGTTAAGGACCCTTGTGAGCTCTAAGGTTCCTGCTGATTTGACCAGTGGCAGTAGGTGCCCCTGCTCTTACTGTGCAGGCTTTGAATATCCAGGTTGATGGCAGCAGGGGGAAATTGTTCTCCTCAGTTCTCCTCCTCAAAGGTTTTGACTTTGTAAGGCTGCCACTGTCCACAGTGTCTGATGTATTCTTGCACTCTTCAAAACGGGCAGAGCATCAGAATTATTTTAATACACAGCATGGATACTTTGCTGCCTTCAGATCTTCAGAGGGGTCCCAGAGCTTTGCCTGTGAGCATCTTCTTGGCCATAAAGAAGTCCATAAGAGCAGGAGACCTAAACTGGTGTTCTGAAATTGTAAACTATTTGTTAGATGTTTTCATCTTACTTTATTCAGATATGAATAGAAAGTGTTTTAAGACCTTTTCCTGACATCCACAAAACTGAGCCTATGAACAAAAAGATTATTTCTTTTAGTCTCATTCCACAGTATTAGCTTTTGGTCAGCAGCAATTGCTGCAGTAGTGTGCAGTCTGAAGTCATCATGCTGGAGTACGAATACAGATTTTTGTTTCTCACTTAGTTGGGCTACACAGATAGTAAATAGGAGGTGCATATAGCATCATTATACATTTTTGTTTATTATGGTTAAGGCAAAAATATCCCACTAAAGCACTCATTTTAGGTTGTGATGCTTTTTTTTTTTCCTCTTTAAAGAAAGCAAAGATATCTTGTTTCAATGTATAAATTTCTTATCTTTGTCATTTCAGAAGCCTGAAAATTAAGAACTGCAACTTTCCTGTTTCCTGCGACTAGGAGACAAAAAAATGAATCTGAAATATTCCTGTTATGTGTCTCTGGAGAAATGTCAAGATAGACCAAAGAGCAAAAGTTTACTCTTTCTTCAAACTAGTTTTAATGATTAAATATAGCTGTAAGGTTAAAAAAAAAAAAAAAATACAAAACCAGCAAGCTAAAGTTTTACTCGCTGTAATTCAGGAAGCTCTCTACTGTGGCTTATGCTTGTTTGTGGAGAAAACAACATTGAAAAAGAGCAGTTTTTCAACTCAGAGTTTTTGTCTTTTCTCCGAGGAGTGTACACAAGTATTTCCTTTATCTTGGCTATCTACTAAAAACTTGCATAAACATGATTATGCTGTGTGACCAAGCCTATTTCTCTCTGAAAAGTACACTTTTGCTCCTGGCATTCAAGAGCTGAAACTACACACAGATTAACTGCACATTTCTGAGTTATCATCAAGCGTTGCTCTGGATGCGTTTGGGCAACAGCCAAGTTTCAAGCAAGGAAGATATTAAACAGAGAAAGAACAGAGCATGTATTTTGTAAAAAGTTTTAAATGTATAATTTGTTTCCTTGTTGGGCGAAGATCTTTTGAAACACTTAAGCCATAGCTGTCTTGTACCCATAGGTCTGTCTTTATCCAAAGCGTGTGTTACAGGCTGTCCAGCTGATTATGTGCTTGTTGTGGTGAAGCTGGTTGTTCAGACAGGGCACTGCTCCTTCTGAAGCGCTGTTTTGCTCCTGTTCATCGCTAATGAAGCCTCCTGCTGTGCTGGCTCCCGACCTAGAGTTTTTCCCTGGCAGTACACAACGACCCAGTAACAACAGAGGAACGTCCATCAAGCAGGGATGTGGACAGGGCACAGCTTTTTTATGCCTCATTTTGCAGGTTTTAACGACCATACTTCTAAAATGGAGGGTATTTCCATTTGAAGGGGTATTCAGATAAGCTGAATTGCAAACCGTGTGCTTTAATTTGTTTCAGTAACTTTACTTTCCTGGTTTTCCCTAAAACCTGTAGCAAAACAAGCCTTAGGCACAGGGTACTGCATTTAGCTTTCCAAGCTGCTACTCCTCAGGAAACTCTCCTGACTGACTGTTGGTTCCTTCAATAACAAAAAATGAGACAGAACAATAGGGTGAATCGAGACAATAGGCCATTGTTTTTTTAGGTAAAAAGCAGTGAAATAATGATGAGAGAGTTTATTTTCCTGATGACGTTTTCCATCCTGTCGCTTTGCTCTGCTTACGCACATCTGCACGTTATGGGCTTTTGCAGTGTAGCCTTGGTTCCCTTCTACAGAGCCACATTTGGAGACTTAATTATCTCAGGAACTCTGTAGTAATTGAGGGGTTTGTTTTGGTTCTTAAAATCATGCTTCGTTATTTATAAACTCAAAACTATAATTATGGACAGTAGAGCAAACTGGGGACAATTAATTGTCAGTGCCTTCCCTGGAGTAGCACGGAAATGTCTGCTGACTGCATTTCAGTGCTATTCATAGCTTAGTCCTCCAGCACCACGGAGATTGCTGTGAAGACAAATTTAAGTGTAAAAACTAGAGCAATTTAATATTTTATCCTTACTAGATGACAGAGCTCATAACAGCCTAGGCTGTGGATGCTTTAACTACACTGGGGCGTGACAAACATGATAAGTAAAAAGTCAGATTCAAACTCTCAGAGCTGGGGAAGAAAGATTTCTTATATTTTCTATTGAATTGTGCCACAAAATACAACTCTGCTATTCATACACACAACAGTATTGTAAATTAGTCTTGCACACACTCATCTATCTAGCCAAGAAATAGCCAAAGAATTTTGGAAGCAAATAAGTATGGTTTCAAGACATGGTTTTCCTAGTAGCTTCCTTACAAGAAAAATAAACAAGGTTTTCCCTGCGTTTTGTCCAGGGAAATTCAGAAAATACATAATTGTGCCTCTCTAGGAGTCACTGTGGTTCCCCTGCCAGGTGGAATTGGCCCCATGCACTGTGGGATACTAAATGTGGCACTGGCTGATTGCCTGTGAAGCTCCCAAATGGGTGTGGATATTTGAGCAATAAGATTTATAAGTCATCTCACGCTGCTGTATGATACTTCCTATAGTGTTGTTTCTGATTTATACCTTCAGGCCACACATGTTGGGGCCATTTACCTGCCCCATCAGTCTCTCCCTAAAACACCATTCCAGCTCATTTCGCTGAGAGTTGACAAACATCCTGTAATTTTTCTACAGTCATATGCACAGTATTTTTTATATTGTTTAGAAAGCTTCAGTAATTCGAGGAAAGCTGAAATGGCCCACTTGTCTTTTGTCGTAGCTTTTCCCCCACCCCATCTAGTTAACTAGCTCCAAAATCTCTCAAGCTATTGTGGTTTTGGTCCTTTGTCATGATCCCAAGGGATTGAGCTATTGGCCACCAGCTGAGCTGCAGAAACTGACACGATATATTCCCTGGGGTCACCCTGACTCTGAGGCCTTCCTCCAGAAGAGTCTAACGTGAAAACTCTAAGATCAGTCTTATTGGTAGGTAGGTGTCACTTGTTACATGGATCTGACTGTGGGACTCCCTTTTTTTTTTTTTTTTCTGCATCTACACTGAGCAACATTGTCTCATGGCAGAACCACGGCTTCATAAGGCGGCTTGCCAAGCTTATCCCTGCGTTTGCTGAAGTGTGTTTAGCACCATGCCGTTGTTTATTATCAGAAGATCTGCTTTCTGTAGTGACTGAATACTTTGTTACTGCTCCTGCTGAACTAATTCTGCAACGACATTGAAATACTTCAGAACAGATGCAACAGGTTTCTTCACTTGTAGTTTGAAATTCAAGCTTCCAGTGTTTCAGTTGCGATGAACATGAAAATAAAGTCTGTGTGCTAATATTTAGTTTGCACAAGTGGTGCCTGTCTGAATTCATTAATAAATACATCCATTATTTAATATTGTTCTCTCTCTCTCTCTATGATCTTGTCTACTTAAATAGTGACTTTTTTTTTTTTTTTTTTTTTTTTTTTAATTCCTCATAAGCCACTTAGTCTTGTCATGCCCATGTCTCCAGATAAACACAGCTTTGCCAAGGAAGGAGAGGAGCTCAGCCATATTGTGGTGAAGTGCCAGATGTGAGCAAAGCACTGGGACTCTTACCTGGCTTCTCAGAACCCAGGAGAGTGTTTGGTCCCTGGCTGTTGCCACAAAGGGCCATGCACTAGAGGGTTGTCCATGGTTCTTCTCCATCAGTACGGTCCTTTTGAAGTTGTTTTGTGCTTGGGGAAGGACACACTAGGCTAACATCCTGTCCTGGTCCCAAAATATCTTGCTGTTGCCTTTGGTCCTTGATGTGAAGGGCTGGGTCAGATACAAGGGTCAGTTGGACGCTTTCCACTTCTCAGTTGTCAGCTGGATTTGTGTGAAGCAGTGTCAGGTACTGGAATATTACCTGTGGGCTTCTCAAGGTGGGATTCAAACACAAGTGATGCAAAAGCTTCAGGAATTATGGGTGCTAAACCATTAGGCCATAACATAGCAGAAAGCATCCTGGGAGCACGAATTAATAAAATAGGGAAGGTGAGGGAAGAAATCGAGCGTTGCAGGCACATAGTAGACAGTGCTCCTGTTTTCTAAATAGCTGCCTTTAGTCCCTGCCATGTGGTTTGCATCAGTACTGGGTTTTTAACATGCTTCTCATGGCTAGATTTCCAGGCAGCTCCTCTGCAATGTTTCAGCCAGGACCTTAGCCATATGGGTAACCCATATAGGTTTGTTCTTGGCGGCCCCTGAGTCTGCCCTGCTGACAGCCACCCAATCAGCCAGGGGTGACTGTGGGAGGCATATGCAAACTCTCCCCTCCACTGAACTGCTAGGGTGGTGAGGGAGGGTGTTACCCCTTTAAATATGCAGGTTTTCTTAAAATTTTCTTTGGAGAAAATGTTTTAGAGAAAAACTTTTAAGGCCGAGGTATGACCCCCTGCATGAGAAGGTTGGAATGGAAACGCTGGAAGCCTCTTCAGGCATTTGTCCTGAGAACAGGACTGCTGCGCCATACATGTTACCATTCACCGAGGATTTAAGGCCAGAGTGTTTACGTAAAATAAGCTAAATTCAGATATTTTCATAAATGTTGTCGTAATAATAGTTCCCTACCCAGTGTGGTTGAGTGTAATGTATTGCATACACACAAGCATGAGCAAGAATCAATTTGTGCATGCAGCCTTTATGTAAAATCTTCGATATTTGCTTCCTCAGTAAAATTTTTAACTTAAACCTTTTGAGTAATGATTGGGAGGAGCTAAACTCCAACATACTAGCATAGGCTCAGCTGGGCAAGACACTGACAAACCTTTTAAAATCAACCCTGCACCAAGTGATCTCCAGGTCCCTTCCGAAGCAAACTGTTCTATGCTCCTGTGAGCTGAGATGTTAGCAGAGAAAGTTGGGGCTGAGGAAGCCCAGAGCTGGAACACACCCCCCACACACACGCCACAGGCACCTTACGAACTTCACTTTGCAGAGTACTAATAAAAAAGAGGATGTATCAAATACAAGTCATGCCCACTTCTATGCAGTACACTAAATCAAGGTTTAAGTTATGACATTTTAAAAGCTAAATTGTTTCCCACTGGGCAATTTCCATCATGCTCTTTCAACTCAATTACCATCAACATCTGGTCAAAGTTACATTCTTAATGCCAAAGAAGAGTTTCAGCTTTGCAGGATACAGCCTGTTAGATGCCCATATAATGCAGCCCCTGCATGTTCTTATTACACACACAGCTTATATTTATTCTCCAGAAAAATACAATTATGGCTGTATTTGGACAAAACATGCATTATGTAAATGACATGTAGCTATACCACTATATGAACTTTAGGTTATTTCCTTCCATTTTCTTTTTTGAGGAAAGGCTGAAAGGGAAAACAGAGAGGAGAACATCTGGCTTGGGGCAGCAGACCAGCCCCTACACAGCCTTCTGTCAGATAGAACCTCTGCAAGGACACAAAGTCCCTTTATTCGCTGGTTCTGTGCTTGGGTGCTACACCTGTCCCACACAGGCTCCAGCACATCTCTATCACCTTGGTGTCTCCATTGCAGTCAGAAAAAGTTACATTTGCAAATCTGTTGGTTTTTTTCAAGTGTTTGAGGTAAGTGAACTCTCCCTGAGGGAGGTTTCTGGGGAGAGCAGCAAAACCAACATCTAATTCCAATCTACTCTTTATGACATTAGCTTGAGGTGGCAGCTTAATGAACCAAGGCCTTCACATCAGTGCCCTACAGAGGTTGATTTTTCCCCTATGTTTAGAATGTTCAACTGCTGTCAATCAGTGTCAGACATTAATGTCTGGCAAAAGCTTGTTCATCCAGGATGAAACCTGTATCTAATTCTGCTTCTTGAACTACTGAAAGTCAGGCAGACTTTAAATCTCAGTCTGTCAGTAATAACCAAGTATCCAAGTTATATAATTCTCAATAGTACAGGGAAGATGAAAATTAATAAAAGAAGAAAAACAATGAATAGTAAAGAACAACTATTTATTCAAGATAGTAAATGAAAGGAACAAAGCATAGGAATCAAATTCCCTCTTTGGGGACAGATTTGTATGAAAGCAGTTGTAAATCAAGGTGAGTTGGAGAAGTAATTTCACTAAATCTCACATAAAAAATTCCTTTAAGTGGAACAGCGTATAACTTAGCACCGACAGTTCTGAAGAAGACTATATAAAAAAAACAGAAGTGCATTTAACTGCAAATTGCTGCTGAAAAGGGAATTTTTAATACTAATTTAATATTAAAGAGATACACTAAATCAGCCCAATGTATCGAAGTGTAACTAAGAAATAGTAGATGAAGAGATGACCAGCAAGTGAAAAATGTTGTCAGTTTAAAAAAAAAAAAAATAAAAGTGCAACATAGCTTCTGAGATAATAATACACTTGGAAAGTTAATGCTGCTGGAGATGACCAAGAGCTAATTCATAGCAAGGTGCTGTAAGTTGTTTCCCATCAATTCTTCCTCGCAGTATGGATTACCAGATCCCCAGAGGCAGGAAGAAGATCTTGCATTGAGCTTGTGCCTGGCATCTCCTGTAGCAACTGCAGGGGATCAGAAGGGTGGCAGAAATTGCCATGGAGCCCAGAGAGGGGAGAGGCTCCAGGCTCAGATTCCTGTATTTACTGAGTCCTCCTCATACGTGCCTTCTCTGTGGTGGGTCACTGCAAGAGATAACCTCACCTTGGCTAAATTTGGACACCTCTATCCCACAACTGCTGTTACTCAGCAACAAACAAACCACACACCAGCCTGGAAGCACAAATGGAAGAGTTATACCCAGTATGATTTAAACACGGCTGGGAGCTGTGCAGACAGCCTGCAATTATCAAACCAAGAGTTTCATGAGCTGTTTAAGAGACAGATGGTTTATTTTTCTAACCCTTCGGAAAGTACCAACGGCATCCTCATCCAACACCATGCTTGGGGAAGGAGTGCAGAAACAATTCCTTAAAACACTGCTTTTCTGCTGGTGTTCCAGTTTTGTCCCTTTAAGCTCTGACAAAAGAAAAAAGTCCCAAAACTTCACTCTCTCCCAATGAGAAGATCCCATCAAATGTATTTGTGTAGCTGCAAATGGATTCTTTCCCCAAACATCTCTAATGCTCAGGTTTTTCCACTGAAGACAAGTGGTAGGAACAAACTGACAGGAGAATGAATATACTGTTTAATCCTGTATAAGGGATGATGAAATGAACCTACAGAGCCAAATCCAAACATTTAGAGAGACAAGCCTGGATGCACAGCAGCAATTAGCCTTGCATACTTGGGAAAATATGTTTGGGGAGGACCTTTTTCATAACTCCTGTGAAGTGGCTGTGGTACCCAGCTGTGACGAGGAGACATGCTGGGAGAGCCATACCTTACTTAGTGCAACTGAAATGGAAACAGTCCAAGTAACCATTTACTCATCTACATAAACTTGAATCTTAAATTTAGCAGCATTTCACCTTTTGACCTAGAATTTCACATTGTCTCAACCAGCTTGACTTGAGCCTCAACAGCTATACAGAAATGTTTACAGCCATCTGCTGCAGCAGGATAGAAGAAAACCTTGCCTGGATCTTGAAACTGGTGTCTGGGGACTGTTCAGACACACTCAGCACTGGATCCAATTGGACTCACTGCAGACATTTGCCATCATGCCACCAAGCCCAAGGGCTGGCCAGAGCACCCCACAGCTGCCCACCCTACAAACAGGGCAAATCCCACTCCTTGCAGCCCACCACCAGGTGAAGATGTAGGTGTTTACTACATGGAAACATAGGCACGACATTTAAAAAAAAAAAAAAAAAAAATGAACCTCTCCCAACTTTATGCTGGACTTAAAAGTTCAAGCATATGATTTAAATTCTACATGATTTATTTAAATGCCAGTGCCCAGCAGGCAAATAATTTTTTTTTCAATATGTTCAGTAGATGTGAGGACTCTAGTATAGAGTCAGCAGGTTATGAGTCTATATTTTTTCCTAATAAAAATATTTTAGAATTTAAATATTCACCTAAACCATCCACTCAGATCTGGTACAGATGCTGGCCCTATCCACACTGCTTACACAGAACCACTCAAGATGGAAAGGACCTTGGGAGCTCACGAGGGCACAGCACATGCTCAACGCTGTATTTATTGCTAAACAAAATTTCTTACAGTCAATTTGTGTTTTCATGTACAGGTTTAGGGACTAGGACACACTCTGTAGGGTTGCTTAGCAGCTGTAAACTCAAGGGCTTGCTCATTCATGCAATGTGCTGAAAAACCAAAGGCTTGCTGCAAAGGTAGGATGGCCAGAACCAGCCAGTCCCCTGGACTGTGGAAGCATGGTACAGCTATTTCCCTACAACCCCTCAAAGAGGCCACATTAAGACCACTAACCTGCTCATTCTCTTGGATGAGTTGTCCTAGTCCGGGTCACATCCTGCAGACTTTGAAAACAGTGGCCTAATCTCTAATTTCAAGGCACTTGAGGGGAAAAACAAGAAGAGAAAGCCTGAAAACCCCAAGGAAGCAGTTCCCACTCCACCCCCCCACCCCCAGCCCTCAGGTGTTTTAAGCTTCTCTGTAACAACGAGGTCTGGCAGGTGCAGGTGCTGCCTACCCCCACACCAGGTCCTTACCTGGAGTTTTGGTCTCGCAGTGCCTGACTGATCGACGTGTTTGGGTCAGTGCCCAGAGTTACCCTCGCCCCAGTGGAGGCAGCAAAGCTGCAGCCCCTCCACAGCCCCCTCCTGTGAAAGCAGACAGGTGGATTTAAACCTCCAGCTCTGGGTGCCTCAGCCCATGCAGGCAGTCTTGTCTGCAGGAACCGTTCCATTGCTAGGGAGGGTGGTGGGAACAGCTGAATCCTGCCTTGCAGCCAGCTCTGCCCACGTGCCAGCAGTCCCAGCACCGCCTGGCACCACGGTGCCAAGAGTACAGCATCCCACGTGCCCCTGAGGCAAATCATCCCTCAGCCCAGCCTGGGCACGGCTGTCCTCTGTGCCTCTGGGGAAATGCCTGTGCTTCTGAGGAGGTGAATGATACCTGGGACTCGGGATGGTATTCAGCAATGGGTGTTAGGCCTTAGAAATCAGCATCCAGCCACAAAATACCGTGACTTGGCTCCCAGGTGTTTGTGAACCCACAGCAGGACTCGCGCACCACCTGCCTGGTTTGCGAGCACAGCGAGTGCTGCTATTCCCGTCCCACTTGCAGCCTGCTGGATAAGCCAGTAGTGCTTTCACCAGCCATGGTAAGCTTTCCTCAGGGATCTCAAGCTAAGGAAAAGGAGAAAGGAAGCGGGAAGAAAACTGCAATTTACTCAGAGTAGTGTGCTTTTCCTCTGAAATCGTTATCCTGCTGGAAACTCCCTTGGCACTCAGAAAGTATCTGTGTTTAATCGCTGGTCTTGTTCAAAATGCAAAGTACCTTGCCTTGAGACTGATAATTTAATCTCCTTTGGATAATTGCTACCAACTAGACTAACAGCTGACAAAGGTCAAGTCATTGGTTATTCAAAGCAGGATTTCCCTCATTTTACAAAAAAACTCCTACTTGATCTTTGACTCGTCAGCTGCAGCGTGTGGTTGCTTTCAGCGCTGGTAATCACTGCTGGGGCTGCGTGCACGCGTGCATCTCTGTGCACACACACATTTCACACACATGAATGCAAACTGGAAATGGCCTGCTCGCTCAAACTTCTGTGTGATACCATAGATCACTTCAATTAATGTTCAATAAAATTTATATCCTCCACGGCACTTTGTATACATTTGCATTTATTAAATTATCCCAAGGCTTTATAATTATACTAAGCAGTGACGGGAGCTCCTTAGCCTTATTTTCATTCGTTCTCAAGGAAATTGATTTTATGTGATCGTGATATTTTTGCATGTTTGTCCATCACCTAATACTGAATCAGTACCTAAGCAGTAGATTGAGACAAGTAAATGATTATAGAGTTCATGAAAGCAAGGAGACAGTGGGAGATGAAGAAGTAAAATGGACACAGGAGAGAGATAAGATCTTTTCCATCATGAAATGGAAATTTATAAGGAATAAACTTTCCAATTTCACTTCTTGCCAGGCTATGCTCTCATTGCATGTAATATTTTAACTAACTCATATTTCCGGTTGCAATTCAGTTGCTGTATTTTAGAATCAGGAGTCATACTGATTTAAATGTGTAAATCTGATGCAAGGCAATATAATGTTCATACAATTGCTACATGTGAGGGCCCTACTCAGCCTCGAAAATGGGTCTATGAACAGGGGATAAACCCAGTACTCTTTATTGCATCTTATCAATAGAAAATCCTCAAAGCAGCAAACGGATTTCAGTTCTTATTTTTTAAACTGTACAGACTGAGAGTCAGTAAAAAATGAGCTTAGAGGAGAAAATAAGCTCAGCACCTCAGTGCTGCTCTGATATTCTTCAAATCCCATCAACTTTATTTTAGCAAGGAAAGTTCTCCATCAAAGTTCCATCAACGTACGACAAAAGTCTCAGTTTCCAGCTATTCATTGCTCATACTGGCAAGAGAAATTCAGGACTTCTCTTGCAAGTCCTTGGAGAGACACTAAGAAACTACTGTTTCCTGGAACAATAAGAAAAATTAATCTTGGCATCATTTTTCAAATTACTCTTCTCCCCATCACTGTTGGGAGCCTGCCAAAGCCCAGCCACCGAGATTTGACTCTCACCTTCCCAGACCCACGGCCTTGTGCTGTCCCCAGGGCTGGTCCCTCTCGCATGCCGCAGCAAGGGGACCTCCCTGTGTCCCCATGGTTTCTTTCTCCATGGGAGCTGATCATCGGACCCAGACTTTCATTCCTGGTCACTGCCTTCTCTTAGTGGCCAGGATGAGATTTCTACAGTATTTCCGTGGTGCAAGGCAGCTGCAGCGGGAAAGGTGTGAAATCAAAGGGATAATTCACACACTGAATGTGTTATAGAAGTAAAATACCGAATAAATCACCCCTTGTCCTCTCTTAGGAAATGAGATTAATAATTACATGGTTTTTCTTGGCACATAAGAGAAGATCCATCCTTGTTTACCTGCTCTGTGGTGCCTGGGAAAGCAAAACTGGTGTTATTGCAAGCTGGCCTCTGCAATGCCCCAGCCATGCCCTGTGCATTCCCCGTGCCCCTGGAGGAACTGGGCAGCTCCAAGGACCCATATGGGCAGCTCGCAGGACCCATGGATTCCTCTTCCTGGGGAGGGAACACCTCAGTCTTACGCAACAGAAAAGTGCTTCTATTGTATAAGAGAATAATTTATAAACAGCATTTCACCCTGAGCGTTTTAATTATGGGAATGTGTGTAATTAGCAATCTTTTACCCATGATCAATATATGGACACTATTAGGGCATAATGCAATAGCTTCTTAGAGCTCTGGGTAAATGCTGCCCGGCAGTCCCAGAGCTGCAGTGGTGAGAAACACCTCGGCCACCCCTGATGAAAGGCTCAGAAGCTTTTTAAAGAGAGGCCAGACTGCCTCTGCACCTGTGGGGGTGCAAACATTGGCAATTCTTCAGTGCACACTTGTGTCTTTCTCTTAAACCATCCGAGATCTTCATAACTGCTACTGCTATTACTGCTGCTGCTGCAGAAAAATGTTGCTATACGTGAACTGCGCACAAAGAAAGGCAGGAAAAGGCAGATCCATGACACAACTTCAAGCTTGGGAAATCCTGTTTGTGTGGTTGGTTCAGATGTGCTGTGTAGCTCTACACTGACCTACAGCCTTGCTATTAGTTTACTGAGGACACAGAGGAGGGAAAATACTTTCATCTTAATTACAATCCTGATGTTTATTACAGAACCTTTTAGTGACTGTAAAAGCCAGCTTGACAAACACTTACTGTTCACAGGATTGAGGGACTGAGGAGACAGAAGAGCAAAGAATCAGGCCCAGGGGAATTGCTGGAGGAGACAAAATGCTGCATCTATTTCTATGTGGTGGGAAGATGAGAGGCACAGCGGGGGCAGGTTTGTGTCTCTGTGTGCCAAGCAATGCCAGGCAGAGGAATGGCTCTTTTCAGTTGCCTGTTGAAATTGCTGAAAGAAAGGGAAATTTGTAAGTCACCTTCCTGTAGTTCTGTCTTTGTTGGAGCACAGTTTGAGAGATGAGAGAAAAATTAATGACACGAAATTTGCAAAATTTTCCAGCAGAGGTGAAGCAAGAGAACAGTGGGAAAAGAGACGGCAGGCTAAATGGGATGCGCACCATCATCAGTGGAAATACATGCATTCAGATTACAGAAGTTTACACATCTGATTTTTTAGTTAAAAAAAAAAAAAGGCAGTACTTCTGATTGGCTCAATGTTGTTTAAAATAGTTTAAGCTATATAAAATACTCCGGTGAATTAAAAAATGTGTGTAAAATTTGAAATGAGGCTTTTTAAAATATTTTAAATTTTAAAAATACATTCCAAAATCATACACTGTAGGATAAAACAGTTATATCTCAAATACTGAAAGGCAAATGTAAACTGGAGTTTTGGCTGACATTTTCAGGCTGAAATAAAAATACGAAAGGGTAAATTATGTGTATATCTTTATCCTATTTGTCTAGTCTTGTAAGAAAGCTGGCTGGAACACACCCTAGATGTTACCTAAAATGTTTTACTGCAGCCCTGTAATCACCTATAGCCTGATTCAAAGTCTATTGGTCCAGTTTGGAGCTGTTCCCTTGACCTCCACCCAGCCCTACTGGGATCAAGGGAAGAAAGGAAGGTGGGACTACAGACAAGATGTTTAAAGATTAAATCAATGGCAAGGTTACCAGGAATGAGGTCTTTTGTTTGAACATAGAGCTTGTTGGCAGGGATAGGCATGTCACAACTCATGGTCTTTCATCCTTCTGCTTAGATTTTGACTCAAATCCCTTTTCAGTTCTTGATCAACGCTTTGATAAAATGTATAGGCTTGATAAAAGGCTTATGTCGATTTTATCCTATTGATCCAAGACTCCAAGATAAGATAAAAAAAAATATATTGTTCCTGAAGGATGGGAATGATTCCTTTCCAAGAGATTCCTGTCACTGCTGGTAGGTAAGAGGTCTTCATTACCAAAGGCATGTAAGAAGCGCTGCCCCTCACACAGGACATGTGAAATGTTTGAGGGGGTTTTGTTTAGAGAAAATGTGTGACTCAAGCAAAAGCATCTGGCAGACAGGACACAGCATTTCAGAAATTTATTTTTCAAGTTGAAAAATGGAAATAAATAGATCATCAAATGTCCATTTCAGAACAGAGGAGGATTTATTTTCTCAGCTTTTTATGTTTTTCACAGATAAATAACAGGAAATAGTTGAATTTCTATCGCTTTTTGAATACTCTTAAAAGCATTTTCCTGCCTGACATTAATGGACAAATAATCGAACAAGATAAAAAAAGCCGAAAATTCACAATGAAGCCAAATTTTCTGTCAGGACTCAAGCACTTAGGTTTTAATTTTTACATCAAAATCAGGAAGGATTAAAATACCCATGGTGCGACAAAACCCAATCCTTTTCCTCAGAAAAAGCATGACAAGATTTCCCATCCACAGCAGTGGACAGCAGGACACGGGGGTGAGAACACAGCTCAGGCCAGAGACTCTGAGAGATGCTAAATCCTGCTGCATCTCCACCTCCAGACACCTGGAGAGCCCTCAACTTGGGAAAGATGAACGAAGGCAAAACAATTTCACGAGCTCAGCAGTCCCGGGAACAATCTTGGTGCAGACCTGTTTGCCCTCTTTACATCCTCAAAGTTTGTAAAAAGAAAGGTCAAGAAGATCCTCCCTCATGCTTGGTGGGACCTTATCCCCTGCCAAATCAATAGCAAAGCTTCTGCTGCTCTCAGCAGAGGCAGATTTTCACCCAGGAACATTATTGAACTTTAATTTCAGAGCAAACCCCAGTGACTCCCGAAGCACTGCTGTTCACTGATCAGAAGTATGGAAATTTTTAAAAGAAAACCCATCCCTTGGGATGTTCAATGAATGTGATCCACCTACTTCACCTTTCAGCCCTGAAGGCCACAGAAGGGTTCTTTCTGCCTTGTTATGGCAATAGCTGCAACCCTTCTGCTTTCCATCACAAAGAATTCTACTCTTTGAATTTACAGGTTCCTGCTATTTATAGTCCCTAAAAGTCCTTGAACAACTGTTCATTTCGTAAGTAATTCCGTCATATGAAGCTTAATTTGCTGAATATGATGTTTCCTTTCCTGTGTCATATTGAATTACCAGCAATTATGGCTTTAGTCTAACGTAATATGAAACTAAGGCCACATAATAATTTACCCAATGAGCTGCACCAACACCATATGAGCTGTATCTGCAGTACCACATCCAAAGTACAAGTCAGTCTGGGGCTTCCTAAAAACACAAGTAACAACAAAAAGGTACTATATGTGATGGAAAAGCAGATTTAAAGGTCACAATTTTAATGGGCAACTAAAAAAGGGAGAATGAAAAATGTAATAATGGGAGTATGAAAAATGTAAGCCAATGGGAATATAAATAAGCCAAGCTTTAGCTCATTGTGAGTGGTACTTCTTAATTCCAGCCTAATATTATAGAGATATTTCCTAAGAAGATTCTCAAAAATACTGAATAAAACCCTTGAAATCTTTCTGAGCAAGGGACTCCAAACATCTGCTATCACATTTGAAATACCACTTGTTTCTCCAGTCACTGGGTGGGACAAAAAAGATAAATGGATTATTATTCCTGCTCACAATATATACCCTAAGTGAAGAGTCACTCAGCATTATTCTCTCTCTGGTATTTTCCCCCACCTATTTCTTTACTACCACTAAAAATTGCTCAGAACAATGTAAGGGAGGAGGCAGATCCACAGGACCTGTGGCTGCAGCATCCTCCAGAGCTGGTACATAGCCTCCACAAGACCCAAAGAGCCTGGCAGGCTGCTAATGGAACCACTGCTGAAGTTGCTATATGCTGGGCCTGAATTATTACTTCTATCTTGAAAATAGCTTGCACTTTGGCTTAATGTTCTCTGACAGAGTAACAGCCCATATTCCAGTTTTGGCAAGCTTCTAAACACCCAGAAGGTTGACTGAGGACATGAAATTTTAAATACCTATACAAACTTCTTCCAAAAGCAGAGAGCTGTAAGCACATTCCATTTTTTTCCTGTGTCAAAAGTATCCCATGAGTGACGTCTCACACTGAGTTCCCTTAAATTTGGGCCAAATTTCCAAAGTGCAAAGGCTTACAAATAAATGACAGCAGTTAAACATAGTTTTGAGCATTCTTGCAAGTTTGGGTAAAGATTTAAAATTTCTTGCCCATTCACTCTGCCCTACCCAGGTACTAGAGAGCACTTTGCTGCAGGGAAAGAAAAAGGCAAATAAAAAAGATATATCAGTTGCCCCCAGACAGAAGGGAATTAATATTACAAATGCTTGTTCCCCCTTTTTCACAGATACTGATTTGATACTTGAGTGAACATCGTGAACATGAGTTTTTCAGGGCTGAAACAACTCACTTTCTCAGCGAGATGTGCCAAGAAGCCCAACTACAAAAGGACAAATGATTCATTTAACAGGGGTTTCCATCATGTTGCCACAGCGCCTGACCTCCAAATGCGCCAAGACGCTACAGTATCATTTGAACTGGGAAAGAACGCCTCTGTATTATCAAGCACGAGATTCACGAGGCTCCCATTATAGCTGTAATGTTAAAAAACCCCAACCAATACATAAAATAGCAATCTAACTTGAGGAGACATTGTGGTCAATCAAATAAACACAGCATTTAAAGACAAAACAAAGTACAAGCCCATATGAAAAAATTATTACAGTTCATAAGGAAAATTTGGATGAAAAAATCAAGATTAAAACCTTGCTAGTGCTGATAACTGTGTGCACGCAGGAGAGGTGGGATGCAGAAGGGTGAATGGTATGGCCCTTTCTAGGTCCACATCACCACAGCCCTCCAAACTGAAGTAGCTTTTTGCCGTGTTAAATTTAACCTAAATCACTTCTCCCCTCACTGCAGGGTCGCTCCTGCTGGAAAGAGTGGCCCTGCCCACTCCTTCTCCCTCCCTTCTCCTGACAGCATCTCCCAGTTTCTCTCCGCTGCACCTCTTGCTGCAGTCTGTCTGGTGCTCTGGTTGTCCATAAACCACTGCTTCTCAGAAGCAGTAAACTGTCAGCCAGAAGAAAGAAGTATTTTACGGTTTTATTTTTTTCCCAAGGTTAGCTTTCCTTGGGAGGGTGAAATAAATCTCACTGAGGCAGTGAACTCCAGCTCCATCCCTTACCATTTAACTGCTGCTCTTGGATGACTGGCTTTGTTTCTCAGCTGCTGTGTCACTGGATGAGATTTGTGTGCTAGAACCATTTGCTGTGGCCTGCCTTTCGTTTCTTTTCCCATTTAAATCAAATATTAACTAATCCCAGGGGTGCTACCAGTTTTAAACAAAACCTAAACACTAAGAAAAACCAGCGGCAAAGATATTTTTTTTGCCTGATCAGCTATAACACCTGGAAATAAAAGGATTTTCAGCTCAATAATTCAGCCTCTTCCTCATCTGTACCAGTTGGAGGAACAAACCTTTCTCCCGTGTAAGGAGCTATGCACGGAATCACCTCAGCTACGCACTGTCCAGTGCAAAAGCTATGGCTCGGTTTTACAGCCTGAAAAGTATCTAACAATTCCCACGGGGCAGGCTGGCTGGAGCGGGATGCTTCTTATCTCACGAGAAACAAAGGAAGGAAGGACCTTTTTTCTGAAGAGGGTTAATCAGTATTGATCACAGGGACTTTATGCAAAGATGCTCGGGCAGGGAGCGAGAACAAAGCGTAGGCAGCACTCTCACATCCTGCCTTGAGACAGACAGAAGCGGGTAGAGTTTTCCCCGCCCCCTCCTCCCATTTCTCTCCAGGCCAACTGGAGTTTGGGATCAGATTTTGGCCCACGAGGAGGAATGGCAGGATAGGATCTGTCAGCAGGCAGCAGCTCTGTCTCCTGCTCTGGTTGGGCTTTTGGCACCAGCCACCGTGCTTTAATGTTTGACACATCCGCAGGACCGAGCTCACCATTCAAGCAGAGGGGGCAAACCCCGAATGCTGGGATGATATTTAATTTCCATTGAAGCCTTCACAATGAAGTTTTAAATCCTCCGAACTGGGAGGACCTTGCCCTTAGGCAATGCTTTAACATCACTGGCTATCCTGAATCATTTTACATCTTATCCTCTCAGGGCACCTCACAGACAGTTTGGTTTAACAGTACATCTAAGACCAGAAAAAAAATTCCCATATTCCCTTTTTGCTGTGGCAACAAGCAAGAACAAAAGGGTAAATGCATTGCTTAAGGCTGTACAGCAAGTCCTCACCAGCCGAGAATCAATCACCACCTCTCACCTAGTTTTATAACCAAATCTCCTGCCTCAACACAGCAAAGGTAGGTGACCATCTCACCTCAGTGAGAAAAAGTCGCCACCACATCACATCTTTTCCTTCTTTTCAAGCCAGCAGTGCTTGCTTGCTTGCTTGCTGCATCATGTGATGAGCCTGCTCTCCATCATCCCAGGACACGAAAAAGATGATTAGTTTAGTGCTCAGTTACCTAAGGTTGCTATGCTGGCCATACAGACTGACAGCATCCCCATCTCCTGCTGCTAGTGGCGCAGATCTCTGCACCACAACCTCTATAAAACACACACAATAGCCTAACAAAACACAGGCGTGGCTGTAAGTAGACACAAAGGACCATAACATCAAAATGGAGCAATCTTGATTTGTACCAATGAAAGCCACAGGACGCTGCATTTACAGAGAAAAATACACGAGTAGTTCATAGCACTGAGATGCCT
This sequence comes from Hirundo rustica, assembly GCF_015227805.2. Taxonomy (NCBI): domain Eukaryota; kingdom Metazoa; phylum Chordata; class Aves; order Passeriformes; family Hirundinidae; genus Hirundo; species Hirundo rustica. Next base: position 57,549,845 of record NC_053452.1, on the reverse strand, counting down.
GCAGATGTATGTACTGTCTGCATGTGACCTTACCTCACCAATATGCTGGAGTAATCACTTGTCTGTAAGGCACATGCATCTTCAGATATAAGATTTAAAAATACCCTCTGTGTCTCTACCTATATTCTGTTTTTTCTCCCTGCTCTCACCATAATCCCTTATAAGAAGTCATAAATCTCCACCTTTCTGCTGCCTTCTTTCCTCCCACTGCTCTTTTTATAACCAGACTCGCAGGTCTTTATTATTCTTTGTGGCATTTCTAACACCAGTTTCTGCAGAGTGACCTCAGACTTTGCTATTTTTAAATAAGTGTAGATGTGATTATCACTTAACCTGCTGATCCTGAGACATATTTTGACCACCTCGTGCTATGCCACTGGGACAAACCACCCCCTACAGCTCCTGCAGAGCCTCTCAGGTCTCAAACACCTTGGGTTTCAGTAACACAGTAACAGTGTCCTTAGGTCTGCAGGAGTGGTAATGTTGCTGCTGTGATGCCTTCTCTCCATTCATCTCTGGCCAGAGATACAGATATGTTTTTTCATATATCCTTTAAAGTTAATTTCTGCTTGTTTTAATCTCATTGTTGAAAAGGTTTTGGTTAGGGTAATGATCTATATGTCCATAGAAATGCAGCCAACTACGGAATAGGAATCTGTTCAGCATTTCCCCACCTTCATTTATTTTCAGTGTACTTCATTTAGCAGGGCACTTTCAAACCTCAAAGAGCTGTAAACAACACAAGCAGGCTGATAAAGTGCTGCAGACCCACGGCAGCCCGGGCAGTAAGTGGAAGTGTGTCAGTCACTGCTTCAGAGCACTCCCAAGGGGTGAAGGACTCAGTGCGATGGCTATCATCGCTCTGATCCGCATACTGCAGTCGCAGGGTAAGCGCTGCCGGGGAGGCTGTGGATGCAATCCTGCTTTGCCGATAGCCGAGGGAAGGAAGGCATTCACCACCACTGCCCTGCTCCCCCCCTCCATGGGGTCCCTGACCAGCCACATCCGCGGCCTGCGCCTGTGAAGCGGGTCACAACACGGCTGCTCCGTGCTTCGGTCATTACCTCCCCGCACTGTCGGGTCACCTGGATGTACAGACTTCACTGGCATCGTATTTCTGTCACATTAGTCAGAGTACATCGTGTTTATGCCCGGTTTGGCTCTCTGTCAGCTCCTGGAGGCGATGCAGCATCCAGCAAAAAGGCAGCCGGCCGCCCCTCGCAGAAAGCTTCTGGAGAAGGCAGAGCCGGCGGCGCCGACCCAGCCGGGGCCGTGCACCAGGCCCTGGGTGCTGGCCCAGCAGCAGCCGCTCTGGAAGCGAACGAGCCGCCTGAGGAAGCTGCGGCAGGAGGCCTCTGCCGCACCACCTTCGGGGAGAAGCAGGCGGGGCGGTGCCCGGAGCTGGCCAGCCTTGGCAAACCTCCCGCCAGGGAGGGCACGGGGGGCTGCAGCCCCCCACCCTCGATTATAGTGCCCGCTCCACGTGCACGCGTGTGCGTGCGGGTCAAGGCAGAAAAGGCACGGCAACGGCAGGGAAGAAGGCGGGGTAGTGTTCAGTCCCTGCATGAATCCTTATCCAGCCGTGTTTAGAAGTGACTACCCGGGACACGGAGTTTAAAGCAAGTTTTTACACGGTGTACTGCATCTGCGGTGGTGGGTGGCTGAGATACAGGCTGAGGGAAACAAGGAAATCCTCTGGTCTCTAGTGCAGATGCTGAGGAATGTGTACCATAAACCAAATCCAGATGGGCTGAATGATGAGTAAACGCTATCTTTACCTCTTATCTCCCCAGCTTTGTGTTTCACCATCATGCTAAGCGGCCCCTACCCTTGCAAGTAGCTTAATGATTACTTTCTCCAAAGGGTTTAGGTGTGATTCAGAAACAGAAGGGTGACTCCTCACATCAGATTAAATTACTGGTCTGAGTCTTTCTCTGTCTCTCTCTCTCACACACATACACACGTAGTTCCCCAGCTGCCAGCACGGGCTCCCCCTGGACCTGCCTAGGGATGGGTGCACTCCGGAGGAATTGCAGTCGCTGACACCCCACCAGAACCTGTGTGTGCCCACTGTCCCTGCAGATAAAAAGATGCCACTGACAAGCAGGATAATGGCTTGAAATTGTTTTCATCTCAGAACTATAGCGTTGTGGATTTTATTTATTTTTATACAGAAATATATGTCACTTTGAAACGCTATAAAAGTATAATGCTTTCATGTAGAAATGTTAGACATCTCCACTACATGCATTAAAAAGCGGTTTCACGTCAAAGCCAAGCAGGTTGTGCAGAGAACCATTAAGTGCCACCATTTCATGTGTGGATGGTTTAGTCAAGAGCAAGAAATTGGAGCTGTCAGTAGGGATGAGATGCTGGCACCCAGCAGAACCACAGCCGCAGCTGCAGGGTGATGGGGGGAGGAGAGGAGTGTTTGCCACCCGTTCATCTCTGCTAATTTAGCCCCCATGATGAATGCAGAATGAGAGAGAGAAAAAAAAAATCTTTGAATCAGGACAACACCTTGGCCTCCAGAGCATAGTGGGTAGAAAGTTTCAGCATAGCTCATATCTGTGAAACCTTCCAAAGCTGTGAACAAGATGCTAAATAGATTTAATAGCACTACCCCCTCAGGATGCACTAACTTATCTGCTTACAGGTTTTATCACTCACATACAGCGCTGCTGTATGAGAGGCCAATCCCTTCCCTGACAGCACTGTTGCCCTGCCAAGGGCCCGGCATGCCCCCAGGAAAAAGGGAGGCACATCATTGCAGCACCGGTGTGGACCCCCCTCTAGCAGACCTTGGGTCTGCCCAGACAAGCTCACTAAGCCCCAGAAGGTGCTCCTGCCCGTGTCTGGATTCAGGGCTTTGTCACTGGAGTCCCCAATGGCCACAATACCTGTGCATGCAGCCCTCCTGTCCTGTGAGCAGAGCAGTCTGTAATCCTCCCATCAGCAACAACTCCATGGCAGCTAAGTCATCCACATATGGATGTCATGGAGCTGCCAGAAATTCGTGCCTCTGTGGCATGGGTCCTGCAGCCACAACTCTGCTTGGGGATATTGCAATCTATGGTGGGACAAGCCAAATACGTGGTTAATTATCAGCAATATTTTCCAGCTACTTTATTTGAAAAACGTTAACTTACCTACATCTTCTCTCTCACATGCAAGCACATGCACACATGTGCGTATACCCTCCTGTGTTCTTTCCCGAGGAGGGGAGAAAATAGGCCGGGCAACATGAATAATGAAAATGATGGCACTCCCCGGGGCCATATTCTCATACAGCTGTGATCCTTGCAGCTCCATTATGAAAGTATCACCTTCTGAATTCAGACATGTTGAAACTCTTTGTTGTTGAACTGCAGATTTATGTTTAAATCAAAAGCCAATGTTCTTTCAATTGTGAAAATTGTGTTGTGTCATTAAGTTGGACTTTCATTTCCCAGTCTGGGGGACCCCCGTGCCATCTACAAGGCAGATTGCTGATTCTGCACCACTCTCCTGACACTTTCCTCTCACTGCGCTGTGGCCCAGGAACCTGCTCTGCTGCCAAAAGGAAGCCAAAGAGACCAGGAGGCAGACACGCCACATGGCCCCTACTCTAGATGAACAAAAATTCAGCTGAAGAAATATTTTATAAAGCTTCTCCTTCTTTTTCTCATTTCCAGTGGGGAGTATTGGCTGGTGTGGCAGCAGGGTTGCTCTGAGGTCAAGATGGAGAGATCAAAGGCAGGCACTCTGGTCTGCAGCGCCTGGGTCTTTGGGATGCTGCCAAGAACAGGGCAGGCCCTTGGGAAAGCTCCCGTGGGAGAACAAGGGTGTGCTTGCCTTCCCCCCTCCTCTTAGATGCTGTACCAAATGGGCTGTCCCTTTCCACCACTTGATTGCAGTGAAAAGGGAGGAGGGAAAGGGATGTCACACGGGAATTTCACGTTTTTCCCGTGGTAGGGAATTAACCTTGCTTATTTGCATGATAAAGAGTGAGATTTCATTTCTTTAATGTGGTAGGCAGTACTTGCAGCTGCTGGGAGGGACACTGCTCCTCTGAGCTGGGCCACCTTCGTCCTGGGCATTGCTGCAGGGAATGCAGTGATGGCTGCAAAAGCTGGGTGCAAAGAGCAGGAGCAGCAATGCATCACAGCATTAGCTAACAGACGTGTGTCTCACTTGGGGAACGAACTGCATCCAGCCTGGAGAGACCAGACTCCTCTTCACTGAGAGTTCATGCTGCCAGTGATGCTCTCAAGACGAGAGTGACTATGGTTCTGATGTCTCAGCCGTGACACAGCTATGAGTGAGCTAAAATCACATGCTAACTCAATTTAAGTTGATCAGTGTTAACTTGTGTGAGCACACGCACAGGACTCCTCCATATACTGATATGTTTCCAATTGGAGTGCTTTGCCAGCACAGGAATGCTTTAAATCCTTGGCAGCTTCACTACCAAAGCTGCTTTAGCTTTGAAGAGTTTCTTAAATCATGCATGACATTGCTGGTGAAACAACCAGCCCTTCCCCAAGCTGAAGACACTACTGCAGTAAGCAGGACGATCTGGCAGTGTGGCCGGTCTGCGTGAGATGCTGCTGCTGACACAGGGATGTTGATGTGGGTTCACAGCTCCTCACACCCCTTGGCTGCCACAGCCATCATCCCCCATGTCTGCCGGGCAGATGTAGCTTTCACAGGGCCAGAGAGGACTGAAAGTGAATGCTGGGGATGAGGCTGCTCTTTTAGCTGTTTCAGGGGCAAAGCATGTGGTAAGAGGGCAGTGGCACCTCCCTTCTCCTTCTCTTCCGTCAGTAAATCCCGATCTGTATGCTGTATGTGCGCTGTCAGCGTAGGTCAGTGCCAGGGACAGAGTTAGCAGGTGTGGGGGAGTGTTGGATTAGCACAGCCACCACCATGAGCACATCACAGGGGCGTGCTTATGTCTGCAGGAAAGCTTGTATGGAAACGGGTATCTTAACAAAAGGGAAATCAAACTCCAAGACTCAATAGCCAAAGCAGATATATTTTTAGGAAGGCTATGTGAAATCAGATGAGAGTGACTTATTTCACCTCAGCTTAAACCAACATCTACCTGAACCTGTCCAAATCAAGTTAGTCCATTCCAAAGGAGGGATCACAACAATTTTGTGCTGGCTTAATTAAGTAGTTTCAGGTCAAACTGGCAATTGAATCAGTGCAAGATGTAAGATAAGCATGAGAATATTATAACCATAAACATGTAAGAAACAGAAGCAAATATTTTATCCTGTCAACATGGGTCATATAACAACTACTAGAGCTGAAGAGAAACACTTAACTGCAAATAGCATTTTAATTTAAAAAATCATGTAGCTCTGAAGAGGAGCTTATATGATGAAAGACCTGCTTAGTCTAATGAAATTATACTTACACACTTCAACCCACAGTTTGCTTAAACTCCTAAAACTATCATGGCTATAACATAAAAACCACTACACAGCATACAAGAGTATAACAATGTATGTGGAATACTAGTGTAAGAGTTAATAATTATCTGGGCAAGCTAATAAAAGTAAACTGACCCATAGACAGATACTTACGATATGGAAAGGGCAGGCTGAAGGATATCTGCAAAATCATACAATAATCCTCCTCATACATCTCAAAGTGTTGCCTGAAACTAGCTGTAGCAACACTTATGCTCCCTTCTGCCCCTACAGTTGTCCTTCTGTTCACCTTTTCAGAAGATTTTGTTTTCTAGTTTATTTTTTGTAAACCACAGGTGATTATATTCAAGTTCGTGCAAAAGGTAGCTCTCTCAGACCAGGATGTAAGACCTAACATTTCCAGCTTCACAAGCTCATCATATTTTCCCTGGAATGCCAGACTGAACTCATGTAATTAATATTTCAGATTTCTCCAAATATCTTCCCTGATTTGGTTAAACTATTGACATGTAATGCTTTTCTGTGTTTCTGGATTGCAGCAGTACATTCCTGAATGGAGAAGGTGCCAGAATAAAGACTCATTTAAAAAACTTTATATTACTGGACTATTAAAAGTGAATTAATCTGACAGTTTAATTGCTATTTCATAATACTCTGCATTTACTTTTTGTATTTTGCCTAGATTCTGTAAACAGACATCAGGTTAATTTTTATTGGTGAACTTTTTGCAGTCCCTGCCAATTCTGGCTTTCTTGCCCCAACAGAGTATTTCAGTGTGAGCATTTGCAAGCACAACAAAGCTTGTTGAAACCTAAACAAATAGAACTAAATTAAACAAAACAAAACAAAACAAAACAAGAAAGAAAGAAAGAAAAAGGAAAAAAAAAGAACTCTTTTTTTTAAAAATCACACTGACAATAAATTTTACATGGGACTCCCTTACTATGTTTGATTATACAATACAGAAAAATTAGTAAGAAAATCTCCAGAAACCTATGTTCACTCAAGAAAAATTACACAGAACCATATTTATTCTGTGCATTCAGAGTTTAATTTTCCACTTGGGTTTCTGTGACAATTGGGTCAGAGCTTATGAAAAGTTTTTTCTCTGAAAAACAGACAACGTTATAAAATCAAAGCTCTTAGAGGCACTAATCAAATCCTTGCACTGAAGACTAATAGTATCTGTAGTAACCCCACATTATTTCATGTCTCCAGAGATCCTACTACACAACACTGGAAATACTTAAAAAAAAAAAAAGTTTATAATTACCAGAAAAAATAGGTATCAAGAACCCCAAAATTTAAGAGGATTAATATTGCTTTTGCAGAGACCCTCCTGAACAATGCCTTTTATTCATATAACATATCTGTAGCAGAGCATTACCATTTGCTGGAATTCTTCTTGGCTGCATATTTTTATCTAATGAAATGCTCCGAAGTGTTTCCTCCCTGGACAGATACCACAGAACGTAACACTGGGACATCACACTGTAACTGAGGATGTCCCATGAAGAACAGGGTACTCAGCTGTTTGGGTTTTCACCATTTTCCTCGCATCTTGCATCAGGTTTCAATAACCAACAACTAAATTATTCATCTGCTTCATATGCTCAAGCACAGAGCATATGAATGGATACTCCTATTGAGTCTAGACATACTGGAAAAATGGTGGAAACTGAGAAAACATTTGCTGAATCCACCCTGATTTCCATCTCATACAACCCAGTGGCTGAAGAGTGAAGGGATATAAAAATAAAAACAAACATTTTTCTTAACCCATCCATTAGCTTCTCTCACCTGTGCAACTCCTCTGGCCATACTGCAGCTGTTACTCAGAAGAGCAGGGACATGCCTAATGCATGTAAAGCATCTTGGAATATTTCCTTTCAAGCAGAGAGCTTTGTGGTATTAATAAAACAAAAAAATCTTTATTGATTTGATAATCTCTGACTAAACCCATTTGTTTCAGGTCAGGGATAGCCATAGGTCTCCCATCCAGGATACCTGGAACACTAGCAAGAGAGACATTGTAGAACAATGTTCAGTCCTGGAACGTGATGGCATTGAAAGTAAAACCAGCAAAGGGAAAAGAAGTTTACTTCACAATTTGAGGTGACCTTGTACACTGCATTAGCAACACAATGTTCCCTGAGTTTGGATAAGAAAATTATGTGTGATTTACAAAGAAACATTTTGAGCATAGTTGTGCTCATTAGTATCTGTATTTATGGATCTGGCAGTTCTTCCATTGTAAACACCAACGTCGAGGATCAGATCTCTGCTGTGAAATGCTCCTACAGAACAAAACATCACCAGAAAGCACCACAGGCAGGGTTTGAGGGCAGTACTTTTTCTCACTTTCCTGAAAGTGTCGTAGTTCTGCTTTTTTAAAGTTATGCAAAGTTCAATAGAAAGAGAAAAAATAGCAAATTTGGGTACTCAGAAATACCCCAATGATATTGAGCTGCTATGGTCAAAGTTAAGTTAAAAAGTTATTTTTAATAATGGGGTGCTTTGCGAAAGGGATCTGAAGTGGTTTTATTGAGGCTGAGGATCAGACTGATCCCTGTACACGTGCATGGGGAAGGAGTCTGTGAAGCACAAGTGTAGGGGCTTTTTGGAAAACTGGATGAAGCGTAAAAATATCTCAGGAATATTCCAATTAAGACCAGTTGCTCTTGGTTACCTAGTGATAAATGTTTGAGTCCCTTCCATGACCATTTGCCCTGGCAGCAAACACAGTGAAACCACTCCAACCATCCTTCACTGGATGCCATTCCCTTCCCCAGCTCCTGTCCATGGCCCCTATTTGCCACTGGCCAGGGCAATTGCAGGTCTTTTCCTCATGGAGGTGGTCTCAGGGATCCAGCTCACATCACAGTCATGACAGAAAGCTGAGGGAGGAGCAATACATTGTCTTGTCTGGCAGAAGAGGAAGGGGAAGAGAGAGAGTGACAGCTATGAACTGGAGTGGTGGTGCTGTTTTGTAGTGCAGTCCAAGAGCAGAAAACCTTTTCATTTTCTTTCTCTAAAGCTCTCTGCAGAGTCTGGGGCAGATCCCAGACCTCCCACAGAAGTGGATGGGGTGCTGTGAAAGTTCCAGGCTCCACTGGGGAGTGTGGAGAGATTATTTTAGGAAACTGAAATGTTTCCATCTCTGGAGGTCTTTGAGAACTGGACAGATGAGCAGCAGTCAAGAATAGCTCAGTTACAGCTGATCCTCCCTTGGGCCAGAGGGGCAAAGTTGGTGATTTTTTATGATATTTTCCACTCCTATGATTCCATGGTTGAAGCAAGGCCATGGTTCAACAGGCCACCATAGTTAATAACGTCTCATAACCAACACCACATGCAGTTAACCATCGTATGCATCTCTGAGTTGGTGGTTTGCATTTGCTCTTTCATGCAGTATGTCTACAAAGTTATCAAATAACCAAACTTTTCTTTCATAGTCAAAAAGTAGTTCTTTAAAAAGCTAGGGGCACTGCTTCCCCCACATAAAAATTCCCAGACCTAAAAAATTATGCTTCCAAGCCTTACAGGGACAATGCAAGAGAACACATTTATATACTTCGTACTTTATATACTGAATACTTTATATACTGAAAGTGCCACTGATGGTGTATGTACTTCCGTCATGGGAACATGAGAGAAGAGAATCTTTTTGCCAGCACTATCCTAGTTGCAGGGAATTTCAGCCTCTGCACCACCATCCATCTCTGGAAAAAATATTCTTATTGCTGATGTATGGGAAGGCTGCTGCGTCCATATAAAGTCAATTAACTCTTGCAGCATTTCTGATCCTCAGAGGCGAAAAGAATTCTTGCCTGTGTCTTTTGGGGAATCTGCAGAAATATGGCTCTGGTCAGATTTACACTGCCTTTGGGACTGATGCACACACCCTGTTTGATTGAAAGAGATCAGATAATCATGGGAAAAACCCCTCGGGACAGAGGAGCAATCTGAATGTCTGTTTGATACTGCAGCGTGGATGTTCAGACAGAAAAAAGTATTTCTTATACTGTTTCACATTATTTTTGAGGTATGGCAGGTAGTGCATTGGGGTAATGATCAATGGAATTGAAATTAATGTTTGAAGTAGTTTAATCAGACATAGTGGTCACTGAAATAGAGATTAAAACAAACAAACAAAAAATAAACAACAACAACAACAACAACAAAAAACACACCCATAGAGTTAGATGGAGGGTAGTTAAAACCTTAGAAATTATTATCACTTTTTCCACTGCCAGGTTTATTTCCAGACACCACAAAGACACAATCTGGGGTAGCTTCCAAATATATTCATTGTTTCTGGAAATCAGATTTAAAATACACAGTAAGAGAGATAAAAAACCAAAAGCAACCTGGTGATTCTGTCAGCCACTCCATAACAGACCTTAGTAAAATCACACCCTATGAAATAGAAAGCAATTTCATAAACATTCTTTAAGAGATCTTTTCCCCTATAGTAATCTGGTAGTGAACAGCATCAGTGTCACACTGTGAACCTGAAGAGACTTTAGTTTGATCCAAGCAGACAGTGCCTCTGCTCTCATCACTCCTGACCTCACAGTCACAAGCTGACAGAGGAGTTGGCTTTAACCTGTAATTTTCGTCACACTGGTTGATCCCTGTCTATATCTCCATGGGTGGCACACAGCCACACTGAGGCTCACAGTATCATTTAAATGCAGGGCTCAGCCCCTGTAGCACGGTGTTGGGGGCCCAGCTCGGTACTGAAAAGATGTACAAAAAATAAAAAAACCCACACAAAGCTCAACTTATCATCTCTGACTTTCTGGTATGCCCAGGACTTCAGACCTGAGATGAGTAATTAAAAGTTTTAATAATAACTTATTTCAATATAGGCTGGGCAACTTTAGCACTGAGAAGACGCTGCTAATGAATGAAGGAGGCACTAAATTCCCGGCCTCCAGCTAGAAGGACAACTTGGCCCTGTGCTGGTGCTGGTGGATAGGGGACCTTCCCAGGTGACAGGTACAGCTCTGCCCACACAAGGAATGGACTTGAGGAGACCCACTGCCTCATTGATAGGCTTCCATGTCATGTGTGCACCCATTTGTGAAGAGCTTGTGCTAAGAAACATCTGCCAGGCACAGACCATGTCTCTAATGCAGCTGAATATCCTCTGAAAATGTTCCAGTCCCTCACTCAGCTTTTCTTGGAAAGAATTCAGTTCAGGACTGATTGCTTTTGAGAGTAAACTTTGGTAAAGTCCACTGGAGTCTTGTAATCATGTAGTGTCCATGTTAATTGCTCATACTCCTAATGCAGCGCTTGGATAGAGTGGCCAAAGGGATTTACTGAGCTTCTGCCTGGTGCCACTTAAATCTGAGGACAGGTCTGAAAACAAGCATGAAAATCATACAAAAGGAGTGCCTTTAAGTTTTGCAACAGGGTTCATATTTTGCTGGCAAGATTATTTTTCTTTTATGCTACCATCACAAGATGAAACCCAAACAAGTACTGACAATTGCAGCAGTGATTTTACAACTTCTAATTCAATGAGAAACAAGCTACAGGCTAGCACCCATGCTGGTGCCTGGTCTGGCTTTCCTCTGAAAATTGCCGCCATGCCTGGTACATGTAGCATCTCTGTGCAGAAGAAGTATTTCTCTGAGACATCTCTGGTCCCCAAGCCATTGCTTCTGCAGCATCAGATAGGGTTATTTACGAACCACTCGAAGGACAAAGCCCCCTTTTGCCTCCCAGTCTTGGCTCTTGCCAGCACCCACTCCCCCATGGGGCCAGAGGAACATAGCAGATGCTCCTCCCCATGGCCTGACAGACATGCCTGCTTTTGAGTTCTATGTGTTTTGAGAGACTGACTCCTTTTAGGATAAATCAACACTGCATGCCCCAAATTGTCTTGCTGGTTCCTGGAAGGGCATCTTGAAGTTGTTAATCGTGTTTTGTGAAGACCTATCACCTTTAAGGAGTATTTTCAGCTTGTTTAGTCTTGCAGCCAGAGCCAGGCCAGATAAAGAGGGACTCATTTCCGTCAGCATTATCTCCATCCCTCCCCACCACCACACATGGGCAGGCGCAGAGAGAGGGGTCAGCCCACAGACCCAGCAAAGGGCTACGGGCACACTGATGAGGCAATAATAACCCCTGATTTTGTCCAAAAAGTGTTTATTGATATGATATCAGCTTAGGTTAAAACTCTTGTGACTATTTTGCATTCAGTTTTCAACAAAACACTGTATGTTTGAAATTTTTTTTTTCCTTTGCCCTCATTCCTTTATCCTCCTTGCTCTCTCTGGGTCTCACTGATTTTCATTGCTTCTTCCAACCTGTCCTTTGCTGGTTTTGGAGTCCACAACTATCATCCCTGTGTCTCTTCTGATTTCTGCCACTCCTGACTTCTATGCTTCTTTTTCCTCCTTGCTTTCTCTTTATCTTCCCTTTCTCAGTTTCCCCTTCCTTCCTGGTTGTGAGATGCACAAAGAATGATTTCCAGCCAAGTGAGGCACCCCACACCAGGAAAGTAAACCAGGGAAATACTTCTGAATTATTCTGAGCAGCTCCTCTCACTGCTGTAAACTATCATTGAGGCAGAGAAAAAAAGGGCTGCAAGCTCAGTCTGTGACATGTCAAATGACATATAGGGAGCCAAGTGGCCAAATGGAAAACTCTGGTTAACACTGATCTTCAGTGATTTGTGATCACCTGCTGACTACCACAGCCTCCTTCCTTTTCTGGTACTGAAATCTTCTCCAGACATTTTCCTCAGCAAACCCTCTTACTTTGCCAGTCTGCTGTAAAGACTTTATAAAAATTGTCTGCCTTTTGTTTTCACATCGTGTTTTCTCAAGGCCTGTGTTCTTTAGTTCTGTACTGAAAAAAAACTTTATCATTCTGGCATCCAATTACTAATTCTGGTGGAGCTAGACATTTTTGTAAACATGGCTGAACGATGCATGTTGTTCTTCATCCAGGCTCCTTTATGACCTCTGGCAAGCTGCTCATCCAGTGTGCCTTGGTCTCATCACATCAGGACTTCCAGATTTTCTTACGCTTTATTTGAGGGAACCAAAGTTTTAAAAGACAAGGGGGTAATACAGTATTATTATTTTTATCCTTTGCCTGCCCTTGTGTTTTTCCTGCTGCCTGGCTTCCATGCAGCTGTTGAACATTTAAGAAAAACATATCTCCCACTGAGTAAGTTCCCTACAAATGTGAATTGAGCTTCAGGCAAGAGGAAATGTGAGTCCTGAGGTCAGTCCTGAAATCAAACTCTTGCCTGGCTGCACATAATTCTGCTGTTGTGTTTTAAGGGTGACTTAGAAAAAAAGTAGTATATATTTCCCACAAAGAGCATAAAAAGAAACAAATACTGGTGATCATGAGGTGATCATACGATCCTTCAAGTCTCACAGTTTTTCTGGTGTTTTCAGTTGTGCTTTTTGAGTCTGCAGCTCAGATACAAACAGAGAGGGGGAGAATGTGGGATTACGGTGAGAAGATGACCCGCTGGTGCTGACCAGAGTTAATAATGGGAGGCCCCTGTGCACTCTATGCTGATGACTGGAGAAGACTGAACTTTTCTTTCCACTTAAAGATGCTGGAGCTACACCCCCTTGTTCACCGGGGAGTAGTATTTCTGTCAGATATGAAAGCAGCTTCTAATCTGCTCTGACCTTGGCAAGAAATTCAAGTCCAAATGTAGTAACATAGAAGCTGACAGGTCAGCCTGAAGAATTTGAAGTGGGGGAGGCTTCCTTGTCTTCTTTCTTTCTGTCTTTCCGTCCTTTCACTTGAAATCTTATCAAAGATCACTTCAAGTGCGGTGGCAGCCTGACCAGCACTAGAAATGACACCAGCTGGGTCACTGTCCCTCCTGTTACAGCAGAGGTGCAGAGATAATTTACTGGCTGGGCTAAATCTGTGCTACTATTGTTATAAATTCATAAAGGTGGAGACCCAATGAGAAAAGCATTTTAACTTTATATGTATAAAAATTGGAAAAGTTGACCTAAATTTTACATCTGTACATGGTGCCTTACTGAAAGACTCCTGTCTTCAAGCCAGAAACTCTTTATGTTTTGTTTTCCAAGACAGACCCACACAGAGGTTGAAGATGGTTCTCACTTGTTCTCCCTGCTGCTTAAGATTTCTGCCTGTCAGGCATGCTAATGTCTTCTTCTAAAAACTAAGACAAAGCCAGGACTATAGAAATGACTTATGCTTGCTCTACTTCTTGCATCCTTTCCGCATCTGTAAGATATTTCTATGTGCCTCGACAGCAAATGCTAAAAATGCTTTGAGCCCAAGTCCCAATGTGGGTACTCTTTAGAAGTCTGAATGATGATGGTTATCTTTCTGGCTATCTTTCTTCTTGTTATTTTTCTGGGAGTGAGCTTATTTTTGATTACGTTGGCAGAAAGTTAAAAACTTCTGGTTAAAAGTTTAGGTGCTGCTTTGTACTTTGTCAATCAAGTGATCAGATTAGAATTTCTATAGATTGTTCACAACAGAAATTATAAATTTTGAATGACCAAAATTTATTGTTTGTATTTATTGTTTGTATTAATTCAGAAACAGGCTTTTTTAGCTACACCAGATCCCCTTATATTTGGCACTATATTGCCCAGAACAAAAGCACTTTCCACGCATCTGAAAATATACAATCCCAATACAGAGTAGTGTAAACAGCACATCTTGTGGCTCCCCTTTCAGTGGCTGCATGCACCAGCCCAGGAGAGGGAGGAGGCATTGCCCAGCAGAAGACCACCCAATGGCTCTGCACCCCTGGACATGGGGGGCTCACCAGTGAAACCCCTCCTCTGACAGGGACACTGGACCGCTCTGTGCCTGGACACACCCTGCCAGCCTGGGCTGACAGACACCGTGCAGGCGAGGGGTTAAGGGAAAAGGGCTGACTCCCAGAGGTGAAACCTGATGTCTCTACAATAGATAGGGACAGGCCCATGAAGGGATATAGGGAAATAAGAAAATAATGTTGCTCAGTAGTCATAGGTCAGCCACACTGCTACCTATCTGCTGTCCCATTTTCTATAGATGACACGTCAAAGGCATGAATTAATGAAGATTCTGAAGGACATTGCCTCCAGGTATCAGGAGCAGCATAGAGCATAGCACAGATGCTCCTGTTTGAAAATCTCAAAAGCAAGTTAAGGAGGTGGGTAGTCATGACTATTGCCAGTACTGAAAATAACTTGTAAATACTATGAGATTATGGGAAAGCCAAAGATAAGTAAATCATGCTTGGTGGAGATGCAGAGGTAAGCTGCAAAGAGACAAGTCAAGCGCCAATTGCCTAGGGAAATTATTCTGGGTGAGTACTAGCAGAGCAGAACAGTGCTTGCTCAGGCCAGAGGAAGAATGTGATAGTACTGAGACACAATCTCAGTGGTCCATATTTCTTTTTAAACATTTTGCCATTTCCTACTTGCAGATACAAAGGTCTCACACGTGGACTAAGCCTGCTTGGGGCAGAAGAAGGGAGGTAGGACTTCATGGCTTATGCATTTTCACACCACCAATGTCTCCTGGCTCAGCCAGGAGCCACAAAACATGATGAAAAACATGAGAGGGGCAGGTAATCTGGAGAGCACACAGAGCAGCTTCACATCTGGGTTCCCATTTATGGGACAGGGCTCCTAAGAGGGACGTGTCTGTCCAGGTGGGCAGAGCTGGGCACCTTCTGGGGTAGCCATGGGTGTCTCCCCTTGGGGAGATAAAGCCTGCTTGTGTCACCAAGCCTTTGGGAGAGCAGATGGGGATAGAGAGGCTTGGCAGAGGCTGCAGGCAAAGGGTGGGCATCTCAGGGTGACAGCCAAGTTTGTCATGGTGATGGGGATTCCTCAGCAGCAGTGACTGGAAGCATATTGCTGCTGGTGACAGAGAAAAGGTGTTTTCTTTACCTACTGGTGTGCACATGTGGGGGAAGCACTGGGCGGTAGGGGAGCAGGAACAAGAACTCACTTGAGCAAGGCCCTAAGCAGCCTCATTGAAGCTCACCCTATTTGGAGAAAGAGATTGGACCAGATGAAATCTGGAGGATCACCCCAATCCTAAATTACTCTCTAAATCCATTCCAGATTCCAATTTCATTTTCAGGGTGGTGTTTTAGCACCTTCTGGCTCTGAACCCTGCCATTCTTGATAACATCAGTAGTGCCAAGGCATTTCTAAACAGTCAGTGGGCTAAGTCCTAAGCCACAGGGGTTTCCTCCTGAAGACAAAGGAGCCTCACTCACCTGCTGCCGGGACAAAGGGGTAATAGCATTAGGGGGACCTTCTATGCCTCTTTATCTCTCCTTTGGGCATTCCTCCCTTGATGAGGAATTTCCTCAGAGCACTGCCTGAAAGGCTTCTTGGGGAGAGATGCATTTATCTGTGCAGCAGAAAAAACACTGCAGTGCAGGTTACATTCTTCCATCTTTGCCACTGTGACTAAGCTTGCCTGTAAACTGGCTGTCCCCTGGCACCTGCACAACACATTATTTATCCTCCTATTACACTGCATGACTATTATACCCATAACATGAAACTAAACTACAGCCCCTCCTTAGCTGGGAAGTGGACCACTTGGCATTATAGGGGAATGATGAAACACAGTCCTCTGAGTTTATTCCTTCTTTTCTTATGCAAAGAGAACTCATATAGAATACTTTTGTTTTTCCTTCTTTATAAAGCCAAATTTTAATTTTCTTCCTCATTTAAGAAAAAAATTTCATCCACCGTCACCTTCAAGCTTGAAGACCTAAACATTGCCTCCTGGAAACACCAGTATATTTATATGGACAGATCAGAGCCTGTCCAATAATCAGAGCTCTTACAGGTTTGAGACGGGATCATTTGGGCTGTGCTCAGGACATGCTGTGAATCTCTTCAGCCAAACTCCCAATGGGATGGACCTTTGCAATCTCTTGCCCTGTCCCATGCCCCTGTGAAGAGCTGTCCATGGGCAGGTGACAACAGTTAGACTCCTGAAGCTTAAAATATCTGTCCAACACCTCCTGGGAAGTACAGGACAAGTGAAGAACTGGTGAGGAGAGGAACCACAGGGAAACTACAGAGAAACCATAGGATGGATAGTAGAGAGAGAGGTAGAGAGGTAGTAGAGACCAGAGAAAACTACAGGCTGGGTCTCTTTCCTGAAACAGCTCTGAGATGTCCAACAAGGGTCTCTCTGGGTGCTGCAGTACTGTGCAGCTACTCTCTGAATGACACACTTGCTACACAAATATATGGCCTTTACTGAAGTAACCATCAAATTCAAGACCAAAGTCAGTTTCTGCTACTAACATTATTTTAAATTGCACAGTGTGAGGAGCCAATTCAGTTTTGTTATGTGTGACACACAGATGTGTGTCTTTATCCATGAATAGATCTTTTCTGATATAGATCACCTCCGTGATGTGAATCCACTGGATGTAAATTCTGCTCATTTTATCTATCACTGTGATTTTTCAGGGATATGTGAGCTCCTGGGAAGTAAAGAAACAGTCTTCTACCAGCAAAATTTATTCCTTTTTCATTATTTCTTACTATGGCATTATCAATGCTGCTTGCAAGACACCTACTTTTACACAGCTATTTTTGTAATTTTCTTCTTTTTACTCTCCTTTTGTTTGGCTGATACATATTAGCTCCTTAGGTATATCCGTGTATTTCTAACAGCATTCTAGAATTTCCTATCATAACTGGACAAGAGAGATGAGGGGAAAAGCTGAAGATAGCAGTAAATACAGCTGAGGTGAAGTCAGAGTACTGTATTCTCTATCCAGATCTAAGGTTCTTGAGAGCTTCCCATTTTGAGATGTGTTTCCACTTTGCTTTTATGCCAAAAATATCCCAATGCAGCTCTGCCACTGATAAAGGAAGAAAGAACCTTCACGTAAACAGGGCTCCAGGCAGCTGCCAATACTCCCAACCACTGTCTCACACAAACCTGTGAACAGCCAGCCTGGATGGGATATGGAGGAGCCCCTGGCATGCCTGCTGGGCAGGCATCCCTGTTCCCCATCATGGATGCTGGGAGCTAACCCTCCCATCCTCACCTTGCTGCTGCTTCCCCATCCACCCTGTCGCTCCTCAGGATCAGGCAGAGTGCCCAACAGCAGCAAAGCTTGTGGCCACTTGTAGGGACCAACAGAGTCAAGGCTGGAAGGAGGGCATGGGGAAAATCATGGATAGGGCAGAAGACGGCAGGAAAATATTCCATCTACTACACAAGCTCACAGACCGAGACACAGGGTTCATCTCTTCTGTACAAAAGCACCAGCAGTGGTTACATCAATCATAAATGCTTTTGGAAAAGAAGCAATTTTAAAAATAAGTAAATTGAGCCCTGTCTACAGACCCTGCATTATAAATATCATTAGGAAAGTTATCCAGGTTTCAGGGGAGTTTTAAAACAGTCATGTGCTAGCTGCAATGCTGAAAGATTGTCCTGCCATTTGGAAGGTCTGTGCTTGCACCCAGGTAGGAGTTTCCTCTGGAAATAGTTTTAGTTAGCATGCCAGTAGAGCTTTAATTATTATCTTTCTTGATTCCTTGGATTCATCCTGAAAAGTGTGCATGTATCGAAACATATTGCCAGTAGAGTTAACATGCCAGTAGAGCTTTAATTATTATCTTTCTTGATTCCTTGGATTCATCCTGAAAAGTGTGCATGTATCGAAACATATTGCCAGTAGAGTTAACATGCCAGTAGAGCTTTAATTATTATCTTTCTTGATTCCTTGGATTCATCCTAAAAAGTGTGCATGCATACTTTTGTCAATAGCTTGAATATTCTCACCTCAGCGCCAACACTCGGTGACTTTGGAAGAGGACCAGCAGAAGCTTATGTGGCTGCACTTCACTGGAAAGGCTGTCAAGGGAAACAGACGCAGCGCCTGAACAACACTTCGATACAGCAAGAGGCAGTAGCACAGTTCAGGGCAAAGGTCTGGACAATAACCACCCCAGCACACAGGCAGAAGACAGGGAAACACAAATGCCAGAGTCGGACCTGCCATTCATTGTGATTCCCTCTATACAGGCAGGGTACAGACCATCAAGAATGGCAAATTGGGAACTGACCACCCTCTGGATAAGATTGGAGATGTCGGATATATCTCTTAAAAGTTCCTATGTTAGATGTACTCCAGGAAAGAAAACAAAAGCAAATATATAAATGCAAGAAGAAAGGAGACAGCTCTGCCTATATCAGGGATTACACAGCTCATGGCTGTCCGCATCACAAGTTTGCAGAAATGTGGTGGTTCAGAGCGGGAAGAAGTTCCGAATGTACACACAAGCCATCCTGCGCTGCTCGACCTTATCACCAGAAAGCCACCCCCAGCACATTCTATTTCACTGCATAGATGTAGCCAAAGACTGCCAGCCAAAAGAAAGTAATTAGTGTTCAGAAAATGGCCAGTGAATGGGCATTGAGGGGTGTCTCTCTCAGTTGCAGTGCTTGCAGCACCTTTGCTCTGAGACTGCTGGGCACAGAGCTGGTGCTGCCAGGCGCAAGCAAAAGGACTAAAGAGCAAGTTTCGGTGGGAGGAAGGAGGCAGTGCTCTAGCTGCTTGCAGAGAAAGCATTCTGTACTTGAAAAGAGAAATGATGTGGCATAGACCTTGAATTATGTCACATTTCCCTTATTGAGAAACTCCCTGGAAAAACCCCGATCTCCCTGTGGCACACGCCGTTCCCAACCTCCATGTGCGCCACGGGGCTGCACGGCTGGCCATCCCCTCTCCAAAGCTCTTCAATCCTCTGTGTCTATGCCCAGGGTCCATGGCTGAAGGGGAACCCAAGATAGCCCTGCAGCAGTTGGGCTGGCCTTCCTTCTCAGCTGCACCTGCAATGGAGCAGCTGAGGGCAGGGAGAAAGGCAGATTTGGTCAGGAATGGAGGTGGTGCCAGCTCTTTCGCCACCAGAGTCACAGACATCAAAGGATGGCAGCCAGGAAAGGCTGGGAACAGGCTCCTGGCTCCCTGTTGTGGGTGCTGAATGGTGAATCGAGAAGTACTGGGTGGCTATGGGTAAGTTCTACTACAAGGACTCAGGCACTTCTTAAAGCTCAGACCTGTATCTCTCTCCTGAAAATGAGGAAGACTAAGTAGAAAGGGGGAGATGTCGATCCCATTCTGTGATCCACACCACCAGCTTTGTTCCGCTGAACACAAACAATTCCAGTAGGTTCTTGGGTTAACTAAGGGGAGATGATGAAAATGCTTTTTCAGTCATTGACTCCATGTGTGATGATTTTTTTAGGGAAAAAGACTGACCAGCATGTGAAGATCAGGCCGTTTGTAGAATGGAATTTTAAGAGAATATTGTGGATTTTTTTTACAGTGCTTTGGTGGGTGAGGACTGGTTTAAATGTGCTAAAGGAAATTGCGTATGTACTATGAATTCTTCAGACCATTCCTGATTTTAACCATGAACTCTGTAGAGGACAGGTACATGCATATGTTTAGAAAAAAAAATTATACTTGGAAGAATAGTTAATGGATCCATTTGCTACCCATTCGGCACATTGTGGTTAGTTAAATTTAAAGTGTGCGCTATTTCACAGCTGATATCTTTGAAAATACCAGGTAAGACCGTGCCTAAATACATGCTGGTCTCACTTCTGTGGCATGGGAAAGATGCTTTGTGTATTCTGGGCTAGGAGAGAAACTACCCTATTCTTGGCTTTGCTTGCTTATGCCATGATCTGGCATGAATTAATAATAGGGAACCTATCCTGCATGACAATTAAAAAAAAAAAATCAACAAAAAACCAACCAACAAAAAAAAACACCCAAAAACCAAAAAGGCGGCTTGAGGCGTTTTTTTGTTTGGTTGGTTTTTGGTTTATTTTTTTTTGTTTGTTTGTTTTTGGTTTTGTTTCTTCAAAGTTGCCTAAGACATGGGACCTTACATTTCTGCATCAGCTGAAACCTGGACGTCCTTCCCTCAGGCAGGCCCAGCACGACTGGGGTCCGGAGCCCGGCGCTCAAAGCTGGTGGCGGCGGAGCCGAGCGCCCGGGGTAGGAGGCGGCAGGAGCCCCGCGGGGGGCGAGGGGTAACGCGGCCGGGCGGGGGCCGCTGCTCACGGGCCGTAGCCCCCGAAGGTGCCGGCGGGCGGGCGCTGGTGCCGGCCCCGGGAGAGCGGCGAGGGGCCCGAAGCGCTGAGTCAGCGCCGCGGTGCCGCCGCGGAGGGCCGGGGGCCGGGCGGCGCCCCCGCCCCGGCGGTGCCCGAGAGGGGCGGGGAGAGGCGGCGGCGGGCAGGGCGCTGCCCCCCTTGGCCGCTCCTTATCAGCCCGGTTTGATGCTGCAAGGCGTGTCCGGGGATCTGCTCATGTGATGGAGCAAGAGGCAGGCGGGCGGGGGGACCAGGGGAGGAGGTGATTTTCCTCGCTGCTCTCGCCTTTTTTTTTTTTTTCCCTTCCCCCCCCCCCTTCTTTTTTTTTCCTTATTCCCCCGCGTCGCGCCCTAAAGGAGTTTGCGGAGAGCCGGGCTCCTTCATTCCCGGCTGTGCCGCCGCCGCCCACCGCCAGCCCCCGCCCGCGGCTCCGCACGGCCGCGGGGCAGCGCCATGGGCGCCGGCAGCTCCGCCGAGCCGGCCGCCCCGCAGGACGGGGCCGGGGCCGCCGCCGAGCCCCCCCGCACCCCCCCGGAGCCGCTGTCGGCAGAAGACGCGGCGGAGCCCCAGCCACCGGCGGAGCCCGCCAAGGTAAGGCATGGGCGGCGGGGAGGCGGGGGGTTGGACAAGGGGCGGCGGCTCCCGCCGCACCCCCGGGCCGGGGAAACTTTCCCGCCGCGGCTGCGGCCACCTGCCGCAGGCCTGGGCACCCCCCGGGCCGGGCGCGGAGCCGGGGCGCGGCGGGGCCGGGACTGCGCCACGGCCGGCGCCGCAGTCATAAAACTCCCGCCGGCGGCAGCAGCGGCGGGGCGGGGGGCGAGGGCGGCCGCGGGAGCGCCGTCGCTTTTGTGTGCGGCCGGGGCCGGGGCGAGAGGAGCCGCACCCACCCGCGGCGAGGTCTGCGCCAAGGAGCCTCCTGACTGCGGTCCTGCGGCCGGATCGCCGCGGCTCTCCGCAGCCCCCCCGCTCCATCCTCTCCCCTCCCGAGGGAGCAGGTGGGAGGCGCGTCGGGGCGCGGCCGGGCGGGCGGCTCGGCAGTGCCTTGGGCCGGGCGCCAGGCGCGCTGCGCCCCCCGCCCCGCCCCGTCCCGCACCCCCGGGCTCGGGCTCACCTGAGCCGCCGGCACCGGCCCGCCGCCGCGGGGAAGGGGCGGCGGTGTCGGCGGCGAGGGCCGGGGCCGCGGCTTTGCTGCGGCCCGCTCTCGTACCGCATAGGGGGCGAGGGGGAGGGACTCCCGAACTCCCAGCCCGTGGGGAGCGAAGGAGCTCTAGGTATGTGTGATTTAAAATAAAGACGTTGAAGAATTGAAAGAAATTCTTTTAAAACGTGTCTGGTGTTTAAAAATAGATTATGAATGAACCCATTTATCCCTCTGGAATAGGCGCGTTTAGGGGATTTTGGGACTGAAAGGGAGGTTATGTGCGTCTGTGTGTTTACATAGCGTGGCTTTGGGGAGTTTGTGAGGGGAGAAATAATACCACGTTCTACCGAGATCCCCTTCTTTGGGCTCTTCTCTGGGTGCTCAGAGGAGGGAGACTCCGAAGTTTCTGTGACTGCTGCGTGGGTGTACTAGAGCTTGAGAACCAGTTATGACTTTGTTTCTTTGACCTTGTGGTTCAGATTTAACTTTCAAGTTGAATTTCCCATAGTTCCTGGCTGCCATTAGACCTCCTTGTGCGTGTTTTGACAGATTTGAAAACCACATTGCGAATGAACTTTAAATTAACGAAGATTTATTTTATTTTCTTTTTAACCAAATAAGCGTTGGGGATTGATGTTGGTTAACAAAATATTTAGCAGTTGTGTTGGGCAATTTTAGAATACAGATTCTGACGTTTAGAAAAGAAGGAATTTATATCAGGCAAGCACTTGGCTATTGTGGTTGTTTAAAATTTAAGATAAAATAACTTTGAAGAAGGGATGTAATATTCATAGCCATGTTTATCCAGTTATGGGAACTAAGACCCTCTAAAAAAAAGAGAATCACATTAATACTGTTCTCAAGTGCAGATTATTATTAATACTGTGTTTTATGTCTTCTAAGCTTTAGGAAAAATGTTTTCTAAAAGATTTTTGCCTGATCGTTCAAGTAGAACTGTTTAATATTGGGGAAGCTCTATTACCATTTTGCTGCTATAAGAAGTTGTACTACTGCCGTTCACCTAAAACACCTGGTTTTGCCATAAGAAGAAAAATAAGTTTTAACAAAGTTTTAGTCATACTTTTTTGTGTCTCATTTTGTTTGTCTTACTAAAGTAAAGTAACTTCATGCAGACTTGTGACACAGTTTTTCACTATTATTCCTTCCAACTCTTGGAATTTGAAAATCACCAGGTTTTGCAATGCCCCTGGAGAAATCTGTCAGATAGCTGATTTGTTTGTGGAAGACACAATGGGAATCTTTTGGAGGGTAGTCTTCTTTCTTGTGTTTTCCAAATTAAAATGCTTATTACAACCCTTTTAGAGGAAAAACTTTGGAAACTGACTTCAGTGGAATCCAGCTTGAGTGAGCTTTGGCAAGGCAATTACAAATAAACTGTCTAAGCAACTAATCTTATGCAGGCTATAAAATCTCAGAGAAGTTGTGCTTTCTTTTGTCATGTGAAACCCTTGAAATATTTAATTAAATTTCTTTCACTACGTAGTTGCATTTTTTACAAGATGAAAACGTTCATTGCCTTTTCTTCTAGAAAGGAACAAATTTATGGTCATTAAGCTGTTTTGTTATTCACATGTGACTCTTTGGCCAGATACCAGTTTTTGGGTGTCCTGGTTACTGAAAAGGGAGGGTGTATGTTTCAGTGCTGCTCACTTCTACAGCCCAGGGACCCTGGAAAGCACTTGGTCTACATAGCAATGGATGTTTAGGGGCCTTTGGGCCCTGGCTTGTGAATGCTGTGGGTTAAGCGTGGGCTCATGTGAGTACCTCAGCTATTGACCCCTTCTTCTCAAAAGTGTCTGGTGAATAACACGTAAAGCAGCTCCCGAGTTTCCAGCCTACTACAGTACTAGGACGCAAAACGAGTGCATTCCTTTACTGTAGCAGACAAGACTTAAACTCCAGCAGTGGAGGAGCTGCTCCATAGCCACCCCACTGTGCGAAGCCACCTCTACAGGGAAATGTGAGAAATCCTGGTGGTACTAATCCATTCAGCTGCTTGAACTGAGTTAATCGGATCTGTGAATTGATGCCCGAGGTCCTGTTGAACCCAAGGGACAGGGTATGGTTCTACAGAAGGCTGATTTTTTTTTTGTGATGGAGTTACCTCCTTGCTGTTTGAGCAGCAATGCTCTCTTCCCCCTCCTTTTCTTCCTCCCCTGTTCTTCCTTGTTTTGCCTTAGGTAATGCTGTCTCACTTGGCTGTGTTGTGTCCTAACCTTGCCTTTCTGTAAGCAGGTAAAACTCACTAACCTTTCAGGAAACTGAAATTTATTCTTGCTGGACCATTTTCCTGCTCTGCTTGTAAGTTCATTTGACTCCTACATTATGGAGGTGAGACCAAGAGCCAGGACAAGGCAAGCATTTCCAGCAGAGCAGGAGGGGAAATGAATAAACTTTTCCTGTTGGTAGCAGTGAGCTGGTGAAAACTCATTGAAACCTCACGGGAAGACTGTCCTGAGCAGCACAGCGGCCTGAAGCTTGGCCTAAGAAGTTTTTACCAGATTTCAATAGTGCAAAAAGTAGGAACAAATCTTTGTGGTCTTGAAGAAGATCAGACAAACCTTTGGTGTCCTGAACAGACAAAAGCCATAGAGATGTCTGGTGAGGTGGTTCGTGTGCTCCTTCCTCCTCCCCAGAGAGAACCTAGAGCTTCTCCTTTATTGCATCTGGCACTATGTGAGCTTGTTGAAGGAGCTAAGCCCCTGGAAAACTGTTCCAGTTATTTGGCAAGGTCATTCTATGTGGATTGAGCAAGATGTGTTGTCTCCTGGGACTCAGCAGAAGCTGCAGGTACAGGGGAGCAGGCAGGATCTTGTGCCTGGAGTTGGACAGGAAGCTGGGTGATGGTCCTGTTGGTGGCAGCATGTGACTGGATTGGTTTGGGCATCTCTATTTTGTGAGCACCATCTCTGTTCATAGTAGTGATGTGGCTCTCACCTAACTTCCAATTTTGTTGCTAAGCATTGGACATATGGAAAAAAATGCCAGCATGGTGCCCTCCCATGGGGCGGAAGGTGACTTCAAGCCATATTGGCAATGCCAGGATAGCTGCGTCATCCTACCAACATTGCAGCTAACAGTGGCAATCACACACATGCCACTTTTATTTTATTTAGAAGTTTGAAGTTTATTTTATGTAGAAGTTTATTTAGAAATTTCAGGTGCCAGCTTCAATACAGATTGCTTTTTGTGGCCCTGTTGAAGGAGCCAAGCTCTGTTAGAACAGCTATCTGAAACAGTGTAGGAAAGCTTCCAGAGTTTCCAGAAATTGGAAAAATACAGGCATGCTAATAAGCTATTCTTGCACCAAAACCTAGGTTTGTCTGAGTTAATATTTTAATGGGGATTGATGGCTTGAAAGTGTGGTATGGTGGTTTCCTGGCTTGCTGACATGCTAGGGCCCCCACTTGAGCAGCTGGTCATTCAGTGTTTTCAGGATGGTTCCCACTTCTGAGTAGTAACTTGGTTATGCTACCTGTCTTGTAATGAGAGCAAGTGTGTGCTAGACAGTAAATATTTGGAACTGTCTCTTCTAAAGAGGTTACCAGCTGAGATGTCAGAGTGTCTTATTGTCCAAGTGCCTGACAAATAACAGCTGGGACAGACTTACATCTGCTGTTTAAACAACTGCGTTCTGGTGAGGGAGTTGAGTCAGCCTGAAAACACTACGTTAGCAATGGTGAAACTAAGCTTAGTCAAGGAAAGTCCCTAGACCGTGTCTCTGGGAGGCCCAGTTGAGACGTTCGCTCTGAAGCTGCAGGGTTCCCTTGGTTCAGCAGCGTCTGATTCCCATTAGACACTTCTCTTCCAGCTGGGGAGGAAGAGACTGGAACAATTCAGTGGCAAGGTTTGGAGGGCTGACCATGCTATGGAGCGGCTGGGGTGAAAGCATAAAAATGTGTAATTGAAAAAATGCACAATGGAAATTGGTGTCATAGCGGCACCAAAAGTGTGAAATAACCCCCTAATCCTAGAGGAGATAAGAAGGAGGTGGTAGAGGGAGGGGCCGGGCACTTTGAAAGCCGAGGCAATTAGCTTGCGTTTGATGTGGTAGAGGCTAAAGAGATGCAAAGAAGGAGCGTCGGGACTTTGAAAGTCCTCCAGGTTGGAAGTGTAAGCCTGGGTGTGGTTGCTGAGAGGAGAGGAACGTGCTTTGTGCTCAGCCCTTGTTCTGACGGGTCCCTAGAGCCTGGGTCAGCTATACCTGTGAAATGCTTCCATGAGGTGGTGTCCGAAAGAGCTGAAAGATATGAGACCTGGGAAGGAGCTCCGATTGGATCAGGCTTCAGAATAACAGGTTGGGAGTAATGCTTCTTTCATGGGTTGGAAAAAGAGATCACAGAGATTAATTGGATGCAGAAACTTTTTGGTGTTTCGGGTATGCTGTTTTATCCATTTGGATTTCTAGGGTCCTCATCCATGAGGAGGTGTCACAGCAAAGTCAGGCTGAGAATTGGGAGAGAAGAGGGTAGGTGGGGCGATGAAAGGCGTTGAGAAAGTTCTTGGCTTTGTCTGCAGGAGACTGAAAAAAGTAATGAAATTAAGTGGGTTGTTAAGGGCCTTGTGTTTTCTTCACCTGGAACTTGCACTATCCCGCAAACCTCTGATGTTTAGCTAATGCAAAACAAGACAAACTGCTGTGAACAAAGAGTTGGAATGATCCATTTTATTTTTTTCTTTTCCCATGTGTTGGTGTTTGAAGTTTTTTTTTTAATGAAGCAGCATGTGCAAAGAGCAGACCCCCTGAGCACACCAACAGTCTTTCCCAGAGTTTCAAAATCAAACTTCGGGAAAAATACTAGAGACTATTATGTTAGTTTGCTCAGTTGTTCAGACAGCTGGATCTGGCTATTTTAGTAATCTAATGTAGAATCACTGTAGCAGGATTAACAGAATGAGGCAAAATTAACTCTGGTACGTTTGGGCCTGGTGTGAGGAATCCCTGGAATGGTTTGGGTCTGGTACAAGGAATGTTGGGAATGATGGTGATCGCTGGCAGGGGAAGAGGCTGGGTGCTGTGAACCCCTCAGGAACAGTGCCTGAAGGAAGTGTCTGCTAATGTACAGTGGGACCGGGGACCTGCAGTTCATCCACGTCTCATGCAGTTTGTTGTGTTAATTTATCTATTTTCAATTCTCTGTGTGTCTAATGGGGTCTAACAGTTGGACCCATTGCTGGATGCAAGGTGAAGCAGAAGCTGCTCTCGGTTAGAGTGATGTGGGCAACAAGCCCTGTGTGTTTTAGTCTCACTAGCTGGGTGTCTGCCTTTGCGTCCGTCTTTGTGGTGAATGTGAGGCAAATATTAAAAAAATACGTGCAGGATGTATAGTAATGGTGTGACAGAAAGTGGAGTGTTGCTTTGCTAATGGCCCTTTGTTTTGGGAATGAAGAAGCTGAAAGATCAGTGGACTGGATAACCAGTTCTCCTTGGTTTCTCCCATGTTTATGGGACAACACATTCATAGATTAATAATCAAAGGAGTGTAATGAATGTGTGCCACAAAAAAACTGATAAATGTTGGTAAACCTGCCAAATGTAACGTCTCATTACTTGTAAATAAATGTATAAAGATGAACAGAGAAATTCCTAATACCATTATTTTTTGTCTTTTTATATTTTATTTTCACCCATATCTCTAAACTCTGATGTTGTATTTGTCTAAGCTTTACACGGATTCTCAATGGAATTAAGAACACTGCTCACCAAATTAGATATAATTGGACTAAACTGCAGTTTAGATCCCTTCAGAGAAATGAAGCAGTTAATGTGAAGGGAAACTGAAATTAGTTTCTTTTGAGGAATAATGCAGTGGGATAGACTGCACTGACCCTCATAAAGAGCCTGAGCAATTTTTTTTAGAACACAAAACTTTTCTTTTTTTAAACTAATGATGCTGTTATATATCCTTTCATATCCAAAGGTTTCTTCTCCTTTGCACATGTTTTAATTTGGAAAAAATACTATTGTTTTATTTGTTTTGATTATTCAATTATTTAAAGCAGAACACTTGATTTGAAAATATAAGTTTGCCTTCCCAAGGCCAAGAGTCACATCAAGCTCTTTCCCAAGAGACTGGGGTAAAAAGGTAGGGTTATACTGCAGATCTTGTCAGATTTGAAAATACTGAGGTTTTCCATGTATTTACATTTTTTACTGAGTTGTGACTGATGTATCCTGCTTCCAAAACTAGTGAACAGGGATTATAATTATTCTGGCTGGTTGTAAAAACTGCTTATAGTCTTACATTTAGTGATGTTTTATATTTAATTTTGTTGTTCATACTGGAAGGTATTGCAGATTTAACAGATCCAAAGGGTTATCTGCTAGACCCAGCAACTTCTGAAAATTTTGGTCTGAAAACACAAATCTTTAGGATTGTATAAAATCACTGTTTTCCTGAATGCACCAAAACTGTAGAATAAATTCAGAGCTCGGGTAGTAGTAAATACTACCATTGTTAGCATTTCATTGTAACAATCTTTGCTCAATTTAAAAAGGAGGCAGGTTGTACTGCATTGAGGTACCAAGTACCTTTGTATTCTGGCTCTTTGCAGAGTCCACTGGTGCTTATTAGGCAAATAGTTGACTGTGTCTGTACATGTGTGTCTCTACGTGGGACTAACTTTAAAATGGTGTGCTGCCTGGGGGAGGTTTGGAAAGAAAGGCAAAGAAATCTATGAATAATGTGAGGAATGCTAAGATGTTCGGTGCTGTTGCCTTTCTTGTGACTTTAAAGAATTGCTGGTGCTAATTCTGAAAGTGTCATCTTGAAATAGTAATGCATGGCTTTTTCTTCAGATAGCCAGGTTCCCTGGGAGCCAGTCAAGTTAAGGTTGTTCTTGTGTTTGCAGGACTAGCAGTGGTCTTTCAAGAATGAATCAATAAAACTTACTATTATTAAAAAAACAGTAATGGTCCTGTGCTAGATTTGTACCGAAGAATCTTAAAGCCCTTTCAGAATTAGGTTATTGTTTTCTCTGTCTGATTTTCTTGCTTGTCTTTAATCAGTTACTGCCAATCAGCTAATGCTGTATGGAACTGCAGAGGAGCTTCCCAGGGTTTATGTGCCTTTGTTCGGTAGTGTGGTGTCTTTAGCCCTCCTGAGTTCCTGTGTTTTAGATTTGTGGGAAGGATGATGTGAGAAGCGGGAATGTAATCTGAGTGTTGAGCCATTCTGTATGTCTTCTATTTAATATCTGGTCTCAGCATGCGAAAACTCTGAAGCCAAATTATTCCATCTGTGGTACTGGCAGTGAAGCAGAATGGGATCCTTTTTCTTGAGGTGGATTATGTGGCTGTGAAAGACAGCTTTGAGGAGCACAACAACGCTGGGTGGAAACAATTTGGCTTAATTAAGGGCTTCTGAACTGAAGGTTGGGAACCTGAACGCACACACTTCATTGCCTGTTGGAAGTGGGGTACAGCACTTCTCCCACATCTCACCCAGTGTGTGAAAAGAGTCTGATTAAGAGGAAAGCCTTTTCCTGGCACTGTCTGTTGATTTGAAATTCTGTTGCAGCAGGCTAATTACTAATAAAAACAAACAAATAGATTTCCCCATTTGGAAGGTTTATATGTAGGAGGGGTTTGGAAAAGAATCGTCGGGAATGTGGCATCTTCCTGATCCCAGTTTGGTGCTTCAGGGGTGTGGTTGTTTGATCCCAGCTTTCAGTGTAATGTATCTGTAGTACCTTTGATTAATTAACAGGGCTTCAATGGCAGTAGTTTGGGAGTACAGAGGAGTCATGAGACAGTGATACATAATTAAGGTTTGCTGTTCCACCACAGGAACTTCAAACTTTCACTTCAGGAATAATGGTTAATTAGTTGAAATGGCTTCTGCTGGAAGGTAATAGAATCAGTTGGAAAGCTAGTTCATTAAATAAAGAGTAATCAATAAATTAAAGGGTAATTAAGTATCTTATAATGACCACAACACATTCCATACTTTTAAAATAAAAACATGCTTGTGAAAGTATATTTCTTCTTATAGGGCAAACCAAATTCTTAAAATAATTCTTAAAATAATTCAAATTCTTAAAATAATTAAAATGTATCAAGTGTGGAAACCAAAAACCAGATTATTCTTCTTGCACATATTAGCAAATCTAGAAAAAATATTTCAGATGCTATAGGGCTGAGTCCCAAAGAACTGCAAAGCTCCTTCCGCCTCTAAGAGTAGTTCCTGCCTAATAACAGGGGTCCAAAAATTCTAGTTTTAATCCCAATTTCACTGCATTTCCTAACGGGAAATCCATATATATTCTCCTTTCTGTCCTGAATAATTCAGTTTCTTTGTAGTTGTATTGTTAGTGATGGTAAGATAAACATATCAGTAGAGGAGCAATACCAAAGGCTATATTGTAGAGAGGATTCATTCATATATCAGAGCAGTTGTGCCAGACACTTTGAAGAATTTCTTTCCATCAGCTAGATTCATCTTATCCTGGAGTTTTCCTTTGTGGAAGAAACCAATTTCTACACAAGGCTATAGGCCACTGTCTGCAAGACCTGCTTTTTCCACGTCTTTCATATGGGAGAGCAGAAAGATAAATAGTCCCAGTTTATGTGTTTTGGAGGTTTTTTTCTCACAGAAGTACTTTTGTTTAATAAAGTTAAAATTACTTGCACATATATATTCAAAATGAGAATGAAAGAACAATATTCTGTGGGGCTTGGGGGGGAGAAATATGGCCTAATACTGACATTTTCTTTCTTTTTCTTTGTCTTTCCCTACTACCATCCTTCAATCAATATTTGACCATGCAGGCTATAAATGCAAGTATACCAGTACCTGATGCTAGTGAAGACAATGTGAAGCATGATGCCTCACCACAGGAGCCACTGCAGCTGGGAGCTGCTGCAGCATGTAAGGAACTGGGTGAGCAGCAGTCAGAGGTGGCATCACCGCTCCAAGAATCACCCAGAGAGCAAGCAGAGTCTGCTGGAGCAAATGGTGAGTAAAAATGTGTGTTCAGTGGTCCTATCATAAAGGCGTGTGTGCTAAATGGGATGAGAAGTAGAAATGGGGCTTGACTAGCTGTCTGCTACTGAACAGGTATTACTTTAGTGATCTGTTGTTGTTCAGGTGCATCTAGGGCACTGTTTTGTGGGAGATGTTTCCTCTGTAGGAGAGAGTTCAGATGACAGATGGCTTGTGGACTGAAGGGGTTGGTGTCAGTGGCGGAGATGCCCACCTGTTCCCCCTTAGGGGTCACTCTCAGCTCTGAGTGCCTCTGCTTGTCTGCTGCACACCTCCTGACCATCTACCTGTTAGGAACAGCTTAGTTTCCACTTCTTATGTTAGTTCCTGCTGCATAGGCCTGTCCCTTCCTTCATAAGGCAGAAATCCTTTTATGTTAATTCATTAGTGATATTAATGATAAGTGATTTTGGTCATGTGAAGGGACAGGCTAATCTGCTGGTTTTACCCTGATTAAAGTTCCCTTTCCTATGGCTTTTAATCGGATTTGCATTTGACCACAAAACCTTTCTCATCATAGGCATCCCTGTGTGTTCTGTCTTGGGAACATCTCCCTTGCCTTGCTGCACAGTCAAGAACTGCTGTTCTTTCTCCTGTGTGATCTGGCAGCCCACCTTTCCTGCTCTCATCAGCCTCTTCTTGCTTCTCTCTGTTCCTGTTCACACACATGCGTTGAGCGACCTGGTCGCTTCAGTAGTTCTGATGCCTGCTGACTTTTTTGGCAGGATGGCAAGAGGGAGGGCTGGTTTTTCAGTCAGAGCAGGTATCTAATCTGGTGGTGGAGAGCAGAGAAGGGATGGGGACAGGGTAGATGAGGCACTGTCTTCAGTGTCAGCCTGTAGAGTAGCTTAAGGCATGTGTGTAACCCTTGCTGTACTCGGGTTTGAATGCTGGTAAAAGCAATTATTTGTCACATCTTTAGATTAATTGCTATGGTGCTATTATCCCAATAGAAGGCTACCATACTTTATCCTGAGCTTTTGTGCCTTTTTTTTTTTAATCATACCAGTAGGGGCTTTTGAGACTATAAAAATGGGATGAAATTTGTTTTATCTTCCATGAAAATCCACTTCTCTAAAATTTTACTCCTAAGCGGACAGGGATGGAGGGAAGATACTTGCTGAACAGGGTCATAAAGGAAGAGAAAATACCTGATGTTTGGAAGTAGTGTCAGAAGATTTCATGTTGGTATTCAGCTTCTGGATTAAGTAAAAGAAAAGGCCGTTGAAAGGACATGGGTCTCAAGTTAACAATCAAAGATTATAATTATTTTTGAATAATCCTGGGTTGTACAGAATTCACATTCCTAGGATATGTGATAAAAAGGTGAGAATCTCTGTCTGAGTGCAGGTTGCATGGTGGGTGTGATGTGAACATACACAGCATTAGGAATTTGGATTTGAGGAGATTGCCTGAAATACCTTGGCTGGGTTTTGAAAATCATCTCTGCTGTGGTTGTGTGATATTCCTATTGTAATCCTGTCTTGCAAGACAAAATCTTGTAATTTCATCACTGTTGTGAGTGGAGCCAAGTCTACACGGTAGCATTATTTATGTGAAAGGGAAAACAGTTCTATGTGTTTGCTCTTGAAGTAAAAATTCCCTTTATGAAGGTGATGCAGCATGTATTTGCTGGTAACGATAGCTGAAAATGACATCATCTGTAGAGACAAATAAAACCTCCCCAGCTGGGCATTGAGAAGAGTTCTTCAAGTCAATGTTATGTTCAGATGTTTGTTTGTGTCCACTCTGGACCTTAGAGTCTGGTCCACCTCATCTGTCCTTAGGCAGATGAATAAAGGTGGAGAACAGGTGTCTCTTAGTTGCTTCATACAGAGAAATCTTTCCACATAGAAAAATGTTCCATTATTAGTGCTATACTTCGTGTTCTCCACTCATTGTCTATTTCCCCTTGCTTGCAAGTCTGAACTCAGAAGTAAAAGTGTTGTGGCACCAAGCACAAATGTTTGCCTACAGTAAAAGGAGTGTTTATGATTAAAGGTTTTTTGGTTTGGTTGGTTGTCATTATTCTTATTTGAATCTTGCATTCAGAAGACCGCTTGAGAGAGGACCTAGACTCATTAAAGTTGCCACTATAAAATTACATTAACCAGATATTCTG
Organism: Hirundo rustica; assembly: GCF_015227805.2. Lineage (NCBI taxonomy): Eukaryota > Metazoa > Chordata > Aves > Passeriformes > Hirundinidae > Hirundo > Hirundo rustica. The sequence continues at coordinate 57,517,034 of NC_053452.1, read as the reverse complement.
GTAAATTGGCTGGGAAATTGGCTTTGACAGTGAGAGAGATGGAGACTCAAAGTATCATCAGAACTTTGAAGATATCCAACATAATCAATTGTAATCAAAATAAAAATAGTGTTCCTATAATAGGAGGACACCTATGTTAGATTCTGAGTCTTTACATTTTATTTTATCAGATTGCATCCCTTTTTTACTATCGGTGGGAGCATTAAATTATTATACTACAAGTATCTGGAGTAACACATTTATGAAACTCTTGACAGCAGAATTTCAGGCAATTTATAAATAATGAGGTTGTAGAGAATTCCATTTAAAAAAACCCACCAGACAAGTGAAAACAACAGAGCAAAACCCCAAACCGATCCCACAGTAACAGGTAAAGGAGCAAATATTTCAGTGTGGCAAAACAGGTATTTTGTATGGTTTTGTTTACGAGGGACAAAACCCCTGGGGCTTTTAAGCAGCACCTTTTGAGGTCGGGTGTGGATGCTTTATGGAAAGCTGCATGGGGAAGTCATTACAACCGCGAGAACTGAAGCGGGCGGCCGGTTCGAGAGCGGCAGCCGGCGCCTCTTCCCTTCGGGGCAGAGGGAGATAAAGGCTGAAGCGGCACTTCCGAGACGGACCCTGTGAGGCACCGCGCTTGTGCCGGCCGGCGGTGGGAAGAGCGGGCGGGCGGGGGGGCGGTCCCGGGCGGGGCCCGGGGCTGTCCGGGACGGGGGGAGCGGCCGTGGGGTTCGGGCGAGCGCCCAGCCGTCCGACAGGCAGACTTCCATCAGGCAGCCTCTCCGTCAGCCGTCTCTCCGTCCGGCCAGCCGGGTGCCGGGGGCTGGAAGCGCCGCTGCCGCCCGGCCGCCTCCCTCTCTCTGCCGTCGGCTGGGGCTGCCCCGCGCCCCTGGGAGGAACCTCGGAGCGGGAGAGGGGGTTCGCGGTGTCAGTGTGGCTTCAGCCATGCTGGGGACAGTGACGATGGCGGGTAAGGCGGTGTGGCACCCCGGGTGCCGGCACACGCGGTTGCTGCCTGGGCTGTACGGGCGACAGCGGCAGCATCGGGGCTGCGGCCGTGCGCCGCTGCCGGAGAGCCTGGGAGCCCGAGCCCCCAGGGCTACCGGCTCTGGATTTCCTGGCAGGGCTTTAGGAGTTAAAGGTTCTGGCTTAAGTATTTTTATCTCAATGAGAACCGCTTCCAAGCGAAGGCTGCTGAAACTTCGGGAAGTGTCACATCGCCTCAGTCGGCCGTACAATGTGGTACCTGTGATACGGGGCTTTATGGATGTGGAGGTGCTAACTGGGCGTTGTTCTGAAGAACAGGGCTATGACCCGGTACCTGAAATTGAGGAATAGAAAGAAAAGGTAGTGACCGCACTGAGGGTGCTGTTTTACATCAATCAAGCAGTAAGGCAGCAAAATACCTGAAGAGCTAAACTTGGGTGAAATTGGAGGAAATATGGAAGTTAGCATCGTTTATATGTTGTAAGAACATTTGCATGAGAGAAATGAAGCTGTTACTCTACTGCTGTTTTAGCTTAACGAAGCAAAATTCAGAGGGGATTAGCATCGTGGCAAGGGTCTGTGTGTGTATATGTGTATGGGGGGCAGCGGGATCCCAGCCTGCAATACAAAAAACTCGATCTTAAGGAATTAGCACACAAGCCACTGAAGCTGAGAGCTAATACCATAAACTAATTGGGCTTCCTGAAAAGATGAGTTTTGGAGGAGCAAAGAATTAAAAGAAAGAACATTATCACGCTGCTGGGTTTGTACAAACTTACATTTGTGCGGTCTCTCACTGTTCTCTGGGAGACAAAGTGTTATTATGAAATTTGAATAAACCTCCCCCCCCCTTTTTTTTTTCCCCTAAAGATAGCTAATTTGCAGCAGAATTTCTCTCAGATTGATGCTGTATGGCTCTAGCTATCTAGGAAATCTTTATTTCATTGTATTAATAATTAGCCTCTTGTATATTGTTTGCTAGAGCCAGTGAATGAATTCAACAAATAGGAGGAGTTTATTCATGCAAAATACTTTAACTTTACAATACATATTGACAACAAAGCCTGTAGAAGTGCGGCTCCATTTGGAGCTGGCCCTGGGGAGGACTGTACGTGATTTGAATCAGTGAGTAGTGGAGGAGATATCCTACTGCTGTTTACAATAGGGTTTTCATTAAACTTGATGTTTAATGAGCTTATCACATGCTGAGTCTTTTTCCTCAAGGGTTCTCTATTTTTTTTATTTCCTTCTATTGTTAGCAATTAAAGGTTAAACTGTTTTTCAAAAGCAATGTCTTTATAGGTTTGCACAGTTTTGATCGTTTGAGGTTTTCCTTATTTAATAATTCCTGCGGTAGAACCTTGGATTTTCACTGCAGCACAGCTGCTTTTATTGTACATTTTACAAGAACTGCATTTAGCTTGTAGTATGTGTTATCATTTCTTGAAAGGGAGAGAGTACCTCTGCTTATTGGTATGCAGGAGTGTATTAAGCTGTCATGTGTCTAATTAGTGCAGATGCAGCTTCATCTCCTTTGTGGTAAGTTTGTGATGTTTACATTAGTCTTTATGTGGTCGTTTTGATAAAGAAAAAATTTCATTCTGCTTTTCATTGTTAATTAATCATCAGGGGTTCTCAAGAATGTCCCAGCGTTTATTTGCCATGCTTATCCCATCCTTCTTGCTAATGGAGCCATGAATTTTTTCCCCCTCAAATACCCAAGTGCTAGAGTTGCGCTTGGTGAATAAATTTTATTTTAAGAAGCAGAACCAAGTCACTGAATGTGAGATGTGGACAGCATGTCTAACCATGAAATTTCATAAATATTTGTAGCATGCTGGTTTGGTTCCCAAACAGAACAGCTGTGCTGGTCTGAGAGCAGTTTCTTATTGTGAGCATATTTAATGAAGAATTTTTAACTACAGCAACTATATTGAAGCCGTAGCTAATGGCTCTTCTGGCTTTAAAAGTCTTGTATTTGTTTTTAAAGAAGAACTATACTATTTTCTGATTTTTAGGACTGTTTTTTGAAACACTGAAATGAAAAAAGAAATATCTTAATCTAGAATAAATGAAATACATAACTCTTCCTGCTGGAATTTGAGAAGCTGGGCTCAGAATTGGAATTTGAGAAGCTCTGGGTTGGAGCAGACAAGTATGGCTAAATCAAAATCTTCTAAAAATAAAGATTTTTATTTTGAGAAATGTTAGAATGTTATAGCATCACAGTGGAAGTGATTGGTTTTTTGTTGTTGTTTGTTTGTTTTTGTTTTTTCAGTTACTTTTCTATGATGTAACTTTCTGGGGATACTGCTTTTGCTGTCTAAAGGAGTGCTAAACCATGAAAAATAATATCTATTTTGCAGCTTTTCCTTTTTCCTGATTTTAAAAATGAACACAAAAGTGTGAGGTTTTTAAACCTAACTCTTCAGTTGCCGCTGAAGTACCAGAAAAGTGAAGACTAAATCGTACTTCTTTCAAAAGCTTTGAAATAAGCTCATGAATTGCATAGATGCACGGTGAGATTCAGCATGGAAAAATCTCTGTAAATCCTCACTCATTATTTAATTAATCTGAAAGAACTTGCTCCCTGCAATGAACACGGCAAGTCAGTCCTTAGAAAACTGAGTGAATAGAAGGGAGAAGGATGTAGTATGTGCTTTCTATGGAAGAATTGTTTGTACATTGAAGTGGAAATAAATACGGTGTGTAGCAGGCAAAGGAAGGAAGAAATTGTAAAAAATGCATTGTTAAGAAGCAGAAATGTCATAGTTGTAGTTAAAAAAAAGTTGAATTGTTAGAAGGATAACACATAATCATATTTCTGTGTTATTTTGTTACTGCAAAGTGAGTAGTGTGTTTGATTTATTGAACCCAACCTTCTGAAACTTTTGATTAAAAGAATCAGAATTTGTGGTATAATGCCCAATTTGTGCACTCTGCAGTAAAAACTTAAAAGCATAGATTGGTTTTCTTAATGCTAAAGTGCTCAATTTCACAAATAATTCCAAACAGTTACTTTATTCTAAATAAATCTGTTCAGGGTAGATTTTTCATAGATACTATAAATTCAAGCTGTTTTTAATTACCCGTATCAATTTTTATCCTTTCTTTATATTGTCACTGTTGTTTCTAATGATAATTTGAAGAATTGTGCAGTTAAGAGAAAACTGCATTTGACAAATAGAAGCTTGGTTCAGATTTTTTTTTTAACTGCCTTCTATTTGTGTCATATGAGTGTTAGAGCAGTAGCTGGTGTTTTGTTGTTTGTTTGTGGGGTTTTTTTTCTTTTACAAGTTGTATTTGTAGCCAGTCCAGGCACAATGGTGACAAATGATTGTAAAATACACCTCATGGCTGCAGCATTTACTTTTCCTAATGCAAACCTAGTGAGAGAGTTGTGTATGTGACCAAAAGCACAGTTTGGCCCTAAACACTGAACAAATGCACTGAATAAAGCACAAAATCCTCTGGAGCCTTGCAGCGGCCAGAGGAGTTTGCGAGGTGGGCGATGGGTGTGTGTCACATCCATCTGAGAGATTGAGAATGTAGGGAATTCATGGAAAAAAATCCAGCGCCGTGCTGCAAATCCTTAGGGGGAAAAGTCAACCAACTCCAGATGTTGACATGGTTGACTTTGAGCGCATGAAGTGCTGTGGATTTAACTCTTGCAGTCAGACTGCTTTTTTTTAACTCTTTGGCAGCTACCAAGGGAGAAACACATTTTCACTTCTGGAGAGAGATGAGAGTTGAGAGCAGTTAAGTTGCACTGCTGACAGTGTCTGTCAGTCTGCAAAAAGAGGAGTTTAATTATTCATTTTATTTTCAATGGGATGAGACAGGAATTCAGTCATTCTGAGAGTACTAATTCTCCAACAACTGTCCAGGTCCTGATAAAATAGAAATAAATTCTTACAGTGGACTGAGTACCTATGAAGCTGTGAAATCAAGCACCTTTGAGTCCTCAAGACTGTCAGTTTTGAAAGTTTCTTTCAGAATAAAATTGCAATTATTAAAACACGAGCAGCACCTTGATTCAGTTGAAAATATTTGAAAGCTTAACGGGTATGTAAGCAGTTAAAATAGAATTTCACTGTTGGCCCTTAGCCACAGTGGATTTAAACAGCAAAGTGTATCAATTTTATGATATCACCCCTGATCTTTATCATCTCCTCTAGGTATATTTTTGTTGTATTCTATTCCTTGGCTAGCACATAATTGGTAAAGTAAAGCCCTGCTCAGGATACACCTAAGGAAATGTTATTCATATCAGTGTTTTACTATATTTGTTTTGTTTTCTGGTAGCTGTTTGGATGAGCCTGTCTGGTGTTTCTTAAAGATGCTTTCAAAACCACTGAATTAATTCAAAAAGTGCTGGTTGTCTTGCCAGAATACCTGTGGTAGTGACGTGCTACAGAACTCTGACTAGCAATGGCTTATGAAAGTAACTTCCGAACCTTTCTGCATTAGGAATTGCACTGACAGTTTGGGCACTGAAGTGTGATTTATAAAAACATCACTGTAGAATCCAGCTTCTGAATACAAAGTTCTGTGTGTATATGTAGTGCAAATATGACTTGGATATTCGCTCTGGAGCTTTGTCACACAACAGTGGCAGCCTCCTGGCAACATGCAGGCAAATTTTCTGGATGGCGCCTCTTTCCTCAAATGCTGAAGGAGAGCTTCAGAAATTCATTTTTAAAGAATCTTCCAGGGTTTTAAAATGTTAAAGAAGGAGACAAAGTAGAGACTGGGTGCAGCAGCAGCAGGTCATTAACAGCTGACACTGGAATGATATCTTGGAGATGAAATACCTTCTGGACAGGTTAAATCCTTTGGTGGAATTGAAGGGGTTAGTTCTTGGGCTAGGTCTGTAAGTATATCATCTGTGCACCATGAGGGAGAGATGGAAGTGTGATGTGTTGTAGCATAGCTGTGACTTTTCAGACTGGTATTAATAAGTGTATCTTCAGTTAGTCAGTATTTCTGTTGGTTTTTCCTTTTGCACTGTTTAGTGAAGTATTGCAAGGTAATGTGTCTGCTGGGCGGACTCACAAAGAAGACTTAATTACTCTCAGCGTGATTTGACAGTTTTGAAAGCTTATCACTGCCTCTAAACTCAGTGTTCTCTATTTTTGTTTGCATTTGCTATCCTTATGCATACCCATACCTTCAGATTTTGTAGCAGTCACAGCTCTTCTCACCGGCAAAACATTTTAGAGACATGATCTTTATCTTAGGGTGTTATGAACACATCATTTTATAAATAGAATAAGCAAAAACCCTTTGAATGTTTATCTTAAATATGAAGAGAAGCCTTTATATGCTAGTTTTACATCTTATCTCTCTTTGGAAATGGAATGCATCATTAATTCATATTCCTTATCATTCCTCTTGGAGTAATCCCATTTATCCATAATACCTGAAACTCATCTTAAACACTGAATTTACATAAACACCTGTGCTGGTTTGGGACAAATTTGGAAGGAAAGTCCCAAAGGGGTGCTTCCTTAAGGGAACTAGGAAAAAAATATGAATGAGTAAGAAAAGAAATGTCACCTTTTTACATTTTTTTTTAAACCTCAGGATTTTCAGTTATGAAGGGCATACATTCCTAGGGAGTGTTTGAAAGAGGAGAGATGAACCCATAGAAATCTGTGTCTCTGGTTCCTTAGCAGTCCCAAGTGCCTTTTGACTTCTCCACTCCACTCTGCCTTCCTGCACTTCTGGTCCTTCCCCCTTAGACCCAGCATTCCTCACTGGCTCTCATCCCTGCATTTCAGTCTACCTTTATCTAACTCATGTCAGATGGAGATTTTCATGTCTAAGAGTAAGCACGTTGGCATTAATGCGCAGCTGAGATAAACAGAAAGACTCTATAGACCTTGTTTCCAGCAGAGATGCTAAGAGGCCTGGCTCATGAGCAAATTTTTATTCAGTGTTAAGTGATCAGCATTTAGCTTCATAGCTGGTTAAGCAGAAAGAATCACTTTAATGTAAACAAGCCTAAGAAATCATTTAAGTACCTGTTACTAAATAATTGTAAAATATGTGATGTTTTGAAGATAGTCTCTGAAGAAGTGCCTCTAACTTTGTGAATTCCTGTTAAGCCTTTGACAGTTTTCTGTTAAATTACATAATTTTATGGAAATGACAAGGACTTTATTTCCAGACCTAGGAGTAAATGAACACAGACACAAAAGTGGTTCCTTGACTTTATCCTTGTATAGTCTCAACATACAACTGAATAAACAAAATGTAATATTTGATTAATAAGAGTTATTTTCCTTGTGGATTGTGCTGGTGTTTGGAAGAGGTATATTACCAATGGACTAAAAGTTCTGGCGGCTTCTTCAAAATGTCTCTTTTGCCTTACTCTTCTCCCTCACAAATGACTCAGTTCAAACATCTCTGGTCTGAAATGTTTGGGGAGTTAGTGTGTTAGCAGAGGTCAGGCTTTTAATTGAATTAGGAGTTAACAATTGAGGTAAATAATATTAAATAGTTAGATTAAGGAAAAACAAAAAGCTTTGCTTATGTTGACTTAGAAACAACAACCAGTAGACTGCTGATAGTGAAACATAATTTGCCCTCTACATAGCATTTAGAAGCCAGTATCCTTGTAGATTTTGTTTTGCTTATTGTGTAGTTAGTTCCAGCCTTACCTGGACTGCATTGTCTGTGTGCATCTGAAGAAGCAGCACTTAATACAGGGAGAACCAGGCAAGAGGCTGTGAGGGACCTCTGGAGATCAGGTGTTCCAGCAAAGCAGGGCCAGCTGCACAGTCAGAGACAACTTCAAGGTGGTTCAAATAAAAACGACAGCACTTTGGTGAAGTTGATGATCACATGCTTTGTAAAGCTGTCTCCTTCTGCCTCTAGACATTGAAGTAGCGCATGTGCAGCTTAAAAGAAAGGGACCATTCTAGGGTGTTGCTGTTTGGCATTGAATATTTTAAAATAATTTTATTTTTTCATCTTGGCACTCTAACAGGTTTGGTCAGAGAGGAGAGTATGTTCCTTCATGGCCTTGCACTTTCACCTGTTGCACAAAATACAGGGTCAAGAACAATATTAAACCGAAATCCTGGCAGCATCCAAGCCCAAGAATCTTCTGGTGTCTTGAAAATGCCATAGGTTTAATTTGCATGCCAGTCTCTGAACAAGAGTTGGCCAGAGAAGCAATTATATTTAAATTGTCCCAGCAAGACTGAGAGGGGCTTTGCCAGTGACCTGAAGGAAAAACTCAAACTGTCCTCAAAGCAAAGATAATGCAAATGGACATGTGAGCAGTGGAGGATTTTGCCTTCATGCATAGTAAGAGCCTCATTCATTTTAAGCAGTGTGGAATTGCTGTATGTATATTGCATGCATACATATATTGTATGGGAGAATTTTAAAGATTCATGATCTTCAAAGCAATATATTGTTACATAACTGTTTTGTGTAGGAGGTTACAAGTTTTCAGAAAAACAGGTAATTTCCCGTGGGTGTTTTCACATATTACTGTTCTTTTGTGACAGAGCTGTAAAATAAGCTTGCTTTTTTTGTCATCATTTTAGGTCAACAGGCTTTTTTAAAGTTTTGTTATATTTGTTTGCAGGGTTTCTTTAGGTGTGTCTGTCTGCATGGAATGTTTATTGAGTTCTTCAGGAATAGCTGCATATATTAATCGGTGTAGTCTGTGATAGATTTTTTTTTTTTTCTTCTTACTTAAGTTTGCCTTAAAGTAAAAGAAAAATAATAAAACCAAACAAAGCCACACAAGGAGAGCTGCAAAATCAGGGAATAGAATAAGAGAATATAAGCTTGAAAGCTGCATTTGAAAATAAACCGTGGAAAGAATTGTACAATGATACAAAGAGGGAAAATAATTACAGTAATGATAAAACATCTTAATTCTAAAAAATGCGCTAGCAGCATATAGAAAAACCACACAGGTAATAATAGAGTAAGTAGGTTTATGGAAGTTGGTTATAATGAAAAAATATATAAAGGTATAATATAACATTAAATTCAGAAGGAAATTAACTGGGGTTTTGTTTTGTTTAAACAGTTGGACAAACAGAACATTCCAGTGTAACTTTAAAGGAAGACACTGAAACTGTAGAGACAAATCCATCTGACTCGGGCACCAAGGACAGTGCAGATGCTGAGAAGGAGGATGCTCATTCAATTAAGCAGTTGCCGGCTTTGGAAGAAGTTGCAGAAGACCAGGTGGCAGAGCCACAGTCTTATGATCTGGGTTTTAAAAAGGTTTTTAAATTTGTTGGGTTCAGATTCACAGTGAAGAAGGAAAAGACAGGAAAATCAGAACCAGTTCAGCTGCTTACTGTAAAAAAGGAAACACAGGTCCCTGAAGGAGCTGATGATCAAAAAGAAGTTGGCTCAGAAGAAACAGCAGTGCCTGAGGATGTACTCTCTGTAGAAGACAATGCCAAAGATACACTGAAGAATGAAAAAACAGAAGATGAATCTCCTAACATACCAGAGTCAAATGAGATTTGTTCTCAGCCAGCTGCCTTAGCCACTGAAACTGCATCACCATTAAGAAAACTTTTCACTCAAGGATGGACTGGATTTAGAAAAAAGAAGAGTTTTAGGAAGACTAAAGAAGATGAACAACAATCTCCTGTGAAAGAAGAGGAGAAGGAAAAAGAGGGGATGACATTAACAACTGAAATCAGTGAAAAGGGGGAGAAACCTGAGTCTGAGAAGCAAGGTGAAGAGAAGAATGTGACAGCAGTAACTATTGAAGCACATGAAAAGGAGCAAACTGAAGGTGAAACACGAGAGTCAGAAAAGACTCCGACAGCCATAGGAGTAGAAGGAGACGAAAAGAAAGAGGAAGTCAAGTGTGATGAGCAGGGACAAGAAGAGGACTCAGCAGCATCTGTAAAAGAAAGTGCAGAGGGAAAAAAGGAAGATGATCAAGAAAGGAAACTGGTGGAAGTCTCAGAAGATCTTGGTAAAGAGGAAGAAAAAACTGAAGAAGCAAAGAAAGAAGGTGAGCTGACAGACGAACCACTAAAAACAAAGTCAGTGGTACCTCTAGTCACTGACAGTGTGAATGGAGAATTGAAAACATCCTCAGAAGTCCTACCTGTGGGAGAAAAACTGGTGTCATTGGAGAAGTGTGAAATGGATGACAGAATCGAAATTGCCTCTGAAGAGACATTTGAAACAGGATCTGTGGCAATGGAAATTTCTAGTGATCAGCTTAAAAAATCTGAAGGAAGAGAAGGAAGTAAACCTGCTCTACTTGGGAAAGAGACATTGGATGAAAAAACAGAGGAAACAGAATTGAAAATGTCACCCACAGCAGATGATGTTGCACAGGGAGAAGCTCTAGATAGAACCACAGAGAAGAAGGAGAGCAAAAACCATGAAACAGAATCAGCTCTGAGTGCTCCTGAATCAAAGTCCTTTTCTCCTCCTGAACATTCTGTTGACACAGAGGATAATCAACAGTCGGTCAAACCCACCGATGAAGGACTACAGGGAAAACCTGGCACAGATATGACTGATACGGTTAAACCAGAAGAAACAACTGTGGAAATTACTTCTGAAGAGGCAGCTGGAAAGAGGCCTCCAGAAGGTATCACAAATGAAGCGGAACTCCTGTCTTCTCAAGAAAAGACTAAACTGCAAGGCAGCCCTTTAAAGAAACTCTTTACAGGTACTGGATTGAAAAAACTGTCTGGAAAGAAGCAAAAAGGTAAAAGAGAAGAATCTAAGTTAGGGGAACAGGGTGAACCAATTCAGCACTTATCAGATTCCCCAGATAGCCCAGAGGAGCAAAAGGGGGAGAGTTCTGCTTCTTCTCCTGAGGAGATGAATGAAATCCCCTCTTTGGAAAAATCTGCAGATGGAGCACAGGTCACTGAAAGTGAAGATGCCACAGTTCCAGATGTGGAGCGAAAAAGAGAAACTGTTACACCTTGGGCATCATTTAAAAAGATGGTGACTCCAAAGAAACGTGTCAGAAGGTCTTCTGAAAGTGATAAAGAAGAAGAAATTGATAAGACAAAGAGTGTTGCAGTATCTGCAACTGAAAATGTTGTTGATGAAAATCAGGGCGAAATAAAAGAAAATGGGATTGACCAGAAACCAGAGAAAATTACAGAAGAGCCCAAAAGAAAAGTTGATGCCTCTGTGTCCTGGGAAACTTTTATATGTGTAGGTTCTTCAAAGAAAAGAGCCAGGAAGTCATCATCATCTGATGAAGAAAGCCAAAAAGTAGAAGAGTCTGGACAGAGCAAAGAAGCAGCAACAGATGCAGTTCTTACTAGCTCTCAGGAGAGTGATCAAGGACAAGGGAACTCTTCCCCAGAACAAGCTGGAAGCCCATCCGAAAGTGAAGGTATTTCAACATGGGAATCATTTAAAAGGTTAGTTACTCCAAGAAGGAGATCCAAAACCAGAATGGAGGAGAGAACTGAAGACTCTGTTGTGGGATCTAGCCTGGAGCATTCAACATCGGATGGTGAGCCTGGAAAAGATGAATCGTGGGTTCCATTTAGAAAACTGATGCCTGGGCGTAGGAAGAAAAAGTCAGATGGAAAGACAGAACCAGCTCATCTTAAACAAGCAAGAGAGGACATGGCAGAAGCAGCTGAAGAAGATTCTGATATTCCAGCTGTTGTTCCTTTATCTGAATATGAAGCAGCAGAACAGGAGAAAATGGAAGCCCAACGAGCGAAAGATGCTGAAGTGTTGAGAGAAGAGGAGACCCTAAGGATGGAGCAAGGGTCTGAAGGGCTACATGCAGTTGCTGTTACGGTTGTAGAAGAAGAAAGGGCCGTGGCCAGCATTGAGGAACGGTCACCGTCGTGGATATCTGCTGCTCTGACAGAGTGCATTGAGCAGGCAAGAGAAGAGGAAGAGAAAGAAACTCAGAAAACGGCTGAACTGAGTGTTACTGTGGAGGATGCAGTGGTAGCTGCTAAGACAGTGCCAGAGACTAGAAAGGATGTAAGTGATGACACCACAGCAAGTGAGTTGGAGCTAACCTCCGAAGCAGTGACTGCTCTGGAGACTGCAGAAGCTTCCTGTGCTGAAGAAACAATGGAAGTGTCCCTTGCCGAGGAGACAACTGAGATGGTTTCTGCTGTGTCACAGTTAGAAACCCCAGATACTACAGAGGAAGCTACACCAGTTCAAGAAGTAGAGGCCACTGAACAAAATCTGAAAGAATTGGACAAACAGACGCAAAAAGTTCTTCATGAAGTTGCTGAAAGAGTAAAATCAGATGTAACACAGCTGGTAAGTGAAAGAGCTGTGACAGAAACTCTAATTACAACAGCACAGGGACTTGAGTCAGAAGTGAAGACTGGTGCTAAAGATGGGAACGTTGTAGGCCAGGAAACTGTTCTGCTTGAGCAGTCCTTGGAAAAAGAACACAAAGAGGATGGCCCCCAGCCCCAGCAAAGTGCAGGGAGCATTCAGGGCCAAAACAGAGTTGAAGAGACTGTTTTACTTGAAGGTTCAGAGAAAAGTGAAATACCTTCTGTGATGGAAGAAGGCACAAAAGGACATCAAGGATATGGTGAAGATCATGAAGAAGTAAGTGAAGCGCAGAGGACAACAGAGGAAGAAACTTTATCACATGACAAAGAGTTTCACAGCATCAAAGCCATCACTCCCAAGGAAGAGCTGTTTGCAAAGCAGGAACCTTCAGAACAGGAGAAACTGCCCATAACAGAGTTGGCACTGGATGCAACAAGAGATGAATGTGCTGCAGAAGGAAAGCCTGCAGTAAGTATTGAATATAACACAAAAGTTGGTTTGTCAAAGAGAAAAATCAGCAAGTATTAGATACTATACCTCATTTAGAACCAGGTTGTGGGTATATTACTGTCAAGGACCTTCCTTGTGAAGCCTGAGACAACTGAAGTTCATTTCCAGTGAGACACAGATGTCTAGAAGCAGCAGGCACTGAAGCTTGTGTGCAGGGTGGAGTGGATGCAGTGCCTACAGAAATGGAGTGGGAGATGGTCTGCTAGATGCAGAGGTACTGAAATGGTTGTCATTAGGGCTCCTGCACTGCACAAAGTAACAGAAGATGATATATGAACCCCTGAGATACAGATGTGATACCACACACAGTGGATGGTATCTTCAGTTGTAGGCAGAAATACAGGTGAAGCTGAGGTGCCTCTGCAAAGGGAGGACATGAAACAACACCACTCTCTCCAGGTTTAAATGCTGTAGTTTGTGTGGCTGGCACATTCCTACCTTCTTCCCTACCTCCTCATTTTCTGTTTTAGTCTTTACATGTTGCCAGCTGTCCCTTCCTTTATTAGTTTTAAGGCTGCCCTTTGTTTAATGAGCTACATGTCCTCAGAAACAACACAGGCTGGGATTTTTGTGAGCTACAAATCCCTGTGTCATCACCTTGCGCTCTTCCCATAACTCTTGTCCTTTTGAGTGTTGCGGTTTTTCACATAGAACATTGCTGGTCACTCCCTGCTTGTACCCTTTTTCACAGATTTGTTGCAATTCTCCACAGGTTCAGCAGGACAAGGCAGAGGATGAATCCTCATCCTTGGGGCTTGCAGCTGAAAAGCCCGTGCAGCTCGAAGGAGAGGGCAGAACGCTTGCTGTGGAGCCAGAGTGTGCAGAAGCGGTTGTCACTGTGGTCCCTGTTAAAACTGAAAAACAAGATGGAATTCCTGACTCAGAAGAGCAAGTTTGTACTAAAGGAGGCCCTAGCAGGACACCTGCCCTGAGAGAGGAAGATGATGCTGTGCTCAATGGAGTACAAAGCACAGAAGTCACTGTTCCTGAGGTTCTGCTGCAGAGGAAGGGGAAAACTTCTGCCCTTCCTTCAAAAACAGTTGGCTCAGAAGCAGCTACAGATGCTGAGCAGAGTGTGAGCAATGGGTCTGACACTGCAGCAGAAGATTCTGTGCCTGTGGTAGAGCCACAATGCAGAGACAAAATGACTGAAACCCCTTCCAAGAGTGATGAAGCCAAAGGTGGCAAAGTGGAAAGTGCTGTGCTCAAATCTGAAACATGGCTGGAGGGCACTTCTATTGTTGCTGAGGCTCCTGTGCAGGTTGAAACAGATGGGGCATCTCCATGCACAGAGATCGTTGGAAATGGAAGTGCTGTTATCGCTGATACAAGTCCTAAGAAAGGTGAAACACCCAGCAGCTTGGCTGGAGAAGAGACTGTGGGAAAAGGACAAGAACTTGTAGAAACCTTGAACTCTCAATGCTTCCCAAAAGAAGATAAGAAAAATGAGCTGGAAGGAGCCAAAGAAGTCTTTGAATATGGAAAACAGGAAGCTGTGAGATGTGATGAATGTTCAACTGCTGTCCAGCAAGAGGAAGGCTCTGACTCAGCCTTTCCACAGGCTGAAAGTGTGGGGGCTCTGAAAACACCTGTGGATCTAGCAGCTGCAGCAGATGGAGAGCGTGTCGCGGCAGAAACTGTGGCACGGGCAGACATGACAGCCAAATCTGTACAGCCCTTGGCAACCACACCAGAGCAGATGGCTTCTGAAGAGGTCCCAGTTTCTAATATAGACTGTTCACGCTGTGGGACTGCAGAGCTTGGTAGTATGGAGGCACCCAAGCCTAGAGTAACTTGTGCTTCCATGAACGGAGTATCAGAGGAGCAAGAGTGGCCCCAGAGCACAGGGCAAGCCGAACACAATGGTATTCCTTCCAGTCACAGTCTGTCTCCCAGCCACCCGGAACTTCAGAAGCATGTTGTTCAGTCTGTGGTCATAGAGTCCCAGAGTACAAAAATTGTACTGAATGCCATTCAGTCAGCTGTTGACAAACTTGCAGAAACAGAAGAGTTGGCAGCCCTTGAGTCAGAGCAGAGCATTACGTCCATAGGGAAAAGCCCATCAGATAAAATTGTACCTGAACTGGGAAATATGCAGGTAGATCAACAGCTTCCAGTAAAAGGGGAAGAGATACGAAGTAAAGAACAAGAGCTCAAGCAACCAGGAATAGTGAAAACTGCTACCTTAATTGAGTCTGCAGAAATTCATGCAGCTGTGGAAAAAACAAAGGACATGCCTATAACTTCTGAGTTGCAGAAAGATGGACAAAGTCAGAATTCTTTAACAGTCATGACAAGCCTTGAAGACATTTCAAGGGGAATTGTGAGACTTCAGAAATCAACCCTAGAACAAAGTACTTCAGAAGATTCTACCAAAGACACCCTAGACATACATACACCAAAATTAAGGGAAAAAGAGGTTGGGAACATTATGGAAATCTCAGACCAACATACAGGACAGCAAACATGCAGGGAAAGTGAAGAACAACCATATCACTCACCAGCGGAAGATGGGAAAACACAAATGTGGGAAGATGACAGTTGTCCAGAAGGAACATCTTGTGACAGACAAAGTCAGAACTCGGTGGCTCTGACGCCTTGAATGTAAGTAGCATTTTTAGCCAGTAATTTATTTATTTTTCTAAGATAGTTGTGAGGATCTCTAAGCTGTTCTCTCTAATGTGGTGCGGTGGTTTGTTTTTATTATTTTGCGTAAGGGCCACCGTCACTTCCGTCACTTCAGTGGCCTTGGACTTGGCCTATATTTTGGTGTAGTAGTTCTGGGAGGTAGTAAATGTATTTTCTAGTTTTCCTAGGTAGGAACTCACATGACACATTCAATGTATGCAATTGTATGTGCAAACACACTCTCTAACAAAGCTCTTTTTAAAATCCTAAACAATGTGAGTATTGCCTTCCATGGTAAACCTGGAGTGCCTCACGTACAAAGGTCTTTGCACTTCAGAGGAACTTGAATCCAAAATTACAAGTATCATCTCTCCCTAGGATATATACTGCACTTGCTTCACTAAGTCCTAAGACCATTATGTCTGAGAACTGCTTGGGAAAAAATGTATTCTTGGGAAAGTGAGTTGTCATTACTAAAGCTTTTTTACGGTCATCTTTCTTTCAGATGTGCTAAGCATCCATGTGGCATTTGGAGAGATGCCAGTCCTAGAGAACAACTGACAATCCTGCCACAGAACCAGGAGCTTTACTCACTACCCTTTATTCTTGGATGTTAACATCTGTTCTTTTGAGGACCTTGCCTTGCCATTTTTGTTAAAAAAACCAATGCCTTTAATATTGGCTGTATCCATACCTGTGTTCCATTTGAAGGTTATTTGTCTCTGCCCCAAATAATCCATTAAGACTGGAGATGCACCACTGAGTGACTGGGCAGACCACTAGAATTTTTGCCATGTCTCCTCATTTAATGTGTGTCCTGTCTGTCCAATCTCCTTGAATCCCTTCACTTGTCCCTGAGTCTCCCTCCCTTCTTTAGCAGTCTCCCTTACCCCTCACATCTTTCTTAGCTGCCTTGATCTGACCTGTGAGTGGCCATAGGTGCTGCTCAGCTTGTGTGTGAGGGGAAGAGGAGGGCTGACTGATGAGAACACATGAGACTTCTGGATACGTCTGTCAAACAACAGGAACTGGATCACGCACAAATTGTTGAGCAAGGTGCTCAAGTTTGCTGCCTTTCAGTCCCATTCAGGTATCTCTGTCCATCTTTGAGTTGTATTTGTGCAGGCCTGATTTAGTCAGAAATTATTTCTACAGTGTATCTTGAAAGGAGATAGAAAATACCCTTCCCTCTGTTGTTCCAGACTTCGGGTCTCAGGACTGGACTGTAATGTATTGAATATTTATATGTATGTCTTAAACCCAGTTCTGATTTTAATGTAGAGCAATGATACTTCTGTACTGTTTAGGCATTCCCTTAAATGAATATTGTAGAGTAGCCTGGAGAGGAAATCGATACAATTGGAGCAGAAATTGATAATGTGTAGTTTCCTATTTATTGTTCCAGGTTTTTCCCCCCTGTAATATTTCTCAAAAAAGTTTGGCTGTGTTGCTTTGAATATTTATATGTCTATTCTAAACCCAGTTCTGATTTTAATGTAGAACTATGATATTTCTAACGACAAAAGGAGAGAGCCCTGACCTGACCCACTGCTCACTTCTACTTGCAGCCCTCCCTGGTTACTGAGAACCCTCCAGGCACCACTGTTCCTCTGTCACCTTGTTCTTTATATCTCGCCACTCTCATTCCAAGCTCTGCTAATTACTGGTCACTGCCCCATCCAACCTGAAGCCTTTCCCTGCCCTATAAGGTCTAACATCTTTCCTGCATACACATTTCCTCCTTTCCCAACCCCTGCCTGAACTGTTTTTCCACCATACCATTTTCTGAAATTCTCTCCACTCCTGACAATTCTCTTGTCTTTTCTGAGGCAGGAGTAGGAAAGAGGAAAAAAAGGACTTGGTAATGAGTTCTGTCTTGAATTGCAAAAAGCTGATGAGATCTTTGGGGTATTGAGGTCTTAAAAAGCTTCATGAAAGGTGGATTGGACCGGCAACAGCTGAGACCAGAATGGGCAGGGTGATACAAAGACACCTAGAAGCCCCAAGACTCAGAGTCCTGGGATGTCTGTCCCCAACAGGAATTGGTCCTCTCCTTTGTTGTTTACATTAAAATCAAACAAGGGGTACAAGTCAGTACTTTCAGCTCTGATTTCCAAAGTGAAGGTTACAGATCGCACATTGTGGAACCAATGCCCATCAAGTTGAACAATAGCTCACTCTCATACCTGTATAGTAATTTATTTTAAAATCAACTTTAGTGTACAAATGCTCTTGTTACAGCAGGTGCTGGCCTCTCCTCGAGGCTGCACGTCCAGCAAGCAATGTGACTGATTGCACTGGTGTGATTGCACCATCTGGTGCTGTCCTGCATGGAAGCATCAAAAGTTTTTTCCTTACCTCAGAGCGAATTATATAAATATTTAAAGCCAAACAATGTGGTTTCAAACAATCCAGTCTATCTCTGTCCATTGTTAGTGGCAGCTTTCCCCCTTGGCTTTGGGCAGTCCCAAAAACCTCGATTGATTTCCCCACATTTAGGTTGGCTTGCAAGGTAATGATGCTCTTAGTAACACCTCACAAGTGCAAACTTGGCTGATTTTGTACAAATTGTATACCTATGTACCTTAAGCCATATTGCAATAACTGCAGCAGGTAAAACAAAGTAACAAAAGCATGACCTGTGTAATCCTGATTCTTACGTTTGTAGCTCCAAAGCTGTTAATAATATGTAAAGTTACTTCTTGTCTGAACCTCATTTAAATAAAGCTAGCTTTACCACAATGTAAATTGTCTGTTGGTAGTAATTGGGCAGGCAAGGGCTTTTAACTTGCCTGTTTTCTCCATTAATCCAGGGCCTAGGTAAGCAATGTAACAGACCTAACTATAAAACATACAAAAGCTTCTTTTTATAACTGACAACTAAAAAAACCTGCTGCACCCAAACCAGTGCTGATGGTGCAGGGAGCATGTCTCCACGAAAAGATACCACTTTGTTCCAGTGTATTGCTTTGGCCTCTGAAACTCTCCTTGAGTCTGTGACTTCTGGCTTGTGCTTAAAAGCTTGAAGCTTCCTCTAATCCAATGTATTGGGTTACCAAATTTGATTTTGTGTTTTTAAGGTAGATTTTCATTGATTAAATAAAATGCAACTACAAATTTGTTCTAACCTGTGTATGTGGTGGGGTTTTTTTTTGTTTGTTCTTTTTTTTTTTTTTTCTCTTGCTTAATGTAAATTATTTTCTGATGGTTGCTTCATCTTCCGGGAAGTTAGATTTGCTCCTGAGAATTTACGTTCACGTTTTGATGTGAATTAAAGCTAGTTACAGAATTAAACTGTGATTTGGCTCTAAGTTTCAATAAAATATCCGTATTTCAGAAGAACTAATAATGGGGTAATCCAGAAGACTGAAAAAAAAATTATTAAATTCAAGCTAGAAACAGTATTCAGTGAGCCAGAATGAAAAATTAGTAAATCATTTGCCTTGCTGGTGTGACTAAAGTATAGAAAACTCCAGCAAAGCAACAACATAAATGTCCACAAAACCTTTGTTATAAATTAGCAGATGGTCTTGGGCCAAAACTAGTATCTTCTAGGCTTCCCCACTTCTGCTTAGTGAGGGTGTACTCATGGCACCAGAAATCTGGGTATGCTGGTTATTTATGTTAGCAGACCTTGGACTTCAGACGTGAATTTTTTCCAGCTGTTCATGTTCTGTGGCTGCGGCTGATTAGCGGTGTTTGTGTCTCAAGACAGATTCACACCTGAAGTAGTTTTGTAAGAACTAGTGCCTTCCAATCAGCTAACATGCTAAATCCTGTATCTGCAAATAGCTGTACTTAGCTCTACTGGTTGCAAGTGCAGGGATATTGGAATGCTGCATGCAGCCTGTCCCTTGTCTTGCTTTGGCATGGTGTCAGGGGGCTCACACTGCGGGGGACTGATCTCACTGTCTGCCTTTGGCATCTGGAGGTACAAATGGAACCAGCATCTCCTGCCAGACATTGTGCTCAAGGTGTACACAGCCTCTGCTGCCCCGTTTGCAAGACTTCTGCATTTATACTGGTTAGTGAAATCCCTGAACAGGCATCTAACTAGGGCTTGGAGTCCAAGCCTCTTGCAGCCCGAGGAAGTTTGTCTGCTGTTTCCTCTTGTAGGGCTGTTGGCAACAGCTCAAGTATCCTGCCTGTTAGCTCAGGCTATGAAAGTGGATCTGGCTTTCCCATGCAATCCAGAGCATATGGGAGGCAGCTGTGCTCATTGAGGAACCTGCACAGCTTGGATACAGCAAGTGCTTGGGGATGGGCAGGAGCCTTGCCAAAAGCAGAGAGGATTCCTGAGATGTTCATGTCTGGATGCTGAACGCTGGATGTTTGTCATTCGCAGCTGCCACATAGGATGGGAGCAGCCCTGGGAAAGCTGATGGCCTCACAAGGAAGGATGTGGCTTGGAATGAGGAGCAATGTGGAGCAGGCCAGTGGAATTGACAGCACAGGCTTTGGAGTTCTAATCTGGCAGGGGGATGAATGACGTGATAAAGGAGGGCGACAGCTCTATGAACATTTTGAGATACTCCTAACAAGGTGGAAACAGCCACCACAATGTAACACCTGGTGTCATCTCTGGTTGGGCACTTCATAGAGTCTTTACAAAAGTAAAAATTAAAGCCAGGGGTCTAGTAAAGGCATGTGTCTGTTCTGCTTCAACATCCTCTTGGTAGTATTTTTTCAACTCCTTAAATCACGAAGAACAGTTTTAGGAAGCATCTCCTATTCCCCCTTGAAAATGGCATCCACTTCCACAGCTTGAAAAGGCTATGTATAATCATAGAATGATTTGGGATGGATGGGACCTTGAAGAATGTCTGGTTCCAACCCCCCTGGAAGATGCAGAGCAAGGAGTGATGGTATGATGGAAGTAAGGGAGAGAGCAGAAATCTGATACACCTCAGGAGCTGTGCCCTGGGGATGGTCTCTGTGTCAGCTTGACCCTGTCCTCATCATCTCTTCCACAGATAGGCCTCTGTCCCTCCTACAAGGGCACCAGACCAGGAAGGATAACCAACACAATGCCTTTTCTCTAAACGGCTAGACAAGAGGGGATTGTGGAAAACTGCAAGGCGTTCGCAAGCCAGTTGCTGGTCTGGGAGGCAGACATCCCAAGAAGCCTTCAGGAAGCAGCCTGGGAGCAATCCCTGCCTTCTTCCAGTGCAACTGGGCGTCTTTTCTGTTTCCCCTCAGCCTTGCAGTGCTATGGCCTCCTCTCCCCTGCCTGAGCTAGCTGTCTCTGCTTTGTAAGCAGGTTCCTTGTGAACCTTTAAATGAATTTCTGGGAGATTTACATCAGGCGGTCCCAGAGGCAGCATGACAGCCAGTGGTGTCTGTAATTTCCCCATGAAAGCAGCTGTATGAAGCAGAAATCCTGACATACAACTGCCTGTACTAACAAGTCTCCTTTTCACCTTTCCAAGGCAGCCATGAGGGTAACAAAAAGACAGACAGATAATGTTTTCACTATCATTTCATGATCATGATTAAGAATTACAAGGGCAAGTGACCTGCCCATTATTCTGCAACTGACATGAACTCTTCTAAACATGAATATTTGCTGAATAATCTTGAAAGTAGCATTATTTTCTTTGGCATAAGTCTTGCTGCTGGGGAAATACTTTTATTGGATTTTTCCATAATCTGTCTTGATCCTGCAATTGGATTCCAGCTCATACATCCTCTCTCCTCCCCACAGTAGAGCCAGTTAATGCCTCGCAGATGCAAGCAGGGAACCTGCATCAGTATGAATGATGTGGCAAAGGCTGGGCCTATTGCTTACAGTTCCTCATACAAAAGCATGTTTAATTTAAAAATTCCAAACAAACAGACAATACCCTTGAGCCATTATTGGCACCAGTCAGTAGAAGCAGGCTCGTATTCATTATGGGCCCATATTAATGATGGCAGTATATTGACTATGTTGAAATTATTGTTTTGTTTTGCCTCATAGGCAGTAGTTGCTCCTGAAGAGAACAGATACAATAGTTCTTCCTGTAAATAGTTGATGTGTCTCAAGGCTCTGGACATTCCTGCTATTAGTTAGTTATTTTTCCAATAGAAAAGGCATCACATTTTGTTTTCTCTTTCTGAGTGACAGCTTGGATCACTTGGGTAGCATCAAACCTTACAATCTAAGCAGATGAGATGGTTTTGCTTAAAACTTCTCGAAATCCTTTTCGTTTTGACTAATGTACAGGAACACAGTGATGATGTGCTATGACAAAGCAACCTGCTATATTTCTATATTATACCATAGAAACCAGGAACCTTGGCATATCAGTGAAAAAAAAAATACTACTTGAATTTTGAATTGTAACCTAGGAAAGGTAATAAATTTTCCCATTGAGGGACAAAGTAAAATTAGCAGGAAAGTGGCAGTGTGTGGCACTGACAACAAGCAGGAAAGCAGAAGAGCACAGCTGGAAGACTGCATGAGCAGAGACCAACATGCATCAAGTGATATAAGATTGGAAATAGAATGTTTATTATTACAAACTTGGCATTAGGAAAAAAAAAATCAGAGAGGCTCTACAATCTTCAAACCCAGAAAAATATTTAAATTAGTTGAAAAATAGAATGCTTTTATTGAACATGAATTTGTGACCTGTTTACAGGAATGCAGATAATATGGCCACTGTGACTTCTCAAGGATGAAGTGCTCTTTAAAGACTATGTTCATACATACATAGGAACATTTGAAGTGAGAGTATTTTCACTTTAAAAATAAGCTCATAGCTTTAAAATAACACTTTGGTTCATTGGAACCAAAAATAGTGTGAAGCTAGTTTTTTCCTTTCTGCAAGAGGAAAGACAGGTAAGAGGGCCTTTAAAATTTGCTAAAACCAAGAAACTTGAAAGTGTATGGTTAACTAGTAATGATTTTGGAGTGTAAAGGTGAATTTTCCTCCTCATTACCTGTTTTCTTATGGGAGACACCAAAACCCTCTACCTGGCTCCTACTCTAAATATAGCACACAGACCAAAGTTTAGAAGGTTATGTTTGAATTTTAAATGGGCTAGACTGAAATATTAATGATTCCTCAGCTTAGAAGAGCCTAAAATAGACCATCAAGTGAGCAGTGCTGAGGTTAGACTGTTTTAATGTTCCGGGGAAAAATCTGCAGCTTTTTCTAATGCTGTTGTGATCTCAAAAATGTAACCAGATGATGAGAAGAGAGTAAGATAAGATACTATCTTACCTTGCTTCTAACACTAAGAAGATGCTCTGGTTTTTAAGCAGAAAGGAGGAAGACTAATCAGAGGGGGTATTACTGGTGATGCTTGGAGACCTAATATTTTTCAGCCCTTCCTAGGTCAGCACTCTGGGCTGGAGGAGCAGATGGACATTTGTGTACTTCTTGTGTGCACACATATGTGGTTGCATACTTGCACTCTCCCTCTGGCAAGGACGTGCTCAGGCTCTGTCCCCTCTCTGGACCTAGGGACAGGGAACTTCAGCAGCTGCACTGAAGCTCAAACAATTGCTTCCCCTTGGCCTTGCACTTCCCTGGCGCAGCTGGAACATGGTGTGCTGGGAAGCGCCGGTGTTTCCGCTGCTCTGAAATTTCTCTGCCACCTGCTCCTCAGCTCACGGGGCTCTCCTGGCAGCCCTGCTGCTGTGCGGGGAACACAAAATTTCCTCTCGAGGCATATTTTCCCTGGTGTACCTGCCCCTGCCAGCCTCGGGAACGAGGTGCCTTTGAATGCTCTGCAGCCCACCAAGCAGAGGGCTCTGCTCTCTGGGACCACCCCGCTGCGGGACAGGGCTGCCGGCGTCCCTCCTGCCCCTTTTGTGGCTTTCCAAGTGCAGCCGCTGGCTAGGGGGATGTTGCCAGGGGATGCTGCCCGGGGATGCCGCCGGGGAATGCCGCCGGGGGATGTCCCTGCGGAGAGCGCGGGTGGCTGCCCTGGTGTGACGGCACCATCTAGTGCTGTCCCTGCACACCGCCGCTGGATGCTCGGCCGCAAGGAGGCTCGGCTGGGGCTGCTCTCAAAAAGAAACCAAGAGGAAAAATCGACCCAGGCTGCACCTTCAGTGCGCGTAGAACTCTATCTCCTGCTTCATAACACCCCCACGGGTGGAGAAACTGATGAGCAGAAAAGGCAGAAACTTCTAGCTGTTGTCTTCCTAGCTAGCTGAAATTCCATCCGGCTCTGGCAGCTGTTAAAGAGTAAAGAGTAAAGAGCAGGGGAGAGTGCTAGCTTGCTTTAGTGATGTATGTGCACAAAACACACGTGTGAAATGATGAGCTGCTTTAGTGGGCTCTGAAGGGAAAAAGCGAGTTCCGTTCTAGATCGCTGCTGTATTTGGAGCCTGAAAGTCTTCAGAGTGAGCCGCAAGCCACAGGAAAGGTGTAAAAGGGCTTCTGAGCTGGAAGGCAGGAATACAGCTTACCCCCAAAGCCTTTGGCAGCAGATCCAGCAGAAACTGGGCTGCTAGGCTGTCCTGCTTCCCAAGGTGATGGAAGGGACACCTGCAGTGTGATGCAAAGGAAGCGGAGGGAGCAACGGGGTCATTAGCCAAAGTTAAGTGGCAATGTCTTCCAAGAGGTTCTTCAGCCTGTTTGCAGTATGTAACCAGTACATACCACAAATGGGAAAAAACAGAGGAAAACCTCAATGAGAATAAAGGTAATGAAAAAGAAAAAGAGATAGCCTGTCTCTATGTGAAAAGGTGAAAGCGAATTGGGGAGATAGAGAAGCACCACTGGGTATAAGTGGTTGTGGAAAATGCACTTAGACAGAGAGCAAACTCTATGTCAGTTAAATGTACAGACACTACCTTTTTTTACATCAATTAGCTGAGTTTCTCTCTTCATAATAATCTTCTGGGATGCATACCCAGGGATGGTGGTGACAAAGTACAACATCAGAAAAGGCAATAACAAAGGCAGAGGGTTTTAGGGATGTGGTCTCTTTGGCACCCACGTGGCAAGTGGCAACTAACAGCAGATTATGGAGGCCCGACAGCTGCTGCCAAACCATTCACTGCATCTGTTCCTAGTATAGCTGATATGGTCAGTCCTCTTAATGATGGATGGCAACTATCAGCGTGAAAGAAATGTTTTTCATGACCCCAGCACCAGAGGCAGATCGCATGAGGTTTGCTTTCATCTGTCAGGGACTTCACTCTACATTTACTTGTCTATTCCAAAGCTTAAACCGTAGTCCTAACGTATGTGTAAGCCCATGCTACATTCACTGTAAAGAGCTGGAAATGTTAAAATTTCCACAAGAGGTCACTGTGAGGCAGTGCATCAGTGATGGAGGCGGAGGCTGCTCCACAAAATCTGTGAAGACTGTGGACACTTGCAACAACACGGCCACAGTCAGCTGGGGTAAGGGATACCAGCAAAATAACAGGAACAAGGGTCCAGTCACAAATTCATCTTTTGGGGAGTCAGATGGACAGGTGGGATAAAAACAGGTGCTACAAGAAATCCAAAGGTAATCCTTGTCCCAGAATAAGAAATTAGTTATGTGCTGTGCCAGAGACTTTAGGATCTTGGAGGCACATATTCCAGGATTAAGTGTAATAATTTGACTACTCCATAATTTACTAAAGAAAAATGCAATCTGGGAATAGACCCCACAACATAAGAAGGCCCTAGAGCTGTTAAAGAAGACCATAAATGAGTTTCAGTCACTGGAACTCCTCTGCCCTATGTAGCCCCTCTCACTACATATCCAGGTGGGAGAGAAGGAATGTGGCTGGGGACTAGAGCAAGAGTGACTGCCTGGACCCATACAACAGCAAGTCACTATGGGTTCCAAAGAGAATGTGAGAACACAGTCATATGTAACAATAAGGTTGCCACAAAATAATTATGAAAATAAAAGTTATTTTGGACAGGGAACCAGAGATTATGACTTTAGAGGAAGGTCATGAAGCTGGGCAGTGGGCTCATCATGAAGGCAAGTGTACTTCCCCTCTAATAAAGCTTTTTAAAAGCGAAGAGCATGAGTGTTTATTTCTATTGTAAGCATGGCCTGCCTCACTCCCAAAGATTTTTACACTTCAGTGAAATCTGCTTCAGAAAAGATGGTAGGTGTAGCCTCTCCCTAGACCATTTTCTGCTTTTGCTTAAGCGAGACCTTTTTATCTCCATCTTTAAGAACTGCTTGGAAAAATAAGATGACCTTGAGAGAGTAAGTTGTTGTTAATACTGTTGTTAATACTTTCATATGTTGTTAAAACTTTCATAATTCTCTTCTTTCTGTCAGATGCATTGGGCATCCATGAGCCATTTGGAGAGTTGCCAGTCTTTGAGAACAACTGGCAAGGCTGTGGCAGGGTCAGGAGCTTTATCCATGAGGCTTAGTGGAGGGGTGCTGGCAGTTACTCTTTGAAGACCTTACCTTTTTGTCATGGTCATAAAAATCAATGCCTTTAATGCTCAGGTAGCTACATGTGTGCTCCATGCCAAGGTCTGCACAACAGAGTCAAGGTCATGGAAGATATCTCAACCCACTCCCCTCAAGGAGGACATCAAGGATTCCTCTGCCTCTGCCCTTTTCCTGTCAGGAGACAGGGACAGAAACAGGGGCATGTCCTACACATGCTCCCAAGTGAAAGGGAAAACTGAAGGTGAAATGAGGGAAGACTGATTGAGAAAGGGAGAAATTCTGTTTAGTGGCTGAAGCAGTTGAAATACTTGTTTGGTGTCATTCCAGCTGAACCAGCGGCGTCCTGTTGCCTGCACTCTCCCCCCTCCCCCCCGTTGTTACACTGACTTTCTACAGCTTCCCTCTTCCTTTGGCAGCTCTTTTGCAGCCCCCATTCTGGTGACATGTTACCACTGTTTCTCTCCAAATCCTAACCCTAATCCTTGTCCGGTTCTGTCTAGAATAACATTAATTGCCTCCCTAGCAGCTGGTGCAGTGCCACGTGTTCGTGCTCAGTGTGAGAATCATGTTGATAACAGTGATGGTGTAGTTGTTGCTGAATAGTGCTTACCCCAAGTCAAGGACGTTCCAGTTTCCCTCGCTCTGCCGGTGAGGAGGAGCACGAGAAGCGGAGGGGGAGCAAGGCCAGGACATGAAGTGGTCTGATTTTGCCAGGGTTGTGGCCCTCCTGAGACGCCCAGCACGGCTGCTGCAGCAAAGTGACTTTGCCACCAAAGACCCAGTCAGAGGCAGTGCCATTCCTGGACCCAACCATTACTTCAGCAGTCACTTGAATTCCCTGGGATTTCCTTTGGGTTTCTGAGAGCTGGATCAATTCACCGTGTAATCTTAACACATTTCTTGCTGCAAGACGATACCAAGGCATGCCTCTTCTTGGTCCCGTCAGACACTGAAGAAGAATTTTGCCACCCAGCTGGTAGGTTTTAAACACAGACTGAGGAACTGCCCTTGTCTATAGTGCTTTGGAACCTGGCCCTTCTGCAAAACTGCCTGCATCACCTCTGTCCAGGAGACCTCTTGAAGCCTGGCGTGTTACTACTTTGCAAACCCTGGTTATGCTCAATGGCAGAGACATCAGTGCTAAGTGCCACTGTCACTGTATCTCTATTTCCCAGCTCTCAGAGCCATGTTTAATCACATTCCTTGACAGCAAGAGGAAATAGATGTGCTCGTTCCTCATGTAAGAGTCACCACGGAGCTGTGGCTCTGCAAGGGAGTACCGCTGCTGGCAGCTACATGACAGAGCAGATAAATCCTCTTGGCAGCAGCAGCTGCACTTTTTTCCTCTCAGCATGCAAAACCTCAGCTTCTGTAAGCACTCTGAAGGAGCCCACCAGCATGGCCAGATGTAGAGTAAACCATCAGCTCACACTCCCTTGCAGCAGTATCAGAAGCAGGAAAATATTTTTTATGGCATTGCAACACTAGATGACTTTCTCATGGGTCTGCCAAGGATTCAGGAATTGGTGACTTAATTTCCATAGGTCAACTTTTTTTAGAGCACAAAACATTTCCTTTAGGAGAAAGAGGGTCTATCTATGGTGGGGGGAAGGGCAGAAAAATCATTAATACAGCCATCATTTCCAAATTCCTAGTGTGTTCTCCTCTTTTGAGACACAGATGAAAATCCCAAGCTAAGAGATTTCTGACCCTTGAGCTCGTGAGAACAGAAGGTAGTGCTCACATTCCCTGGGACAAGTGTACCACTCTCCTGAGAGGAAATAGTTAATATAATGTAAAAAATCCCAAAGCAAAACAAAAAACCCCAAACCCCACTCCAAAACAGGAAAGGTGGTGTCCTTACAGTCCTCACATCTTCACAGTTTTGGTGGCCACTTCCGGCTCACTTCTTTCAGATTCTCTCCATTTAGTTTGAGTTGCTGTTTCACCACGTTAGCTTTCCACTCTGTGTGGCACAGCTCTGCACAGAGATGAAAGCTGAACCATATTTCAGCTGATTCTTTATGCTGATTTTTGCTATTGCTTCACTTGCAGTATATAGAACTCAGAAAAAAATGGTGACATTGTGGCCCTTTGCTCTGAGACATATTTCCTATATGACAGGAGGGTGATACACAGCAACACTTACATCCTTCAAGTCATGCCTGTAGTATGTTCTTTTTTTTTTTTTTTAAACTGAGTATCATACTACAGTTTTATTAAAAAGGGCATGAAATTTTTGAATGTTAATGAACTCAGTAAACAAGTGTGAAGTTTCTACAAATGTTCTTTTTCAGTTCTTGTGCACAAATCAGGCCTTGTTCTGGGTCCTATTTTGTTACCAGTATTGCAAAGGTGCCTCAAAATGAGATTAAAAAAATCTGCATAAGAATGCAATCATACTAAAGAATAAGATTATTATTATTATTGAACAATTATTACTTTATATTCTGTGTATATATCTGTCTGTGGACAGCTGTGTACCAGCAGCTGGAGTGGTGCTGGTTTGGCAATGGGCCATCATCTTCCTTTCCTCATCAGCTGCCAATTGCGTGCTTTGCGTGACTATTTCCCTTCACATCCTTCCAGCACTGCTGTGGGGGTGGAAGGACCTCACCTCCCACATTTTCCAGACTTTACCCTTTTATAAGACCCTCAAGAAAGGCCTGCTCCTGCTGGGATGGGAAGTTCACGCTGGCAGTACAACACCAAGAGAGAGGCTGTGGCCAGTGTCCGTATTCAGGGCTGCCCAAGGGGTGTGCTCGTCCTTATCTAGCGCTGCGTTTGCAGCAGAGTTCGAGATCGCTGCTGTACTTGGTGCCAGATGGACTCAAGTGAGGAGATGAGAGGGCAGCAGCAGAAACAGGGCCCAGTCCCACAGCAGCTGCTGGCTTGGCTCCTGCTCGGCGCTGCCCAAGGCGCAGGCCCCGGCAAGGCCCGGCCTGCAGCCTTGCAGAAGGCACTGCTTTGCAGCTTCTGATGAGCCTGAAAGTCTTCAGAGTGAGCTGCAAGAAGCCACAGGAAAGGTGCAGACCGGGCTTCCAAGCTGGGAGGCAGGAATACAGCAGCTCACCCCAAAAGCCTTTGGCAGCAGATGTAGCAGAAGCCAGGCTGCTGAGGCTCTCCTGCTGCCTGGGGCGACAGAGGGGACACTGCAGTGTGATGCAAAAGAGGGACGAGCACCATCACCCTCAGCCAGGCAACTCTCTTGCTCATAAGCATGTGCTTTAATTAGTTCCCAAGTTAATGAACGAGTGAATTGTTGAAGCAACACATTAGAAAATTGAAGGATCAGACTAGTTTGTCAAAAGGGAATTGAACCCTGGTTTGATTTTTACCTAGTAAGCTCATGAAATAAAGCTTGATTGACAGAGTACATTGCTCTGTGAATTTGAGAGACCCAAATAAACAATGGCAATATATAAAATAATTCACTGCTGAAACAGGAATTGCACAATACAGTAGTAACAAAATAGAAGATTTTGTTGAGAGATTAAGGATAGAGGGAAACAATGGATTGATCAGGAAGCTTCCTTAGAAAGTATATGAGCTGCTTCAAAATGAGTCCTGACACAGTCAGCAGATTGCATACGGGCTGTGGGTTTGTGCTGAGGCGTGCTGGAGTGCTGGGTACCTCCTCCACACTCCACAGAGCAGTACAGTAAGTGAACATTTGTGTTAACTTTCATTTTGTGGCTCTGCTTCTCTCCTCCCTGAGCAGATTTCCTAAGGTTCCAGGAAGGCTTCAGTTTTGGCTGAGGCAATAGGCATGGAGTGAGTTTGAGGAAGTCCTGCTGGCAGCTCCTTTGGCGCAAAGGCTACAACACTGGCACCTCCAGGAATGACAGCTGCCCCAAGGCCACGCTGAGCTCTTCTATCTTGGCACACGTGGCCTGTTCAAAAGCACGGATGCAGAAACATCACAGCACCAGGGCTGCACTGCGGAGGAAATGTGCTCGGTGGTTTTGGCTAAATTTCATCTAAATATGTCCTTCTTAATGGCAGGCATGATAGAAGCCCATATTTAAGGACAGTGAATTTCTCTTATTTCTAGAGATGATCACAGATAATTTGGCAGATACACATTCATGAAGGGTGTTGCAAAGGATTTCTTGCTTCTTTCTGTTTTGTTCTACCTTTGGTATGAGTGGGATTTCATTATTCGGTGACAACAAGAACTTTTACAAACAAAAACGAGCTGTAGAAATGGAAACACTGTCTGTGGTAGAGTAATAGCTGGGTTTTTTTGAACAGCCAGCCTCCATCACCACTGGTAGTCTGTCACCTATACTTCATTAATCAAGTAGGCTACGGTAATAAGCAGTGTAACATTTACAGTATTGAAGTAGGAATCTAATTAGTTTTAATTTTTTTTTAAGTAACCCAATTACTCCTAATCATCCATAACTATCAAGTATCTTAAAACACTTGTTGACTTCTGGGAAGCAATAAATAAGAGAATCAACGACAGAACTTCAAAATTAACTTCCTTTATATGTGTTTTCTTTTTAAGATTAAAAGGTGTAGAAATACAATCAAGGAAAATTACTTTAACTTGGTTAAGAATTAATCAGTTTGATCTTTAAGTGCTTGGGACAAGGATATCTGAAGAATTGTATTGCTCTCCAAAAAGGCAAAATACCCAAACAAGGTAATTCTCCTGTTAAGAAGATTGGGGGAAAAAAAACATTGAGAGACTATGATGCCACCAGGTGCCAGGTACCATAGCACCTGCTTCGAGTGCAACCACATTTCCTTTAATTAATGTAAAAGATGTTGCAATGCCAAAGAAATTATTTAAAGGTAAACAGAATGAGATCTAGTGTGGTGGTTGTTTGTTTGTGGGTTTTTTGTTTGTTTGTGTGGTTGTTTTTTTTTTTTTTTTAAATGGGATTTGGAGCTGAAGGGAGAGCCAGATTTTCTAAACGTCAAGACAGCAACTGAAGGCTCTGCCAGTGTAAAGGAGGAGCACAATTTTAAGTATTTAATGTTTGTGACACAAGCATCTTCTGATAAATTCTCCCCCTGCTGATACAGCATGATTATCAGACCGGTGATGGAGAAGATACTTGATGGAAAAATATTGACTGCAATGGACTGCAAATTTCACTTTCAGAAGTGATAATCCTCTGTTGGAGCAGAGAGATTTGTAGGTGTCTGGTACTTTTGAAGCCAAGGCAGAGATGCCAAGTGACATACATGCCTAGGAAATTAACTTTGAAAATACTCCTTTGGAAAAATATGGGGCTGAAGTTCCAGCCCATGGCCTTGAATGGTGGCAGATTTTCACTGACTTCTCAGCAGCTCTTGCCAAGATGTCTCCTTTCATTTGGTAAAAAATTCACAACTTCAGCAGGTGAGCAGACTGAATGAGCAATGAGCAACTCAGTCACAGATCTCTAAGTCAAACAGCGAAAACCAAACCCTGGAGTTATCTCTAACTGTAATAATAATTCAGAAGGTTTAAATGAAGAAGCTTGAACAAAACTGCATTTGTGCTTTAATTTCCCAAATTCTTGCTGCAGCTGTTAATAACCAGAATATACTCTTTCTGATTCGCTGGAAAGGAACAAACTGCTCATGAAGTTGAAAGGCAATGACTTACATGTCCCTGCGGAGCATCAGACAACAAAGGGTATTTAAAAGAAACCATTATCATAGCTCAACGAGTATTAAAACAGTGTCTTTATTGTGATTTTTTTTTTTCTCTTTACCCGACAGTTATTTCATAAGAATAAATATTAACAGGTGAAAGTATCTCTGCTGAGCCTGCAGTTTCACACTCCTTGTAGCAGCAGGACAGTCAAAACCAACTCCTTCCACGGCTGCTTGTTCCCTGCCCTACCCTGCTCCTTCTTGCTGGGCGCAGCACACCGGTCTGCAAGGCCACGCTACCCTCCACAGGAGCTACCTGCCCAAGTGGGAGTCACCACTTCCCATCTTCTACATCCTGGATGTTGCCAGCAGCAACAGAGACTTCAGTAAGCCTCCTCCCGGCTCATCTCTGTCTTTGCACAATCTGTGAGTTGTTCAAAACCTTCTGCAGAGCTAAAATAAGGAAGAGGTTTGACAGAAAAATAGCATTTTTTAAGACTGGTTGCTTTTCACTTGAGTCCATTTAACATGTAACTTAGCAAACATCATGATGTCCAAGCAGTGGAGAAGGAGAGGTGAGAGCAAGAATAATGTCTCACAATAAATGGTGTGGCGACGTGCACCCTGACACCAGCCACCTGGAGAGTTGAGTTGAACTGTTGTACTTTGCCCCAGAGCAGAACTGGTGCTCTGGAATTAAAAAAAAAAAAAAGCATCTAAGCAGTAACTGACAGCTGAGGTGGTAGCACCTTTAGCAACTTCAGTCATTTTGGAAATGAACTTGTGACTATCCCCTAAACCACAGATACTTCAAAAGCTGACCTTACCCTGAACTAGGAAATGTTTATTCTTTTGTTTTTCTACTTAGAGAGCATTTTGGACTAAGGAAGATGAACTAAAACCCACATTTAAGGAAATTATACTGGTAGATAAAGATCCTAAAGAAGTTTTAAAATGGGCAGCACTAAAATACTTCTGTAAGATTTTTTTTTTCTCCTCAAAAGACTTCTACACTTTGAAGTCAATTGATTTTAAACCTATTACTCTAATACAAGAGAGATAATAAAAAATCCGGTATGTAGAGACTTTTTGTGCTAAATCTGCCTCAAGTTTTAGTAAACTCATTATTCACCTGTGTGATGGAGGTTTTATTCTGATAAACAGAATACATTGCTTGGCTTTTAAACTGATTCAGCAAGAGCTCATCCAGGAAGACCAAACACCAGCAACCTTTCACCTTCAACTCAATAAATGATATCCCATTTAATTCAGTTTTTATTCAATGAAATGATGTATAAAAACTTACAAATCTGAGAACTTAACTATACACAAAAAGATGATATTCAGTTTAAACGTATACACAGAGAAGAGTTGTGGTTTGTGACTTGCCCTCTCCCACCCCTCCCCCCAAACACACAGTCTCCATTTATGATGGGGCACTTTTTCTGTCCACTTACACCTTCTGTTGGCCCAGTAATTGCTCAGTGAGCTTCACTGCTGCTGTCAGTTTAGTTTTTTAGGCTACCAGCAAAAAATCTGGGCATCTACATAAAATAGTAAAAATCAACAACTTGATTTTTAACACAAAGATGCAGTACTACCATCAGCAGTAACTAAAACTACAGAATTCACCCTTTCATTTTTTGCAGGATTTGTCTTGGCTTTCAAAATAACAGGACTCTCATAGAGCAAAATTTCCCAGCCAGCACTACAGATTCATTTTAAAACAACCATGATCCCCCGTTGCTAGAACACCGCTTTTCCTCCCTCTTAACTCATGCCATTAGACCAAATGAAAACATGGACGTTCCTTGCCTGAGTAAGGGAATAAAGCTTTTCTCTCTCCTTTCATCCAGAATGACTCAAACCTCACTATAGCTAACAACACATGCGTGTGCGGCACTAACAATGGTGCAGTGCTCACCAGTATGCCACTTCTCTAGTTTCCTTGGTAGCTTGGGTGACAACACTTACCTATTGGCTTCTCTTCAACAGGTCAATAAAAATGCACACAGCTCAGGACGTTTCAAATTTGGTTAAAAGCAACCTGCGCAATGACTAGCTTTGTCAAACAACTAAAAGACCTTCCAGGCTGAATCTGAGAGTAGACGGCCAGTTACTTAAAAAGGATGTGTGCATTTATTTACCTGTATCAAATATACACAGAGACACTTTATATATATATAAATCTTTATACATATACAGTATTTATATATATATATATATAAAGATTGCCATCACATTACTATTACAGCTACTTAAGTCAAAATTTGACTAAGCAACGACTTTGCTTGACTCTGAAACAGATACCCAAATGCATACTTGAAGGAAAACATATGGCTAAAAGAAAACCAACACCCTCAGCTCTTTTTAACTCAATGAACAGAGATTTCTGCTTCCCTTGAGAAAAGTTCTGAGGGCTTAGGTTAACCTTAATCAACTTGCATGCGGACTTGTTAAGAGCATGGTGTTTAATCTGCCAGATCTCAAAATGCCTTCTACCAGGGAAACTAAAATACATATATCCTTTGCTTACCAAACTGATACTCTGTTTCTCGTTACACTCATCATTGTATCTAAATACACTTTTAAGCAATCTAAATTTTGTTTATAAACTATTAAATTTGGAATAACTAATACTATCAACATAGTTATCTGGATTGTTTTTTCATGTTCCTTTGTATTAAAATCAATTTTGTTGTGGTTTGATGCAAGAGCTTTTTGTTTGTTTTGGTGGGAGAGGCAAAGTCCAATTTCCTAATGTGCCAGTACAGTTCTGGTTGCTGAAGACGAAGGGTGGGAAGGAGGCTGCTGGAAAAGATGGCAGGGGTAAGTGAGGTAAGAGGTAGGGGGAGGAAAAAATTGATTTAATAAAAAATGAGTAAAGAAACTTTAAAAATTGATATAGGTTTCACATTCAGTCTAACAACACTGCTTCCTGCTCCTTTTTGATGGAGGCTAACACTGCGTTATCAGTCTCTGTGGCTTCTGTGTCCCCACCACCTAAAAGGATGGAGCGATCTTCTTCTAGTGTAAAGACAGAGTTTTGATTTTGGCACGAATGTTTGACTACTTCATTGGGAGTTGAAAAAGTTTTGTCACACAAGTTACATTTGTAGGGCTTGTTGGTCTGTACTAACATGTTGTCCATTTGACTGCCTTCCTCAAAAGTACAGAGTTCCAGAGTCTGTTTATCCACCATCGTGTACGTGTCCATGCTCTGGTTTAGGCACACGTGTCTGGCAGCCTGGTTAGCCCTACAAAAGCTTTTGTCACAAGTGCTGCACTTGAAGGGCTTGCCCGTGTGTATGTACATGTGCTCCCTCCAGTGGCTTTTCTGAATAAATTTGCGACCACAGATGGAACATTCATATTTCCGTCTCTTTACCTCCCTCTCTTGATCTGCCTGCTCCAGGTTGTCAATGTCTGCGATATCGGAAGGGGGAGGTGTCTCTGACTGCTGCTGCCCATCAATTATTGGGGAGTCTGAGATCTGCTGCAGCTCGCTGTCACTAATCATCCCCGCTTCAGGCACTTCCATGGCATCTTTATCAGCTGTGTTGTTACAGAGAGACAAAGAAATATTACTTTCTCCCTGCTGGCTAGATGTGAAGGGAACTCCCGTGTGGATCTGCAGGTGCTCCCGCAAACTGCTGCGCAGGTTGAACCGGCGACCACAGAGGTGACAAGCGTAGTATTTTGGGAAGCTTCCGTTCCTCTTCATAATGCTTGGCTTGACATGTGCTATTGTGAGAGAGGCAGGCTGTTCATCTGAAGAAGATGCTTCCATATTGGCCTCTTCTCCTGAAGGTGAATTATTACCAGCAGCAGATATCAGTTCTGGAGATAGAGAAGATGGCAATGGGTCAGAAGCAGACATATTTGTCCGGGTCACTTGTGGCAGATTTGCACCCAACTGTGAGAGCTGTGAGCCTTCAGAAGCCTGCTCTTGGTTCATCCGTGATGTCTGAGGCCGTGGTTCTCGCCCAAGTTTGTCAGTCGCCGACGTAACCTTAGTGGGATGTCTTATCTGGTGATCTGCAATCTGAATGCCATATAATGAAGATGCTAATGGAAAGACTTGATCCGGGTGAGAAAAAGTTCCCTGACTTGCAAGGCTGGCCTCTTGAATTAGTGGATATGCATGCAGAAACTTTATTCCCTGTTCTAGTCGAACTGGGTCAATGAGTTGTGGTGCCATCTTCCCAGTGTACATCAAATGCAAGAGATAACTGAAGATATCTGGCTGGATGTCGGTTGCTTTCAAACGGACACATTCACTGAAAGGTGAAACAAAATTATAAATAAGACATAAGGAAAATATTTTTTTTCCAGTTCTAGGTTATTCAAGCCTTGATAAAAATAGGTTTCTACTTAAATTCAAAAGACAGAATCTGCAATAAGTATTAAGAGAAATGCTTTACTGTAAACGAGCTAATCTTAGGAGCTGTTTGAAAGATGACTCCTCAGTGAAGTAACTGGCTTGAAAGAAAAGCTGTCCCATTGCAATCTATTCCATTTTAAACTGCTGTTATGCTGTAAATGTGTTGTCACATATTAATATAATTTGTAAACTTGGCTGGATTCAAACACATCTGTTGCTAAATTAAAACCTGCTAGCACGGGACTCTAAATTCAGTCCAATAAACTCTTTTCAGTATTTAGCCCTGAAAACACCTAAAATTCATTTGGCACTTGCCTGCTGGGCTTCTATGTCCTACTAGGGTTTACAGCTATAGTTCTGCAAATGTATTGTCCCAAGTGCATTATAATCCAGAAACCATGCGGGACAGGGTGTGAATCCTCCCAGGGATCTGATGCAACAGGTGTAACCCTGGAGTCCAGGTTCCTTACACAGCAGAACAGCAGCTTTTTCCCTTGAACAGGGAAGGAGAAAGAGCAGCACCAGTGGACTGCCTGGTCAGCCTAGCAGTCCCTTGCTCAGAGCACTCAAAGGGAGATGCCTTGGCTGTGATGCCCTCTTCAGCCCAACAGGACCGAAACCAACATCACCCTCCAGCTCAGTGTGCCCTCTGCACCAACCTTTACGATGCTCTGGACTGAGACACCTAGCACTGCTCTAGCTAAAGCTGTACCTCTGTGCAGAAAGTAAGGCAAAGTTCACAGAAGAAAGAAAACGAACATCTTTGTGAGGTCAGTTAGCCAACAGGAGAGGAACTGGGATTCTAATTATTTTTCATAAGTATTTGTAACTCCTCTATTAAAAACAAACATAAATAAACCACAGAAATTCAGAAATGGACGATTGTGTGCTGTGATTTGAATGCTCTAACCGCAGTAGGCTACCAAGCTGAGGAGGAAATTATAGTCAATGCTTCCATTTCTTGAGGTGCACCCTTCTTGAGCTCCCTCTGTGACTGCTTCTGAATTTAGATATATGACTCAAAAGTAAACTTTGTAATGATGTCTTCCAAAGATGACTGTGCTCTTGATGGAGCACCAAGACTGGTAACATCTGCCTACAGTCCTGTTTCAGAAGTGCAAAAGCACTTCTGTCCTAGCAGTTCACTTCTGGCTAAGAACTCTTAGCCAAAGAGTTAAGCATGAATCACTCACTCAACATCAACTTTTTGAGTTAGTTCAAGTATTTTGGAAAAAGACCAAAAAATCTTTAAAGTGGTTTTACACTTTGGTGATCTTTTCAATCTCCTCAATGTAAGCCTGTGGTACAAAAAAACCCCAAAAATCCACAGAGTACCACAAACCCCCTTATTTTCCACCATTATGTAGTACTTTATTATTTAAATGACGATAAAATGCAAAGAAATGAAACACATACACCTCTTTTGTAAGTTTATTTCTCAAAACCTCCTAGCAAGTACTTACTGTATATAACATTTCATAAATGTCAAGAACAGTGTCAAGACAGAGCAGAAGATAGTGAGTTGGGGAAGGAAAGTGAAGGAGAGAAGACAGGATCCTTGAAGTATTCAGTTGTAGAAATTCAATTTTTTATGCTTTTTTAAAGATAAAGAACTTGTGCTAAATTATAAAATTAGTGTTAATGACACAGTTCAACTTTAACATGTTTTAACTGAGGTTCTATTTTGCAGTTAAGACTGGATTCCATGCTCTTTATGTCGTAACAAGAAGCAAAAAGAACATTTTGTTGCTAGACTTCCTTAGCTTAGTTAACTGAACAACATTTAAACGGTGAACCTTTTTAGAGTTACCTGGTTTGATGAACAAACAACATCTTGAAGTAGTTGGAGAAAGAAGCGAGGACAGATTTGTGTGCCTTGAAGTAGACATCCCCAATGGCAACTGTGCAGTCACACAGGAAACCAAACTCTCTCTGAGCATTTAGCTGCTGCAGCAGAATGAGTCCATGGTTGGCCAAATCCATTTTTTTACACTCTGAAAAGCAAATGACTTTCATGTAAAACTTAACAGTAGATGCACAGATGCAACAGTAGCTGTCTCTTAACAGATATTTTCTCCAATATCCAGATGCCATACTTTAGTAACACATCTTAATCCCAAGTTACTGTATAAAAGATACCTTACACATAGGCAAGGATTTCTCTTTCAGGATGGGCAATGCAATTCACAAAGGTAGGAGTGATTTGCCAAGGCTTAAAGAGCAAAGGAGAACCAGGACCAAAGTGTTCTGAAAAAGCATGTTGTGGGTACTTGGACAAAAAAATATAAATAGCTAAGGAAGAGGAAGATATATTAACAAGTAGTAAAAACATCTATACAGAGTGGGGAAAAACAAAGCGTATTGGTTGCCACTTGTCTGCTCAAATAGGAAAACTGAATTCGCTTTCTGATGTCAGTCACTCTCACCTACACTGGTAGGAGTGATGCAACCCAATAAAAGACAAGTTAGATACTTTTAACCTGCATTTTCAGTGTCTCTGTGTATCCTTTACGTAAAAGTTATGGGTCCATCCAGATGAATCCAAGCCCCGCATTAAATAACTGAACATTTGTGATGGCTGTGCCCTCTCCTGGGAAATATCAGATGCATATCTGAATCTTCCCAGGCTCAAACAGTGAATTCATTCTAGGTATACACAAGCCCTCTGGACTACCAATACAGGAGAGGTCAACCTCTTCACCTAATAACTATTTATTTATTTTTTGAGACCAGCCACAACAGCATTTTTAAGAAATCTGCATGCCTCATGCCTGCCTAGCAAATCAAGAAACTCAAAGGGTGAGAGGGGCAGTTCTGTCCATGGCTGGCCACGGGCACCAGGTAGGATAAGCCCCGGTAGCTCCCTAGGCCAGGGATTCCACAGCCCCTCACCCTCCTGGGCACCTCCTTGTACCAGCTGCTGGAGGCTGCCCACCCACAAAGAACTACCTAAGAGCTATAAATTTTTCTCAAGGACTCAGGGGCAGTCTTGGAAGCAAAAACTGGTAACTTTGGGGGGAAAAAATAGACAGTAAAACACATTAAGACAGTTACCCATGGATGGATGGATGGATGAACACAGGGCTAGTAAGATCATAGAGTGGAAATAAACTTAATCAAAGCAAATAGTTTTGGGGGGAAAAAAAAAAAAAAAAGTGTGAAAGTATGAACCAATGTAAATCTGTATATAAACAAATAAAAACAGCAAGAGAAGCCAAAAAAATTCCAGGCCATCTAATGTCCAGAACAGAAAGAGAACAAAACAGAAGAAAACAGAAAGAGAAGGTGAAACTAGAAGTTGACCAAAAGGTTTATAAAAAGTCTTGGGTGTTTTCCCCTCTAAACTTAACAGCAAGTTATGGAAATTTTAAGTCAGGATCAAGCAGCTAGTTTCTTTTATACAGTAAGAGTATGGCTTTTTGGGGAAGAGAACAGAAGTGTATTCCACATTTGCCAGTATGTTTAGTCACTGGAGGAGCAAGCTGGAAATGGAAGAATTCCCTCCTCTTTAAAGCAATAACCAGGCTGACCAAATGCATTCCTCTGCATTCACATGAGAACAAAACTCACTGGACACAGGGGTGTAAAGACAAAGAAAGAAATACAGTGTAAGACACTGCTGATTATTTTCTTACAGTTAATAAGACAAAAAAAGTTAGGCTTCATCTCTCTGTAAGTACATATTCTCCTCCCTGCGGTAATGTTTGGATAAGTAAGTTTGTACATACAATGTGCTAAGATTCTCTCCCTCTCTCCACAAGAGGGAATACTTGCCGTCAGCAGGAACAAAAATCACGCTTGGTGTTATCCTGCAAGATGCCCCATGCAGGTGATGTTATAGAGAACACACTAGATTTTTTTTAACCTTTAATTTAGATTATTAATGTGTTCTATATTTTTTAAATTCAGTCTGGTTTGCACTTGGACAACAAAACTTGCCAAGCAGAGCGAACCATCGATGTGAGGGCACTCCAAGCCAGACAAGCATTCTTTCTAGTTATTACCGTCTTAAGTGTGTTTAGTTTGGAGCTTTGCTCTTACCCCAAACAGCAAGCCCTTCCTTAGAGACCTGAATTGATCTTTCAAAAATATGATACATGTCGACAACATTGTGTTTTGGATGAATCTGAATAATATTTAAATACTCTAGCTAAAAGCACTACGGTAAGTACACTCTGAGGAAATGACAGGGCAGATGAAAAGAGCGAGGAAAGCACTCTGTACATTATAGGTATGCATGCGCTGAGGAATTTTACCCGTAGCTAAATAAAATGCCGATTAACACGGGCGAGGCCGTATTTCAGCGCTGACCGATTCAACAAGTGTGCGAAATACTTCTTGTGCCCTGAAACCCCGTGGGGACAATTCTCCCCTGGCCCGGCCCCGCTCTGCCGCGGCTTTGGAAATTACCTAACCTGCTCAGCGCTGGGTGAGAAGCCACGCGGGGGCGAGCCTGTTCGGGAAGGCGGCTCCCTTCGGAGACCCCGCGGGGAAAAGGGGGCGGCACAAGCCCAGGGTAACACCGGGGAAGCGCCGGTACCACACCGCGAGAGCGCGCGGGGGCCGGGCAGCCAACCGGGCTGGCAGGGAACAGGTCGGGCACGGCGCTTCCCGCTCTGCCTTCGCACCCCGGGCCCCGAACCTCGACAGCATCGAGCCCTCGACAGCATCGAGCCCAAGGACCGGCTCCCACTCCGACGGCAGAGGGCACCGGCCCGGCCCCGGCCGCTCACAGACGCGCCGCACCTCCCGCAGCGGCCCGCTCGGCCTTCGCCCTCACCCCGGGTGGCGGGCAGGAACCCGTGATGGGCCCCGGCTCGGGACGGCGTTGCGCCCCTTCCCTGCCTCCCACCCCCACCGCGGGCCGCGCCGCCGGGGCGCTCCCTCCTCGTCCGGGCCGGGGGCGTGTCCGGCCGCACGCCCGCTCCACGCCCGGAGCACGCTCGGCCCCAGTGCGGGAGCGGACGGCG
Organism: Hirundo rustica; assembly: GCF_015227805.2. Taxonomy (NCBI): domain Eukaryota; kingdom Metazoa; phylum Chordata; class Aves; order Passeriformes; family Hirundinidae; genus Hirundo; species Hirundo rustica. Next base: position 57,476,315 of record NC_053452.1, on the reverse strand, counting down.
CTCTCCCATTGGCCGCCGGGGCGGAAGGCCGGGCGGCCGCGCGCCGCTCTCACTGGCTGCGCCCCGCCCCTCCCTCCTCCCGCTGGCCCCGCCCGCCGCACCCCCCCCCCGAGCACGCCACGCGCGCACGGACGGGACGGAGACGGCGCGCGAGACGCAGCGCGAGCGGAGCCGCCAGGGCGCGCGAGACGGGAAGAGCCGCCGCCGCCGCCGCCGCCAGGGCCGGCCCATCCCAACCCGCCGGGGGGGGGGACGGGGGACAGGCGGGGCCGCCCCGCCCCGCGCGCGCCGGATCCCGCTGCTGCTGCCGCCGCCGCCACCGCCGCCGAAGGGGGCGGGAGGGAGGGAGCGCGGGCCTCAACCGGCCGAGCTGAGCCCCGCGCCGGGCGGCACCGGCCCCCCCGGCCCCCTCCCCCGCTCTCTCCTGCTCTCTCCTTTCCCTCTCCGCGACCCACCCGCTCCCCTCCGGCTCGGTTCGGCCCTCCCCTCGGTGCGCACCCATCCCCCCCCCCCCACCCCGTACCGTGTCCCGGATGGAGCGGAGCGGCCCGGCCCGGTTCGGCACGGCCCGGCGGGGATTCACCGGGCAGTTCCACCTCCCGCCCCGCGCCCCCTCGGCCCGCTCGGACCCGGCGGTGCCCGGGGCGTCCCTCGCACACAATGCGGAGGTAGGGCCGAATAGGCCCCGCCGCGCCCCCGCCGCCGCCGCCTGAGCCCGGGCCGCGGCCGGCGCGACGGGGCCGGGCGCACGTGCGGGCGGCGGGGCCGGGCCGGCCCGCGGGGCGGGCGCGGCGCGGCCGGTGCTCGCTCACCTGGGGGGCGTGGGGGCCACCGGGTGGCGCCGCGCGGGGGCCGCCGCCGTCTCCGCGCCCGGCAGCAGCAACAACGGAGTCAGCGCGGCGGCGGCGGCGGCGGCTTTTCCTGTCCGGTTACGTTCGGGTCACATGACCGGGAGCGGAGCACAGAGGCTGCGGCGAGGAGCCCCCGCCGTGGGGGAGGGGAGGCGGCGAGCGCTGTGGCGGCAGCGGGAGACACCCAGCCCCCGCCCCTCCCTCCGCGCCCGCCCCACCACCGGGAACGGGAGCGGCCCTCCCGCCCTCCGGGCACCCCCGGGGCAAAGCCGCTGCTCCCGTCTTAGCGAGGCGCGCTGCCCCTTTAAAACTCCCGGGCGGCGAAGGCCGGTGTGGCCCCCCTGCACCCCCCCTCCGCATCCAGCGCTGCGAGATAACGGGGATCGTGGCGGCATGCGGGGCCGGGATGGGATGGGGCGGTGCCGTGCCGTGCCGTTCCGTGCCCTGCCGCGCTGCGGCCGCCGGCGCCTTCCCGGCGCCCGTCCGGCCTCGCCGTGGCGGCAGAGGCCGCTCGGTGCCGCCGCCGGGGGGCCCCGAGCGGCTCCCGGCGGGCGGTGCTTGGCGGCGGGTGCGGGATGGAGGGATGGATGCCGCCGAGCGCTGCCCTGGCGCTCCTGCCGGGGAGGAGTGGCGGGCGCAGGTGCGTCCCTGCGCTTCCCGCGGAGTCGGCGGGGATGTGGGAGACGGGGACGGGCCGGCAGCGGCGGGGCGCGGTGTCCCGGGCCTATGGGGCACGAATCTCCGAGCCGGTCACTCTGGCTGTCATTTATAGCAAATCTCGGTCCGGTGCGCCGGGAAGGGGCGGCGTGGGACCGGTCTCTGTGAAAGTGCCCTGGGCACGCCGTGGCTGAGCTGTCAAACTGAGGGAGGTTACAAGTTCAGTTGTCAAAAAGAGTGATTCAGAGTACAAAAGTGGAAAGGTTGGGCCTGCTTGCGGTCTGTTCAGCTGGACGCAGGTTATTTGAAGTGGATATTCTTAACTTGCCTTTTTACGGGATGATATAGCTGTTGTGTGTAAAAATCACATCTGCAACTTCCCACAGTGGCAGATTTGGTTGTGCTGGAATGCGGAGGGGACGTGGCTGTAAGCAGGGCCTCGTTTTAGCTAAATCCAAGGCATGCTGTAGAATACCCCATGGATGCTTATAGAACTGCATAAAGAAATGCACCAACAGACATCCCTGGAAATACATGTATGTCCATGATACGTGGAAAAAATTGTTGGTCTTGGAGAAGTTAGTAAGTCAGAGCTGCTAGCGTGGAGCAGGGATGCCGTCTTCTATAAGAGGCCGGGAAGCCTTTGGGTGTGATTTCTCCAGGCTGTGAATCAGTCAGGGGAAGCCCGGATACGCCTGCCAAGCGTGGCAGTAGCATGGGCAGAACCATTTTCAGAGAGAAACTTCGTCGTTGTTGTTGACCCTGTGGGAAGATGTTTGGCCAGCAATAGTTAAAGGTGGTTCCTTTGCACCTCCTGCCCCGGAGCCCTGCTCCTGCTGTCCTCCACTGTGTTTTTTGTTGTTCATGGGAAACAGCTTATGCTGCAATGCCAGCTGTCTGAATTAGGTCCAGATGAATATTACCTTTTTTAAGATACTTATTTAAGCAAGCATTTAGGGGCCTAGCTGTACCTGGATGTTGTTTTCATGGTAATTAAATAAGATATACTATGGAAAAAAGGCCCAAACTTTGAACTTTGCATCTTGACAGCAGGTGTGCTGATGGGCAAGAGGAGTCTTGTATCTTCTCTGGTTTGTAGATCCACAGATGATTGCAGCTATTTCAGGCTATTGTTATTTTTACAGGATCTAAGTTGATAAAGGATTAGACCAGTTTTATGTGAGTCTGACTAAGCCATCTCCCACTGAAATTAATGGATGTCTTGGTAGGCACAGCTTGAGTCTTTGCATCAAATAGCTCATGAATATTAATTTATTTGCCCAAGTTAAACTGCGTTGGAAAAGTGCAGGTTTTTAAGACTAGTGAAGTCTTAAAAAGCCCCAACAGGCCAACCCCAAAAACTAACGACTTTTCATTTTAATAGAGCTGAAAGCTGTCTGCTGCTGTTCCAGTACTTAGAATGAAGCAGCTGAGCAGAACTTAATCTTTAAGACTCACCTCGAATAGCTGAGATCTTAAAAACATGTCCATTGTAGTTCAGCACAACTCTCTGAGTTCTGTTATGTGAGCATGTGGCAGAAAGTTTATAGAGTGTATTTTAACCAGTCTACTTGGCAATTTTTTCCCCTGAATGGTTTCCTGTGCATTTCAGTTTTGCAAAATCAATACAAAGTAAAGAGAGTAGATGGGCAGTTGAACCTAAGTCGCTTAGTGTTTGATGATCTGTCTAATTCTCCTGGAAGATACTGAAAAAGTGATATATTTTTAATTTGAGTGGGCTAGTTAGGAAAACCTGTGTGTTTCTGGCAGATATCTGGCAGGTTCTTTTGGACTCCTCTTTTATGCTGCACTTGCTTACTTGTGTGTTGGCATTCGTGTGGGATTCTCCTCTGTGCTGTCCCTGAAACTGGAGAAAAATTTACTTTATTTGTACTATTAACAGCTCATAATTCGGCTTTAAATCACGTTTATATTTGGACCGCAATACTTGAATCCAGCAATAATGCAGTTTCTAATCCTGTTAGATTAGAAACTAATCAAGACCTGTTGGAATTTGTAGAAAGATGGCTGTGTTGAGTGTAATGTTGCCAAACTGGCACCTGAGACACGTCACTTGTGTTGCAGGGAGTGATAAGCATTCACCTGATGCATTTGGGACACCCAGCTTACCATGTGAATGTAAAATATTACTTCTTTGGGGTTTTGGGTTTGTTTTTTAGTTTATAATCCATGCACTTGAAATTGTAGTAAAAATGTATCCATGTATCATTAAGTGCCATTACTGTGCTTTTAGTTTTTATGTGCTGGTACTTGATTAGAATTTCTTTCCCACTTTTGTGACTTTTTGAAAGGACCGTTCAGACTGTTAGAGATTGTGCTACACACATCTGAGCGCATTCTTAGTTACGTGTGATGCTGTTGATCAGTCCCTTGGTTTTGGGATTTACTTCAGTCTGCACATACTTGGATTAGAGGCAGCATTTTGTCTGATCAGATCATATTTTACACTGTAAATGGGCATACTGCTGATGATATAAGTGTTAATAGGATGACGGAAGTGTCTGCTAATCTGAGTAAAAAGTCACTTGAGCAGTGGGAGGAACTTGATCCAGTCCCAAGTCCTGCAAGTCTGTCTTCCTGGATGAGTTCAGTTGAAATCAGGAATGGAATTAGCAGAATTTTTATTGCTATAGTCAAATCCTCAACAGCTCTAGTGATATTAATTAGGCTCCAAGTGCTAAGATTTTTTGTGAGTTTTCAAATTTCTCAGCATTTTTGAAAAGAGAGCAGTCGTTCTGAAGAGCTCACTGCTCCCTGCAACACTGCTCCCCCACTCCCAGAGGAGTGGAAGCCACGGGGATCTGGGAGTTGCATGTCCTAGGCAATGCGTGGGAACTGTTCCCTGAAGGTGTGGGACCCTATTTCACATAGGTACTACTGTAGTAAAACATGAGTTTATGTCAATGCTGTAAATCTGTTTTATTAGCACAGCTGCCATTTCTAACACTTCCACTTTTGATTTATGGTGGTGAGAAGGTTTGGTGGCAAGTGTGACAGCTGCAGTAACTTCTTGCTAGAACATTGTATCTCTGAGCATCTCCAAGCTTTTCATTCCAGGACTCTGTCCTCCGCCTATTACAACTGTGCACATAGTTTGTCCAAGTCTCACCTGTCTTTGAGACAGCACTGTAGAAATGTAAAAGTGATCTTTGGGAAAACTGATGCAAGAAATAGTGGAACGGCTTTGCTTTTTCTTCTTGCCTTCGATTCCATGTTCTTCCTTGCCTTGCTGTTTGGGGTATGTTCATGATAGGTGAGTGGCATCCCCAGGGAGATCCGAGCTTTCACATTTTTTTTTGCCAGTAGGTCTGGTGGTCTGAGAGGTGCAGGAGATCCATGGTATGTGAGCCACCTTTTGTGTAGGCTGTATGAGGTGAAAAGAAATGGATCTTGGTTTTCTGTAGGCTAAGCTGGTTTTCTGGTATCAGGATATTAAGAATTGTTTCTACACCTAGTGAACAAAACTAGTTGAGTAGCTGCAGTTTAGACCGGGGAAATAATTATGACTATTCTTTTGTCAGTACAATGTATCTCATTTAAGGAAATGGTTTAACTGTGTGCATAGTTTTTCTTGTTAGGAGACTCATCTCTGTCAGGAATTTTTAGTGTAACCCAACTAACAGTTTTTGCAGTGCAGATTAGCAGTCTATTTTCTGCCTTTGGCTTAGGCTGAAATTAGCCTTTTCCATGGGCCCTGCCCACTTTTAACAAGTAAAGTTCAAACGTGACAATGTCCTCTGGGCTGGAGCCACATTTTTAGTGGAGCTTGACTATGAAGTTACAGCAATATATGTACTTGCATGGTTGTTTTCCTTAGAAAAAAGAGATTCAAACTGCAGTGGTTCCCAAGTGTTTTTTTAATGCCCATGCAGATTGGGTATTCCAGAGGAAGCAGCTCTCAGTGACAGAGCTCCAGAGAGGTGTGTGTATACGTCCAGCAAGCAGAGCTGATGTGAACAGCACAGCAGAGAGCACTGTACCTGTGAGTGCTGTCACCCCAGAAAAACAGGTCTGGAACTGAGTCACAGCTCTCCATATTCCTTGCTGTTTTACAAATAGCTACTCTACTAACAACTTCCCAGCAGGTCTGTCAAAGAAAATCATGTGTAAGTTATCCTTTACCTTATCTGACAGAAAAAGCACAGATAGAAGCAGTTTGCACAGTTGGGATCCTTATAAAGAATGATCTAACAAGGCTCCATATGACCAGAATTTTAACATTCAGTCTCAATTCTGTTAAAAAGGTTAAAATGTCAGGGTATTTTAGGATTCCTCTCTGGTTTTCCTTGTATATTCTTCATTTATTGCTATTGCATCTCTTTTTTTTTTTTCCCTCAAGTGACCCTTACTGGTTGGAGTAGACACATTTTGATGAAGACTCAAACAGCAAACTGTAGTGACAATGGTTGTTTTCAGTTACAACCAGGAGAGCATGCGGTGGGTGAAGTAGGCAAAAGATGGGTGTGTTCTCACAAATAAGACAGTTTTGTGTTGCTTGTGGAGCTTGAGCCTCAAACTGCCTCTGCCGTAAAACTTCCTCCTGGTCAGGCCATGTGTTCATGTGCCTTGATTCCTCAAGGGATCTCTGGCTTGAAGCAGAAACAGGGACTACAGGCAGGGAGAGTTTCCCACGTGCTGTGTGGTCACAGAGGGCTCTACTCCCTGGTATACTGTGCTGTGAAAGATCAAGTTACATTCTTGGTGCACTTGGTGATTTTCTATGTGTAATACAGCAAGAGGACTCTCTGTAGCGTTAGCTGCTAAAACAAAACCCCTCATGCTTGCATGCAGCTGCCTGTGTGTACACCATGAAGAAAAACGGATACAACGTTTTAAAAGTCTGTTAAAGCTTAACTGGAGCTTTTGGGTTTTTTTAAACTGTGACTAGCCAGTCAATGGAGTGAGCAGGGTAAGCTTGGCAAGAAGCACAGTATGACTTTATGCCTGTGATTTTACGTGCCAAAATAAACTAATTTACGGTTTCAAAAGTAACTGTGCTTTTGTTTTGAGGTGTTGGTAACTCTTAGAGTCCTGAGACAGAATACTTCAGATAATCAAGCCTAGACACTTTATGCTTCTAAAGAGCATTTAAGAGTCCTCCAATGACTTTGTTAAAACCACTTTTCTTAGTGATGCAGTTGGTCTGCATATTTACATTTTAGCGATTTAGTTGAAATACTGAAACATTAAATGCGAGATGAATGAAAACTAATGTCCTTGAGTGTAAGTATTACCTCAAAGGGGAGGACAGAGAAGCCTGAAAAATATTTGCTGGAGAAATTAGAATTAAAATATAACCTTATTTTCTGTTCCTGGAATTAAGTGGTGCTTGGTTAAGTTTTCCTGCTGCATAAAAGATGTAATGTCCTGTTCCTTAACAACACTGTGTAAGTCAGGCTACTGCTGCAGAGCAGTTGCACAGTGACAAGTCTTTATCACTGAAATGTTCTGACCGGTTCACTTCCTTGAGCAGGGCCCGACTGTTCAGACCTTCTCAGCACTTCAGAGAAGAGGAACTTGAGCTATTCCAGAACCAAGACCTCCAGCTGCAATCTGTTGATTCCAATGGAGAAAGCCTATTCTTAAGAGCAGCAGCTGCTTCGTCAGAAGCACCCATGGCATTGTATTGTAATTTATGACAAAAGGATGGGTTTGCAGTCAGATGTTTCTGCTGTCTGTGCCTGGCTTTATTATTTTCTCCATTATGTCTGTTTGATGTATTCAACAGGAGTCCAGTATTGCACTCAGAAATCATGCTCTCAGGTGAAGAGAGAACAGTAAGCTACTGCAACTATAGTTGTATTTTTAGCCAGAATGTAGTCATCATGGCTCGTTCATGATGCTCCAGGAGCTTTTAACAGAATCTTTAGGTTCTGTTCCTTATTCAAGACAGGGGACTAAAGTGAATTTCAAACAGGTGATAAAACAGTAGTTGTGTACCAGTTTCTGAAAATACATTTAGAAAAAAAAAGTTGCTAGGAAAAAAAATCTGTTCATCCTCTCATTAGTAAGTAACAGTCTGTGGACTAGGAATAGATTAAAAATAAAAAAGAAAGTTTTACCTTAGAGGATAATTAAGACATCTTACCCTATGCTAACTCATTCCTTGAAACTTACACTGATGAAAATCACATAGCATGATAAGGTGAACAGAGAAATTCTGTGAATCTTTCTTTAGTTTGCTATTTTGCTTCAGGTCCCTGGGATCTCTGGGATGAACTAATTCCCCTTCTATATGAATACTAAATGTAAAAAAAAATAATGTTACTAGTACTACATCTCAATAGATATATTCCCATACAAGTATATAAACACTTTCTGATGGGATGGAACACAACGTTAAAATCATATCAGGAAAACAAATAGTAATGCCATCTCCAAGCCTGGGACAGTGTTGCAGCTCTCCAAGAGTGAACTGGTAAACATGAGGGAAAACATCATCAATCAGAAATACACAAAGTAGCAAAGTATTCAGCATCATTTTAACTGTAAGGGAGGAAGCAGTAGAGTCCTTCATCAAATACAGTCAGCACAGATGACATTCATCCATAGGTTAAGCCCTCTCTAACATTAGTACACTGGTTGGGAATTATGTTCACAGACTGATTTTTAAATTTTTTTTATTTGATTAGAATATTCGGAGATTGATCAAGAGACGCTATTTCATGATTCTCCAGAAGCATATGATCGGAATTTTCCAAGCCTTGTGTTCTCTGTTGTTTTGTCTGTTTTCTTCTTCCTGAGTTTGTTCTGTCATCAGAAAACTACCCTTGCAAGTTCAAACAGAACCTGTGGAACAGCAAACACACTGATGTGAATTTTTATTTTAGTTAAAAATCTTTAAATAAGTTTACACTGTAAATCAGATAATCTGAAAAGTAACTGTAGCTGCATTTGAAAGTTGCAAAGAACAAATACTGAACCCTGTGTACATCACATTAAGACAGTACTCTTAATTCTCAAACTATGAAGTATAGAAATTGCAATTGTTATTATGTTCTTAATATTGAAAAGAAGCCCCACCAACCTCTATGGTGATTAGTATTACTATCATCCACTCAAGGCGCAGTGCATGCTTTTCATTCAGGTGATTTCGCATTAAATCTGTCAGCTCCATGCAGTGCTGGAGCTTTTCATTCATTACCTGCAACGAATTACAAACATCACAAATCTGGACTCTCGAAATGGAATCAGATCACTAAAAAGGGAAAACACACTCCACAGAACTAGAAAGGGGTTAACACCTCTGCAAAATAGGACAGAAAATTAGTAGAACAGAAAATTCTGTTAAGATAACATGCACAAGCTTCAGTATAAATGAACCTATTTCAATAGGTTCCCCAAAAGAATATTATTTAGATATGCATCTACTAGTATTGAAGTGTTTCTGGGTGATACTTACTCAGGAAAACAGTCACAAACAAAAGAAGATACAGCTTTCTGGAATGCCTAAAAATTAAATATTGATGATTGCTGTACCGCCAGGAGAGGTACTTTTTGTGCTTCTTATTCTGGTTCAGCGGTAAACATTATGTCACCCTTCAAGAACTGACGTGAATGATCATGTCAGTAAGAAGAATCCACTTCTCAGTTCTTCTAACTATTTAAAGCCTGATTTAGTGGCTCAGGAAATAAATGATTCATGTGAAGCAGGTTAACCTAAACCAGGTAAAGGTGCAAGTGGGCTAAGAACACCTGGAAAAGGGGAGAGTGTATAAAATCTTATTTATCCCCTTTCTGCAATTAAAGCACATTCACAGAACAATTTGTGACCCTGCTCAGCCAAAGACAACTGATTTGAGCGCAGAAGATTCTCACAACAGTAAGACACTCACCTTAACTCTGCGATTAATGTTGAGAAACTGGCAAGTCTTGTCATAAAGCTCTTCCAGTTTTTCTCTATCCCAGTAGAAGTCTGGTGTTATTAGCAGGTCTGAGCTCAGATTTATACGGTGTCTAAAAAGAATGGGTACTACTGTAGTTCAGGCTTCCCCTTGGTGAATATAGGAGCAAATATTTACATGCAGTTAAATGAAATAAGAAAAATGTCCTGTAATTCTACATAGAATATGAAAAGAATTTCCTTTCATAGTAAAAAAATACTGTTGGAATGATTATTTAAAATTGGTCACATATGAAACTTTTCTGGGAATACTCTACTGTGGAACTGTTTTGAACATAAATGACTTTTGCCTTATGCCAACATTGCCTCCTCAACCTGTCGCCTTAGTTTTTGATACCTGTAGAGAGATCCCTGACTATACTGGCAGCTCACTGAAGCAGTACACAAAATAACAACATGGAAATCCTAAATGTGACCTACTGCATGCTGGATGTGTGAGCACAGAACATCCCTCAGAATCAGGCTATGGTCTAAGCATCATAAAGACTAAAAGCTAAAATCTCCTGCCTTCAACATATTGCTAACGCAAACCTTTGGATACCTGCAACACGATTGTTGATTACTGATCAGTCCTTCAAGTAAGGATATAAACTCCATAGGCATTATTTTTTAATTTTACCTTGGAGATTTTGGTGGGATTTTTTTCCTTTTTTTTTTTTTTTTTTTTTTTAAGAGTATGTAATGGTCTGTGTTGTCAAAGGCCAAATTTCACTTGAAGGAGAAAAAAACCATGAAATCCGGTAACTTAGCAGTGGTTTCTCAGCAAGTCAAGGGAAGAACAGAACTCACAAAAGACTTTTACCAACTCTAGGCTGTAGTTAACAGTTCTACCACCTACCCACCTTTCTCCTTGTATCCTTTACATGCTGTAGTATCTACCGTAATTACTAGTTAAGAGACATGTTTCTGGACTCAGGAAGGGAAAAGGGCCTGGTATTTGGTCATTAATGATATACTGCCTGCTTAATCCTGCAGTTGAAATGCCAGTGTGAATGGTGAGCCAGTGGGCCCCTTACTAATTGTAAAGAGCACGCAGACTCCAGTCAAAAGAAGGAATTCTCCCACCCCATCTCACCCTGCTATATTTAGTGTGTATTCTGCTCTTTCTGTCATGCACAATGTAATTTTTTACATTCTGTGTAATACAATGTCTTGGGTGTAACCAAAAACATTACCTTAGTGCAAAGAGTTCTCCAATTTTCTGCATCACATCTGCATGAGAGAGTTTAACCCTCCTTCGTGACTTTAGAATCTGAAAAGTAGGAAGTTCTTCAGTGCTTGATCAAGAAACATGTACTGGTAGTTAAGAACTGCAGAGTTTTACAGCCTGAAGCATCTTAGAATCTAAATGCATACTGTACTTACTAACATTTTAGTTTTGTTTGCTTAGTGCCTTGCTTCTCTAGCTTTCTAAGAATATCACTGTGCAACTGGTTCATCCAGGCTTCTCAATAAATCACTGAGTACGTCATCAGTAGCTACAGAAATACTGGGGCATTTTCTATAAATTATTTCCTGAACAAGAGATCATTTGTTTTTCCTTCCTGCTGCTTTTATTTTAAAGTAATGAGTGTTCCTTTACCTTGCCACTCCTTAGCCTTTTTACAGACTTTCTCCTTAAAACAATCAATGTATTGCCGTTTATTTCCTTCATATAAAAGTAATAAACCAAACATTTTCTCTTTTGAACCCTACAAATCTCATTTTTATATACATCATATGGACTTTCATTAAGTCTCATGAAAAACTTTGAAGTAATTTGCTCAAACTCTTCATTATATTCAAATCAAAGCACATTATTTTCAGCCCAAGTTAAGCACACACTGTGCTGCTTATCCTGTTACACTTACACTTCACTAGCAGCAAGTGACAGTGGCACAACACGGGAAACATTACAATGCAGAACCCCACTGCCAGCTCTGTAAAGGCTGATGATTTCTTGTCCAACCACTTTGAAGGTATTCTGAGCTTCTCTACACTGATGGATTTACCATCAAATGTGTTGAACATTCAATTGCTTTTTCCCTATCCTCAGCTGCATCTGGACTGATCTTTTACAAAACACAGGAGAAAAGGAGGGGAGAGTTACAAAGAAGACCTCACCTCAGGAATTGACTGGATAGATTCCACAAAGTTATCCAGTAATGATTCCCAAATAGCCAGCTTTACTGCAACACAGAAATGACAAAGCAAAAGACTGTGAGAGGTACAAATGCTTTCAAGTAATTGTAACTTTAAATCTGCCAACAGGCTGCTTCAGGACATGTCGATGCTTACAGCCATTTTTTGCAGCAAGTTACAGTTTGTACTACGCAATCACTATTCAGGTACCAGTGGACAGATCTGGGCTGGGCACAGAACCAGCTTCATCACGGGCGCACCTTTCTTCTCCAGGTGATCAGATCCTGGAGAGTTTTTGCTCAGAAGCTGTGTGTCCAAGTGCTCTACTGGATGTGTGAGCCTCAGCAAACTACATTCCAAGGAGGCTGGAGATAATGAGCTATGCTGATGTCAGGCTGACTTCATGTGGTACCTCAAGAGCCTCCACTGCACTTCTAGCATCCTGCACAGCTCTCATTCTCCAAGTGTGCAGTATTGATGCACTGTGCTCCAACCACAGAGATTTAGCTAATATAAACACCTGTTCCTGTTGAAGGTAATTCAAACTTGAGCAATCTCCCATTTTGTTTATAAGTGAGTGTACTGTTACTGAAGATACTAGCTTCTTTTCTATGGAAGCTTGAGTTCAGCACTGGCATTGGCAACACAAATTCTGCTGTGCCTCAGCTTGAACCTAGAAAAATGTTTCTACAAGATGATAATATAACTGGGGCCTAGTTCTTTAGTCCACAGATTCCCAGACAAGAATGAAGTAACAACAGATCAAAAATTAACCCCATTCAACCAGAAAAAAAATTTCAAGGAAGATTTAATTGTCAACATGAGCTCTTCTATGGTAGTAATCAATAATATTATCTAGTTAGGCCACTGTCGGTAAACTCAATGCTGAGCATTTTGCACACTCATCTTTTGAATACAGAGGCCTAATCCAAGTCACTGACTAAAGTGACTTTAAATTTAGCCCCTGAAAAAAACCCAAACAAAACAGCCAGTAAGCATTTCATCTGTCACCCATTATTTGACAGAGGTTGGTTTCTGCTTCTCATAAATCTGACTAGGGTCTATACTTGCCTCCTTTATTTTTAATGAACAATATCTCCTGGGAATAAATCCCTTGCTGCCTTTTAGGAGGCACTACTCTTCCATACAGTGGCTTTATGAATAAGAAAACTATAGGGAACAATATGATTTTTTCTCAACAGCTCTTCCTCCAACAGTCAGGAACCATTTAGTTACACTGCACTCCTTGATCAAATGATGTAGCACTTCAAAAATATGCATTCTGTTTCTATCCTGTGAAAAGGGGCAATTCCCCAAATTGAATCTGGAATCCTGGAATTTACCCTAAAGGCAATAGAGGTAGATAGACCAGACTTCCCTTAAAGGCCTTTTTGAGGACAGCCTTACTGCTGCTAGTTCCTAACTCCCACTTCCTACATCATTCAAGGTCTGAAGCAGCAGACAGCTATTATTTGCTCATGCAGCAGCACAACTGATGAGCCTGACTTCTTCACAGTGCCTCCCACTGTGTGCTACCATGGCTAATAAGCCTGCAAAACATTATCTGTGACTCTGGTCCACCTATGTGTTACTGATACACCTCCCCAGCTGGGAATAGCTGCCCCGTGTCACTTCTTTAGCTGGCATCTGGCTTTTCTGTCAGAGGAAATGATGTCAGTATGAATTACCCAAGATTACTGAGAGGTTTCTAATACTGAACTCTACACTCATTGTTATCCTAGGATAGTTCTCAAGGGTGGGGAACAGGATGCTCAGTAGAACGTGTATCTTTTGCAAAGCATGTTTGTTAACGTGCTTTGTTCAGCTTTAAAATGGTTTACATTGAATAAGGCAATTCCAATTTACAGAAAACACGATAAAGGCATTGAAACCAAATCCTCTCAATCTGAAGCACAATCACTCTTTACACAGTTTGTCTAAACCAGATACCAGTCTTTTCTAGCCTGTCACCGTAAAAGTCCCACTTATAATGACATTTCACAAAATCTGTAGCATAGACTACACAGTACGAACAATATTAACTTACCAGAAAGACAAAGAGCATTTGAAAAGGCAAATTTCTGCAGAACAACTTCATCACTATCCAGCTCAGAATTTAACAAGATTTGTCCTTTATGGAGCTTTGACTGACCTCTGTTAAGATAAGATTGAAGCATCTTCATTGACTGAATCACCAGCATAAGAACATTTAAAGAATAATTGACAGTTCAAGAAAGGCTGGTTGTTTTAGATAAGGCATGCCATATCTGTATGGGTATCATCCCCATCCTTGGATTTCACTCGTGTTCAATCTGATGATATTCACAAACCACTGAGAATTATTTCCTAAGTCTAAGACAAACATTACGGCCATATTTTCTAGGTGTAAATGCAAGTGCAGCAAGCTGGGATGGTAACTCCAGCATTGCTGCATACACACAGATAATTCAGAGTAAGTATGCTGTTGGCCTCTCTCCTGCTCTTTAGCTCCTCTGTTATCTTTCTGTTTTCATTTCCTGTCACTCTTATCAACCTTACTCCCTCCCCACTATGTTAGTTTCCCTAAAACCTCTACTGCATAGGGGGCAAGAAGCAAAGAAAAGGGGATAAAAGACTTGTTCAATTTTTCATTGAACATGCATAAGCACAATGGAGCAGGACAAGAATCACAAATTACACAACTAAACAGCACATGCAGTTTTCAAATGGTCAGGAAAAACCAAACACCTGTCTCTTTATCAGGTTACCTTAAATAAGCTGAACCTCATTAGTTCAGTTCCTAGTATCAACAGTGTCCTGCCTAGGGGCTGCTTTTTGGTGCTGTTGGAAAATTACAGGGAATTTATAGAATCATTTTCACTGTGAAATATTTCTGTAGAGATTATTTTCTTTCCATGAGGAAAAAGCATTATTTAACAAAGAAAGATAACTTGCCAGGTTTATGATTACACAATAATCAAATTGTAACTTTCCTAGGAAATTAAGTATATGCAGAAATTACATCTTTGTATATGAACATCAAGGATACACAGAGAAAGCTTATAGAGCATCCTCTTTAAAATCAGGCTCATCTCAATAATGCTTTTTTTTCACAGTTTCTGTTTGGGATTGCTGAAGAGTTGTGTGGCCAGGGCTTCTTGTTTACAAGATCTATTGTATAATCAAATCACAAAGGCCACTACCTACAAGTTTACCAAGACAGCAACATTTGTCAACTCAGATTTACTGTTTTCTTTCTTTATTTTACTCATTTGGAAAAAAAAGTAAGGACAAGTATATTTTTACTAGTTGAATTCCTTTTGCTTGAATTTGGTTTAGGTGTCTGTTAGCTCTTATATACACAATGCCTGAAGATACTTACTCCCCTATTCTATAGTTCAGCTCTTCATTCTCCCAGTGGACCAGTGCAACTTCATATGGCTGAATTTCATGCTGCTCTAGCACTCGCATGACATTCTTCATCTAAGAAGGAGACAATTGCACCAATAGTTACCATGCAGTAAATTATCACTCTGCAAAGAACTTGCATAGGGCAGGCTGATGAATGCAACCTTCATGCTGAAGTTATTTACGTAACAATGAAGAGGTGTGCTAAATAATGAAGTTATTATTAACACAGTTTACTTCTGAAACTAGTTGTGGTTTGAGAAGAATTTGTAGCTATGAACAACTGCAAGGAATCTGGGAAAACTGAAATGTCATTTTATATGGGCACACATGGAACAGGGTAAGGATTAACCACAGCAGCAGTAAGAACAACATGGATGTATTCAGTATTATAACAATGAGCTGTACGAGATTTTGGCAGATGTCTGAGTGTGGGAATGAATCTTTATGAGAAGTACATTAGGTGGTTGTTTCAGATAAAATTACTAGTTTGCTGTTAAATCAGTAGTTTTGTTTTTGATTGCTGCTGAAATCAGTAGTCTTGTTTCAGCTACCAGAGGTCAGTTATATCACAGAAACCCTTTACCACTACAAAAATCTGGAAAAATTATTTCAGCTGCCACATTCATCGCTGTAAATAGTTAAACGTGCAATTTTACTTGCAGAAGTAATCTCACTGCTCCTTTATTCTCCAGCACACTAAAACCTGATGCAGGAAGAAAGATCCCTTTTCTCTCACAAAACTTCCTCCAGCGACACCTGACTTAGGATCTCTCATCCTTGTTCCTTTTTATATGCCACAAGGCTCCATCAAAAAAATCATCTACGATTAGAACAAATTCTGAACTAAAAAAAGCACTCACCTACAAGTTTTTAAAAGGCATTTAGCTACGTAACAGCCAATAAAAAAACCAAACCACAAAGCCACAATACACTTTTGATGCCTAAATTCTTTAAAGAATACAAACTTCTACTAAGTCATACTTAAAAAGCACTCTTTTCAAAATAAAAGATCATTGTTAATCTTTTAGCACAAAACTGTACCCTATAAATTTTTCATAAAGCATATTATCCAGGTTAAGGACTCTAAAAAGTTGAATCACATGCAAAAGGGATTTTCTTTGCCCTCCTAGCTTTCTTCATTGCTTTCAAGAATTTTGGAGATACTTATGTATCTATGTAACACAGTAACATTTTTAACTGAAACCCCGCCCCCTCAACCCTACAGCTGAAACTACTCCTTTCATAATCCTGAATTCAATGGCTAAGACTTGCCATGTAATTCAAGTCTTGTGATAAAAAAGAATATGAAAACATAGCAAGTCTGCTCTGAAGTCAGTCACCTCAGCCAATGAGCAGTGTCCATGGTCAGTTCAGCAGTGCAAACCTCACATTGCATCTAGGCCCAGCCTAATTTTATAGAAGGGACTAGCTATGACACAGTTAAATTAATTAGATGTTCTGGAGTCACTAGCTGCAAACTCTTGCTATTATGGGCACTTACGTCACACAATTTCCTTTTAAAAAAACCCCTCAAAGCTGGTTTTTCTTTTTGCCCTTGTTATTTTGGTAAGGAAGCTGTTGTACAACCTTCCTACTCAGGTATTTGAAATTGCTATTTCGTATTTCATATTTCTTTTTGTGATCAGTGCAATTTGTTACTCCTCCTATTAAGTGTCTGTTAATTTAAAATAGTTTTTTTTCCCCTACTAGTCATTCTGAGGTACTTTTGTCCATTTGCAGTGATACTCTACATTCTGTTTTACTGAATTACTTTCACTTTCTGTTCTACAGACCAGTTTGGGGTTTTTCTCCTTTCGTTTCAGTTCATTAAAGCATGTCCATAAAAATACTTCCTCTATTTGAGCAAGCTGTTTGGCAGTTAAAGCTTTGACAATTATTTCAACAAGCAGAAATAGTTATTTTTCCTCCCCTTTTATAAATAAAGCTAGCGAGGGACCAACTACTGATACTAGTATTGACCAGGAAAACAAGGTATCAAATTTTCAAAGGTATTTAAGCAGGTACAACAAAAGCTAAATTTTCAGAGTACTCTGGTGGGCTGAGGTGTCCAACCCAAAGATCATCAGGAGTTAAGTCAGCTGGTCTTCAGTAATACTTGTGAATCAGTAGTGTAGTTACAGCCATGGCATCCTAAGTATGCTACAGGCGAGGTTTAAAGGGAAAACTGGTATCTTTTTGTAAGACACCTGACACCCCTCAAAACAGACAGGAAATCAGAAATACTCCAGTTCTGAAATAGAAAAAGTGAACTTGAATCTAGAAATTGATCACATAGAAACAACTGCTCTGTGTTTTCATTTACCCTAATGAAAATCCTTCTGTAAGCATCTATGCGTATCAGTATCATCTATTTAATACACCATTTAATTTCACATACTCTGTCTGCAGATAATGTCAATACTTTTTGTATCCAGAATCCAGTTTAACCACAGGAATAAAAATACATTCAAAACATTAAATAACTACAAATATATTCATTAAAATAGATATGCCTCTGGCATACCCTTCTAGGTCAGCAAAGTTCACCAAATTATAATATGTCAGCAACATATTTAATAATTATACCAACCAATAAAAAACTTCCTTCAGGAAAATTGCTGGTAAAAACACAGAACAGTATCAAAGAGTTAGTTATAATTCTTTTTTTATCTTTCAAAGTTATACAAAGGTCTTTAATAGTTCTGACTTGGAATAGAATGGAATGAGCCTTTTCTAATATATTTTCTATTACATTAGTGCTTCTCAAACAATCATTCACAAGTAGATTTTTCTGATGTACTTTTTCAGGATGTAGAGCTGCAAGAATTTTCTTTTTGTCAGTCTCACTAGATTAAAGTTTCAGATTTTTGTCTGAAGTAGATGAGTTTCAAAGATGGTGTATCAGCAGCCCACACATTTGAGGGCAGTAGCAGGCAAGAACCTGCACTCATTGGAGAAGAATCAATCAGTTTTTTTCCTTCATAGAAAGATCAATCTCCCAAACAAACCTCTAGCATGGTGAGCTTTGTGAGACTGACAAAACACCTGCTTATGCAGTTTTAACCAAGTTTCACTTTACTTACACTTTTCTCTTCCACATTCCAAAATACAACAGCCCCTTCCCTGTGAATTCAAGGAAAAACTGAGTGTAATCATACTGTTTTAAATGTATTTTAATGGAATACTCAAATTGTACAGTGGCAATTTTTGTCATTGTGAATCAAGAAACTTAAAACTATCTTCACAGAAATTACATGCTAGTTGCTTTTCAATCATACTTCAATAAAAAACCATGAAAAGGTGTTTTTTAACCATTTAAATAATTCTGATTTTTTAAAAAATCATTTTGACTGGACAGTTATTCCTTGAGTTTCATAAGGTAATATGATACAATGATCTAGCAAGCTGCACTGCTTCCTTCACACCATTACTATTAATGACATAATGTTTTGAGCATGATTTATAGCTTACCTGAAGAAAAAAATTATGCCGGGATCATCTTCTTTTGCAGATTTCTCAGTACTGACCACCAAAACATTTGCAGCATCTGGTTTGAAGTAAGTGAAAAAATGGAATAATTAGTCAAACTTCTAAACAAGACAGCTGTAAGCATGTAATTCAACAGTTGCATGCTAACACATCAGCCAGTTCCACATTTTATTTTTCTGATAGAAATGCTTGCCAGGGACCAGCCACAAAAACTATCAAACTACACTGCTTCTCTGAATTGTCACACTCTGAACTGACTGGGCCTCTACTGGGAACTTCACCAGCACCTTCAGTTAATGAAAGGCAGCAGCCTTGAAGAACAAAAGCCTTGGAGAAAACTGATGCAGACATTGCAAGTAACCAGGAACAGAATATAGTAGTGGACATGCCACGTGAGAGAACTATGGAAGTTGTGCACCGTTGCAGAGAAATTACCATTCAAATCTCCTTGCTCGGAAGCTCTTCTTCTTTTCTATACATTAAGGGATTAATCTGCACTCAAATTGTGCTGACTTTGCTTTGCCAGTCAGAAACTTGAAAGAGTGTACCCCCAAGACAGGACAGCCCACACCTGCATTTCCCTGCACATCGGAAGTGTGCTTTTCAAACCAATCTTCCACCCACTCTCCTTTACCACATTTCTGATGTGCACTGCACAACAATGCATAAAATGTGAGGGCTTTTGCATTAAATTAAAATGAAAGAGAAGCTCAAAAAAATGCTCCTGTGGTACTCCAACCACTACTGGGGCACTTATTACAAAGGATTAGCCCAGAGTTAGTCCAAGTAGAATATCCCCGAACTTACAAAATTTGCTTACTGGGTTCTCAAAACAGAAGTTTGACTTTTCTACAAATCTTCTCCGCTGTGCCACACACTAATACAGATAAAGTTTTAGAAGTCCTGATGTGGTTTCAAAGCAGCATGATTCGTTTTGTTGCAGCACTAGTGGAAGCTAGACCAGAAAAGCTCCCTACTTCCTATTTAAAGTGAGACTACACAAAGATTTTGCCAGGCCTAACAGCTAAGACTTAAAAATTTAAATGCCTTTGCAGGGAAATCACAAGTCAAGTGACAGGGTATCAGATGTTGTTACTTCTGCCTGTACAAATGCTACCTTTTGCTTTGCTGCTCAGGCCATAGAGGCCAGGTAGACTGAGGCAGCAGAAAGCCATGACCAAGATTCAGGTACACTTTTGCTAAGATCTGAATTGGGACCACTTGGTTGGTTTGAGTGATACCTTAAAGACTTTTCTTCCACTTGCTATTCCAGTTCAGAAATACGTAATTGGATGAATAACTAGAGCAGTTTTAGGTGTGAAGTTTGAGTTCATCATGGAAGTAGCATTTGTCTATATATTCTCATTTGCCTTTTCAAATACCAGCCATATCTTTATTTATCCTCTCCAGACAAAACACACATACTTGAAGAGAATTTGGTCTTCTTTAAGTGGAGGTGCAGGATCTGCCTCTAAATGTTTTTAAAGAGGTCAAAAACAAGAATAATGCTTTGGAAAAACACTACAAAGCAACAAATTCACACAGTAAGATTTTTGCTGTTTCAGATTTCTATGTGGTAATGCTTTTAAAAATTATTTTTCCAGATTCAGTGTTTGGCTTGGTAACGAACCACTGCTACATGCACATGCCCACCATCACAACACTTCAAATCTACTGGCACAATCCAATACCCTTTCATCATTACTTCCTCTAAACCTCTGATAAACAGTACTCATTACGAGTCAAAAACACCATGAAGAAATAAAAGGAACTGGCAAAACTGACACTCCCTATTTCACAGGGTAAAATAACAGCAACAGAAACGTTTAATTC
Organism: Hirundo rustica; assembly: GCF_015227805.2. Classification (NCBI taxonomy): domain Eukaryota; kingdom Metazoa; phylum Chordata; class Aves; order Passeriformes; family Hirundinidae; genus Hirundo; species Hirundo rustica. The sequence goes on along the minus strand of NC_053452.1, from coordinate 57,456,050 downwards.
ACAGTCATGCTGCGGGTTATACAAAGTTTCTACCCCAAAGCTGTGAAACCAGGGTTAGTTTTCATACAAAGAAACTACAAAGAAACATGAAGCCTGTATTCTAGTGGGTACTGTCTTTCATGTTAATCTTTCTGAACAAGACAATCATTAGTAAATCTTGTGCTTGAAAGAGACCCACTGGAGTATTACTGCACTGAGATTATTATTTGAGAGGCAGACAGGCTTTTGTTAAGCTCTACTGAAATGTCCATGAACTGCCTGTCCTTCTCCTAGCTTCATATAATCTGTTCTTTCAAAGGAAGAAGAAAAGGCATTCTGGTACTGACATATGAAAATCACAGCTGTTCCAGGGCATAAGGTTCCTTAAGCTATAATAAGATCCATTTGTTTTTCTTTTGTAGTATACTGCAGCTATTTCCAAGCCATACTTTCCCAAGTCTTCAGAGACACTTTCTATGGAAACCAGAATCAGTTATTTTGCTGAAGTCTATTTAAGTGAAGCATTCAACAATTGCTAGGATATACTTGGCCCAATAAAGAATTATCAACAGCATTCTCTTTACTGGAACTAAACATTTATGTGTGTATCTTTTTCATTTCACTTAGTCAGCAAGCTTCTCTCTTGCATGCCTTCTTCTCCAGCTCTGTGATTTACATTAATAGAAATCTGAGTACAGAAAGAAGATGCAACACTTCAAATTACAAAATTGTGTTGACAGCTGATGTACTGCACTACCTCACTACTGAAAGAATAATTAAAATAAAACATTCAAAAACTAACAGTTAGTGAAAGTCCATAGAAGTTCTCTGTATCAATCAATTTCCAAAGTTATTTCTCATGCATGCATGTAAGTTTTCTATACTTCTAGTGTAATTGTAATGTTGGGAAAAATTATCAGACGGTAAGAGCAAGAGCTGCTCATATCGCTACTCTGAAAGATTTTGTTGTGGGGATTTTTAGGCAAATAGAATCTTTAAGCAAAGAAATAACTTTACAGTGAGTACGATACATTCCAGGATATTATCAGAATAAGACTACGCAAAGTCATAAAAATTATATCCCTCACCCATATTTTATTTCCCAAGATATAACACTGCATTTAATATATTTCAAAAATCTACCTCTAGGCAAACTTGTTATTTCAACATATCCATGTGAAGTCAGGTCATGACACAGATTACCAAGATGATATTCATCTGCTGTTGCAAAGGCTGTGCACTGCATCAGATTCTGTGCCAAAGGAATAGAGATCTGAGTTAGGGCAAGGCTGAAGCAAGATAGTAATAAGACAACTGTTAGCTTCAAATTTATTAAGGGAGTGACAAATTTCATTTATGCACTGCTCTGTGGTATCATTGCCATCATGTCCACCTGGTGTACATATACTAAGAAGTGTACTTGCTCCTTGCTAAGTGGGAAAGTGAATCACACACTGAGAACAAGCCAGGAGGCACGAGTGAAGTCACAACAAAAAACTCTGTGACAGAGCTACAACGACAACCCTTTCCCCCCTAAATGCCGATCAAATACCTCAACAGTAGAGCTGTACTTACTGCTGCTCTCCCATCCCACGGCTTATGGCATACTTGGCTGACCACCGAAACCAGAGGCAAGACACCCCTGATAGCAGTTTTAACATCCGTGTTTTCAAGACAAATGGAGTTTGACTACCCCACTCCGTTTATCAAGCAGAAACTCCGACCACAAACAAGATGTTCTGCCATGCACCAAGCTACTGCCAGGGCTGAGCTACTGCAGCACAGGAAGTCACTGACCTTCTGGGCCAGCTGCAGGTGCTGCACATCTCCAGCGTTCCTCCCCCACCCTGAGCTGCTTCCTGCACTAAGAGCATGGTCTCCGCTGACACCACAGCTGACACTATGGCCAGTTTGTCCCGATATCCCACAATCTTAAACAACTGTCATGTTCAAAGAAAATAACTGGAAAAATGATGCTGACTTGCAAGGAGATGTGAGATTTTTCTTGATTAATCAAACAAGTCACAGTAAACTAATCTGCAAATTCTGCTACTCATTTGAAGTGTATTTCTTTGTTCCGATACCATGTATGACCTACAAAATTGTTTTTCAGTACAATGTAGTGGAAAATATCCAGAAAGCAATGTTTCACTGTGGATCAGTCACTTCCCAGCTTTTTGTAACTAATACAAATGGGGATGTAACTAACAACAAATGAACAAAAGAACTGTGCTCATCTGCAGGCATTTAGGCCCACAATCCACTTCAACCCAAAATACAAATTACATTCTTGCAGCACTCCTACACTGTCAAAGAGCAAGGCTTCAAGAGGGGCTCTGCTCCCTGCAGGGGGTCTGTCACCAATCATTAGAATCACAGTCTCACATTTGAACTTTTCTTTTTTAATGTCAACATTCCAGTATCACACCAAAGCTTTGCTTACACATCATCTTAATTCAGCAAACACTAGCAGAAAATAAGCTTTCAAAGTAATTATAATATTCAGAGATCAATTTTGTAGGCATATTCCCACAGCTGTGCTAGAAGGCTGAATTAACAGTGGAACAGAACTGTTTTCAGTTCCCTTGAAGTATCAAGTTTAATTATCACATTTTCAACTGTATAAATCCATTCTCAATCGCTAAATCACCAGTGCCAATGATACATCTAAATCTGAAGACTCTTCCAAAAAGCCCTGGTTATTGTACATACACATGCTCTGCCATGAAACTCTTCTGTCAGGGGTTAAGGGAGCAAATTCTCACCTTGTAGTTAGTATACAATCTGCAAACCTTGATCCTGCTCTGTGCTTCCCGAAGTTTATTACTTGGGTGATTCCTCATTTCAAGGCAAATGCACTATAGGATTGACCTTCTGTCTTACAGCTGCAATTTGAGTTTCAATGGCCGCATTTCTCATTCACATACAACCAGAGGTTTTGCACTAACCTACACACCTGAAATAGCATTTTGGATATGAACTACTTTTGGGTTTGGGTGTTTTTCTGTTACAATGTACTGTTTTACTCACATATTTACAAAAATCTTGTTTAATACAGAACATTAAGCTTAGGCAAAATTTGTGATTAAGACACCTAAAATATGTGACCATGGGTGCTGGTGGAGATACAGCCAAAAAATCTACTCTAATCAGTGACTCAGCTAATCCTAAAATAGATAGGTTAAATGGCTGATCAACCTTAATGTTTCCTGCTACAACACTTCCATCCACAAACTTCAAAAACCCCAGAATACAGCACCTGTACTGGTGCTGGAAAGGAACTCGAGCTACTCACCCCACCCCCGCCCCCGGCTCCTTTCTGCCTATGGTGTTACTGAGATTCTATTCAGAGCAGCACACAGGATGGCTGCTCCTAAGGACAGCTAAGTGCATTGTCAACTCATTTTCTGTATCATCATGCCCCCAACAACTGTACAGGCTCATGGAATCATAACACCCCTTAGTCCACTTCTTCCATCTTTAGAATACAAAAGATTTTAAGAAAGAAAACCTGTGGGATGTATTTTAGTCCTTGTATCACCACAGGAATCAGTCTTTATCTAAAGTGTAGTAAATACTGTATCTTTGCCTGAATTTCTAAGCTATTTCTATGGTAGATGGCTGTAGCATTAAGAATTAGCTCAGAGACTTTTCCTGCCATCAGATCATACCCGGTTATCCAAGTAGTGGTGCCACTCAATGATGGATTGACTAAACCACTTAACTGCTTTCAAGGAACTCCTCTATCTGTCCTGAAAAACTGGTTGTACAACAGTATCACTGCTGGTGCCCAGCACTCTGCCTGCAAAAACACATGAAGACCAATGCTGGGGAGGATGGGAAGGACCTCATTCACCAAGTGCTCTGCAAAAGAAAGGTGCCAGCTGTCAGGCCCTCCCAGACAGAAGACACCACAGATCCTCAAGGTTCTCTAACTGAGAACCTCAAGAGTGGGCCTGCAACTGCCGTCTCCCAGAGGCAGGAGAAGATGGGAAGGAGAGGTCCCTAAGGCAATGGCCTCAGCATTAGGGCCTGTAATACTAAGAGGTAATTTCTGGCCCAGCATTTTGCCATGCAAAAGCTTCCTCAGGAAATATATTATTATTTTAGAGTATCAGGCAGTATTTTCTCCTTTTTTTCACAATGGAAAAAATTAAAAATAGCACTGCATGTTACTTGCACATATGTGTGAAAAACAAAGAAACTATTTGCATTTGATGCTGTCATTTAAAAGCCTAAATATGTTTTGGGTGTCACTTCACCCAAAACTAAGAAGAATCAAACTCTGAATGTAATGTCATAGCATGACTAAAACGTTGGAAACATTACATAGTGTTTCAGGACTAATATTTTTCACTTTCCTCTTCCAAAGCAACATAAAAATATGAATGGGAACTAAATTGTCTGCAACTACCTCTTTATGTTACACTAAGGTATACACCTGCTCACCACATAAAATACTAATAGGAAGCTTAGCTATGAGAAGGCAAGAACTTAAAACTTTTCTCTGCTCACATTTAGTAGAACGCATAACAGACATATTTTGCAACATGGAAGCGATCTCTGAAGGCACAATGCTTGTTTTAGTCTCACCTATGATACTATTTTACTAAGAACACCCTGAAACTCGGTTGTTTTTGACTGAGGAGAACAGTTATCTGACACCAGGATTCATCACAAAAATCCTACGTTCAAGGGTACTTAAGGCCTGGTTTAGCTAAGAGCTATCTTAAGGAGATATGGCTACAAATATGCACTGTTCTTCCTTACCATACCTCACAGTATCTAAAACAGTGTGTTGTTGCGTTTCCTCTGTAGACCTTGGAGTCTGTTAATCAAGGTGCTGTTTCTACACATGGCATGATCTTTCTCACGTAACTCAGGCTACACTTGCAAATTCATTCCCCATCTGAAACCTAGTATGAATATGAGCTTTATACTATTTACTTCCACTTTTATTTCTGTTTGAGTAAAACCTTAAAACTGGACAAGCAAGGAAATGTAGACAAAGTTAAATTACTATGAAAGGTAGACTTGGTGTCTTGATAGAAAATGTGATTTAAAAGCACCAGTCATATCTATTTTTAATGCACTTCACATTTCCACTTTATAATAACCACTCATATTCCCTCCACTTTTGTTAACACATTGCAAGTAAACTTCCACTTACTTTCAAAATACCAGACATGCCAATTTCTATCAAGCTTACTCTTATTTGTAAAGCTCCAGCACTAGCATAAATAATGAAGTCCTTCTCACAAAATAGTTAATTCATTAAAATGTTAATCTAAACCCAAATCTAAATGTAAATTAAATTGATGCACTCCCTTAATGTGACATAGACTGTAAATGTTATACTTTACCTCCATGTCTGAGAGTGGCAGGTTCGTTCTGGATGGCTGCTTGGTCCTCGGTGCCTTTGGTGGCCTCTTAACTGGCTGATTATTGGGTTTGGGGACAATTTTGCCAGCTGATACAACTGTATAAAATCTTGATGATGTGTTCCTAAGCTTTTTGATCCACTCTGTATTGAGCCTGTAGTTTTCCATCATCGTCACACCCAAACGTCTCCAGGATGAGAAAAAACCCTCCCCACTCTGATAATAAACATTTCTTTCCAGAGTGGACAGAAATCCTTGGAGAAAATGCCAATTCCTTACTTGCACACATTGAATTGTCAACCAAGGGAATGCAGGTTTCAGTGCACACAAATTCCAAGACTTTGCTGTTCTGTGAGCTGTTCTTTCAACTTCATTATTCAGCTTTAACAGTAGATATCCAGTTTTGTTAAAGCTTTGGCATTGGCATATTGTTTTTAAAGCGTGGAAAGATCTCGTCTGAAGGTGCAGAAGTTTCAGTCTCATTTCGTCCCTCTGAACTGTATTTAAAACAAACAAAATCATCCATCAGCATTTTGGAAAGAAATAGTATGATTTCTCCCTTATCTAAAAAGTGGTCCAGAGTACTCTTGCATTTGTTAGTACTCCGCAGCACATGACATTGGTGGGAATAAAAAGATTTTTTTGATCCTATGGAAACACTCTAAGGTCAAAACCCATCTGTGTGCTTGCAACGAGTGGTGAAAAAATAGAACTGGTTGCTGTGTCAATACACAAGCAGGCAACTTTTCCTTTGGCTGCTCATTCTGTGCAGCAGCCTGCACTTTCAGTAACCACTGCTTGTGAGCAAGCAAGCACACACGTTAAAAAGGACAGCAGCTGATGCTGTGAATCACTGCGATATGTAATAAACACAACAATTAGATTACTACGTGGTTGTACGGGAATGTCACCTAGAGAACACACACACTGCTCAGCATCAGCTCCAGCTGCTGTGCCATGAACAGCCGAGCACAGATCCAGCCCCAGCCATCTGTCCCGACCACAGTGAGAATGGAGCCGACTCACAGCCTTGCTCCTGCCAGAACATCCTGGTGCTACAGGGACCACCACGCCTGCCTGCAGAGCCACTGTGCAGCCTGAGACACAACAGTGTCCTTATGCTGGCAGTTCACACTAAGGGCAACCCCACTATATTTATACTACATTGTGTGAGCTAAGAGAACAAAAATATTCACAGACTCAATACCTCAGTGGATGTGTTTCATTTGCTGAGAAAAACTCAGTGACAAGTCTCTGCCCTCATCTGGTTTCTTTTATCAAGAGCACTTCCCTTGTGAAACAAAATCCATCCTCAGTAAGTTATTAACAAAAAGTAATTAAGCCGCCTAGTTAAAAAACTTGCCCATTTCAGAATTTTTTTCAAAAACTGAAGGAGGATCTTCAATACTAAAAATACATTTAACATAATAGTTCAAATAAACACTTTATTTAAAGAACAAATCATGGTGTGTGCTGAGGACCAAGCCTTACATCCTGACATGGATACCTAGATGAACTGATATTTGGTTTAACTTTATATCTTTACATGCTTTTCAGTCGTACATTTCTGCCCAAATTAGAAGCCTGTTATTGGCATACTTAACGGGATAAGCTATTATTTTCATTTTAAACATGTTCTGTATTTAAAAAGCAGCCCTGTCCAGGACAAGGCAAATTCACTTTTTTAAAGACCTGATACCTCCTGGATAAAAAGAGCTGACAGAAACTCAGCAACTGCAACCCAGGTGGTGGAGAGCCGGGGTAAGGGGTAAAGTCTCCAGTAGTGTGTGGTAAGTGGCAGAAAGAGACTCAAAATGGTTTTGTTGACGTTCCTAGCCAGCAAAACTTCATCTCGGATCCGTAATGCCAGGAATGATTTTTCCACTGCACGGGTTTACAGTAAGTTGCAAGGAAAGAGAGATCATATAGACCGAATTCCACCGAGGGGCCTGAGCGTCAGACCTGTGGCATCAAGCCAGAACGAACGGAACTCAGCAATCCAAGAAGAAAGCGGGACGAAGGGCGACCACAACAGGGCAGGAGGAGCCACCTCCGAGCCGCAGGCATGATACTGGGATTTATTTTCCAAAGTCTCTTCAGGCACGCTTTAGCCACGCCCGCTGCCTCCCCGGCCGGGAGGCCCGACTTGCTGCGGCACAGCCACCGGCATGCACGGAGAGGGCGGGCCGGGCCGGACCGGCACAGACCAGCCCGCGATCTCTGCCCAGCACACGCAGTCCGGATGCCTCCACACTGCCCCCGGGGCCCACCAGCCCCGGCTGCCGGGACACTCCGCCCCTTCCCTGCCCCCGCACTGCCGTCCTTTGCTCCACGGAAAACAGCGGCGACGCCGCCCCCGGCAGCGCCCCTGCGGCAAGCGCGGGGGGAAGGGAGGCAGGGGAGCGAGGCCTCCGCTCCCATTGGCTGCGTGCCGGGGGGGCGGGCACAACGGGCCCCACGCCGACCAATCGGAAGGAGAGGCCGCCCCGCCCGCGAGGGCAGCGCGAGACACCGGGGCCGCTCCCGCCCGGCGCGACTCACGGGCGCCCCTGGCGGGCGCGGACGGCAGCGCCGGCAGCGCGCGGGGGGCCGGGCCCCCCCAGCCCCGGCTCGCGGCCTCCGCCGCCGCTGCGTCACCCCCGCGCAGCGACACCCGAACACGGGGGGTGGCGCGGGAACCACCCGGCAGCCGCCCCGCTCCGGCCGCCGGAGGGGCATCCTGGGGTGGGGGGAGGCACGGGGCTGGGAATCACCCCTCACACCCGCAGGCAGGGCTCGTGCTCGCCCCGAAAGTGCCCCCTCCTCGCGAGGAACGTCGCGGGACCCTCCCGCTCGCGGCAAGATCGGAGCCGCCGGGAAGAGCGGGCGAGGCGCGGGCGAGGCCGCCTCGGCTCGACCAGACCCCTCCCGCGGGCGCTGCGGCAGGCCCCGCCGCCCCGGGATCGTCCCAAGAGGGGCTGCGCACCCCCTCCCCTGCCGCAGCGGGGGCTCCGCCGCGGCTCCGGCCCGCGCGCGGGGCCGCCAAGGGCACCCGCTGCGCCGCCGGCCCGGCCCTCCTTCCCCTCCCTTCCCCCGCCCCGCGCGCGCGCCCGCCGCCGCCGCCGCGGCGGGAGGGGCGAGGCGGTTCCCGCCGCCGCCGCGCGCCAGCACTGACCTGGGGGAGGGGGCGCGCCGCTCTCCGCCGCGCGAGCCGCGGCCCCGCCCACCGCCCGCCGGGCCCCGCCAGGGCGCGCGGGCCGACACGCCCCGCCCGTCCGTCGCCGCGCGGCGGGGCGCGGCCCGCGCGCCAATAACGTCCGGCCGCCTCTCGGGCCCGCTTCCGGGAGGGGGCTGGGGGGGGGAGGGCGGAGCGCCGGCTGGCGGGGGGGCGGAGCAAGATGGCGGCGGTACCGGCGCTCCCGGTGTCCCTCTCGGGCAGGTTTAAGGGGTCCGTCGCGGCCTGGCGCGCTCGTCACTGGCGGCGAGGCGGGGGGCGGAAGGGAGCTGAGAAGCCGTCCGGCACTCCGCCGCCGGGGAGCGGAGGTTTTCGGGCGCCGGGCGGGCCCGGGGGGTGGCTCTTGGCCCGGGGGGCGGCTCTTGGCCCGGGGGGGCGGGCGGGGACAGCGGCGCCGGCGGCGAGCGAGGCCCGTAGGCGGCGCTGCGGGCGCGGCGCTGCCGCCGCCGCAGGCCCGGCCCGGCCCGGCACGACCGTGGGGCGGTGTCGGCGGCTGTCCCGTGCTCCCTGTGCAGCTGCTCGGCTCCGGGGCTCCAGTCCACCGCTCCTGCCCACCGCGTAGAGATCTCACAGTAAAAATCGTCCTCCGCGCCGGGTGTGCGCTCTCTGTGGGGCTGGCCGCGGTCTGCTCGTAGTCCTCGTACATAAACAGCGTGTGGAGAAAATGTAAATCAAACATATAGTGGAGAGCGCGTTTCTTGTTGATATGAGATACATGATAAACTTTGAGCACGTAGCTGTGCTTTTGGTTTTACGTTTCCCAGGTTTTGCATCGGGTGTCTTAGCAGTAGAGGTCGCGTTTTAGCCTAGAATTGACTGCAATTTTTAGCTGTTTTGGCCGGGCCAGCTAAATGTAGCTTTTTCTTCCTTGAAAAGACTGCTGTTTATAATGTTCTGCAAATGTCGGCACTAGAACGTGACCAGTTTGAATTTTTTTTCGTTTTGTTTTGGTTTTGTTTTTATTGCTGTCTACTGCTTTAAGGGCATGGAAAGCTACTTTTAATACTGTTGTGTTTATAACCCTAGCTGGCAGCAAAGCACCACATAGCTCAGTGGGGTGGGGAGAAGTGAATGAGAAGGGTAAAAATGAGAAAACTTGTGGGCTGAGATAAGAGCAGTTTAATGATTGGAATGAGAATAAATCGTAATGAAAAGAGCAAAGAGAAATAGAACCCAAGAAAACCAAGTAAGGCAGATGAAAGCAATTACTCACCACGAACTGACAGATGCCAAGGCAGTGGCTCCCTCGCCAACTTTTCCTCCTGGTTTCCTTCTCCTAATGGTATCCTTTCCATGGCTGAGCATGACACCATGGTCTGGAATAGCTTCTGGGTCAGTTAGGGTCAGCTGGTCCTGGCTGTGTCCCCTCCTAACACCCTGTGCACCCTCAGCCTCCTCGCGGGTTGAGGCAGAAAAGGCCTTGACTCGGTGCAAGCCCTGCTCAGTAACAAGGAAAACATCCCTGTGTTGTCAACACTGTCTCCAGCACAAATCTAAGACAGACCCCCATACTAGCGACTGTGAAGAAAATTAAACTATCCCAGCCCAAACTAGCACAAAGATCTTGCATTTTTTTAATTGAAGCCATTTCATCCTTCTCTGACAACAATAAAATATTGATCCTCTGTTTTTTAGATCCTTTGCATATTTTACAATTAAAGACAGACTTCCGCAGATCCTCACAAGAGTTATTGATACTTTGCATCGACATAAAAATGAATTTTTTGAAGAACACGGTGAGGTAAGAGTAAGGTCCCTATTTTCCCTGATGTTTATTCCCCTCTAGCCTTTGAGATCCTTTCTCTGCCTTGTTTTTACTGGTGAGACTTGTCTCAATCCTTTAGTCTGATTTTTCCAAAAATAATTTCTAGTAGCTGTTTTTGATAAGTTCTGTAACACACCTTTCTGTCTAACCTTTTCCTTCTGATCTGCAACTGCATCACTTATTCGGGGTTTTTGTGTTTATGCAGTGTTTGATAGACAGTGACACCTTCTGAACACTACTGTTTCAACACTCTCTTCACATCTAATAAGCAAAAAGTCCAATCTAAAAAGAAGTTCCATATGGAATTCATTTTAGGATCTTGGATCTGAAATGAGCTTTAGTCACCAAAATACATTTTGTTGAATCAAGCTGTGATTTGTCAGGGACTCTCAAATGGCCATTAAAACATCGCACGTTCCATGAACAGTTGATCTGTGTCTCTACAGGAATAAACATACAGAATAGGAACTTTTGTTCTCCACTTTTTCCAGAAGGGCGTTGAAGCAGAGAAGAGAGCTATATCTTTCCTTTCCAAACTGCGGAATGAGCTGCAAACAGACAAGCCAGTGACCCCTTTGGAAGATGAGTTGCCTGATGCTGCGCTGTGGAACCAATACTTGGACTACCAACGAAACTTACCAAATGGAAATGGAGAACCAAGTTGGTTTCAGTCCCCTTGGCTGTACGTAGAGTGTTACATGTATCGAAGAATCCATGCAGCATTAGCACTGAAGTAAGTATTCAGTGGCTTGGTATATTACTTTGCAAAACATTGCCCTTTCCCATTTTTAATTTGGGAAAAAGGAAGACAGCTGAGGAGTAAGGTAAAGGAAGATCTTAGGCTTTTACCATATTCCTTTTTCCTCATCTTGCACCTCAGATTTAAAATTAAAACCTTACATTCAGCAGAATTTGAAGCTTATCAAATTTTTAATATGCTTCAGTTTTGGTGAGTTGGTCTACATGAAAACTCTTGAGCTTGACTGTATAGCTTGACTTTGCAGACTAATGTGAATTGAGATACGAAAATCATGTAGCATTTCTACAAGGTTTGTTGGTTTAGAATTTCCTCTTAAGCCTTAAACACAGGATATGAGAGCCATAGATCTGTTGAAAATTCTAAATTGTTTTGCTGCTTGCAATCTGAAGTTACCATTTGAGAACTGTTTCTTACAGCAACAGACCCATCTTAATGAACAACCCCCGTTGTTCATTCTACACCAGCTTCTTAGTTACAGCAGTGCTTGCGGACCATGTGTTGCATCGAACTTTGGGAGCTGATACTGGTTAAAAATAACTGGGCAGGAAAAACTTGTGCTGGTACCATGGAGATGTGCCAGTACAATGTCATGGGGTAGGAATGAACAGTTTAAGATCCCGTTGCTGCCAAAAAAAAAATGGGAGCTCCACGAATACTGGATTTACCCTTAGTGTTGCTGAGATGCAAACACAGTAATGGGACCCAGTTTCTACTGGTATGATGTTTAATTTGATATCTTGTACCAAAAGCTTCAAATATAAGGTTGATCTGCTGGATTGCACTTTAAAAGCTGAGCAGATACTTTTCATTATTAACTTCTAAGTTCCTTGGTCTTCATTATTTAGTTGCTCTTAAGCAATATGCTTGGATGGAAGTTCAATCATCTGTTGAAAGGTCATCATGCAAATATGTCTCATAATAGATCGGTCTATAATTTTTATATATTACAACATTCTCATTTGTCATGGTAATTTTCCAAAATCCTAGTCAAGACTTTCATAGGAATAACTTCCTATCACTGGAAGAGAATTTGGTCTGGGAAGTATACTCCAGCACACACAGACATGTTGAAAATCAGGCCAGCTTTTCTTGACTTCAGTTTACTTGTATGTTACAGTTTTAATTCTCTTGTCCGAAGACTGGAGATCAAAATGCTCACTGTATGTGCAATTCCCAGAGTTGCTGTGGTTGAATACTTGTTCACTTTCAGAATATATTGCTATATAAAGATGCCTTACATAGTGTCTGTTTTAGCAAGATGCAATATTAGGCTGTTATGGAGATGTGTGAAAATTTAGTATGACAAATTAGAAGTGGAAAATCTACCTAGGGCCTGTAGTACAGTCTAAAAACCTGACCTTTGAGCTCCCTTTGCATGTGCTGTAATGAGGAATGTGGGAAGTATGTCAGCCTATTTTTTCTTCTCTTTTTAGCCCACCTATCAACAACTTTGACGTATTTAAGGAAGGAAAGGCTCAAAATTTCTTTGAATCCCAAGAAGCTGTTATTGCCTTATGCACTTACTTTCAGGAACTTCTTAAGAACATCAAGGATCTAGATGAAAAGCAACTTCAGGAGGAATTTCTTAAGCTATTGCAGGTAAACGTAGTAAACTACGGCAGGTAGTACTTAACACAAAAATTGGAAATATCTCTCCTATGAAACAAGCAAGAATTTGAGATTATAAAGAATCTGAACCTCATATGGAAATTAAAATACAGATCTTTTGTTTGTAAAAGTGTGATGAAGTCCTGATAGCCCTGATATTCTGAAAATATTTATATTTTGGGTACTTGTATTAAATGTGACACTTTTTTATTAACTGCTGGTCTTCATTGTGTATATGAAAATCCAGCAATTCTTCCTTCAAAACCAGTAACTCTCCAACATTTTAAGTCAAATTCTGGATGACTTTTTTGATATTTACCTATAATTTCTTAAAGCAGTTAATTTTGGGCATTTTAAATGTTTTTAGACTTCTTTGGAGAAAAAATTAAAAGTCAGTCTGGGTCAGAAGTGATTTAAAAGCTTAATAACAACATTATTCATGGAATATAGTGCCTTTGGGTAGAAACCCCACAGTATTGTAGGATTACAAATAAGTCCATAGCTGACAACAGTGTACAATAAGTGCTTGATGAATCTTTACAAAGGGCTCATTAGTGAGTACTTAAAATACATATATCTAAAATGCTTACTTGGCTGCATGTAATAAAAAAATAAATCTGCTCTTACTCTTCTCTTTTGTGTTGCCACTGATATTTTTTTGGGATTGCGGTATGGAGGATATTTCTGTTTTGAGCTTTGTGATCAGTGTGTTTATGTTGATCTATATCTTCCATCTTTGTCACTTCTGACGCCTGTGTAAATACAGAGCTTGCTTTAGTTTCTTCCATGAAATCTTGTCTATGTTGAGATACCTGTAAAAGAGGTGGTGTTTTATTAAAGCTTGGAAGAATATGTGGAGTTGGAACCTTTATTACCTAAAACAAAAGCAAGGGAACAAAATCTTCAGTGTATGTGAAGTTGAGACTCTTAACTACAGTGAGACTTAGTAAATGTTTGGTTTTTTGTTTTTTTTTTTTTCTTTTTCCTTCTAGGTGTCATTGTGGGGCAATAAGTGTGACCTTTCTTTTTCAGCTGGTGAAGACAGCTCTCAGAAGTCCAGTCCCTTGCAATCCCTGGAAAACATGGTACCTTACATCTTAGTGAATGATATGGAAAAAGTTTGGTCACTACTTGTAAATGCCAAAAAAAATAGAACAGAAAGAAGTAATGTTAGAATTGACATAATCCTGGATAATGCTGGATTTGAACTTGTAAGTGATCTTGTGTTGGCTGATTTCTTGTTATCATCAAAGCTAGCCGATGAAGTCTATTTTCATGGAAAAAGTATTCCATGGTATGTATCAGATACCACAAAGCATGATTTTAACTGGACTATTAAACAACTGGGGTCAGCTAATCATATGTGGATGTCTAGATGTGGGATAAACTGGGAAGGCAATTTGAAAAAAGGAGTTTGGGTTTTCCATGACCACATGTTCTGGACTTTACCACATGATTTTTCCAGTATGAGTGAAGTTGCTCCTGACTTGTATGCTGAGCTACAGAAGTCAAACTTGCTTCTTTTCAAGGGTGATCTGAACTACAGAAAATTGACAGGAGATAGAAAATGGGAGTACAGTATCCCGTTTCATCAAGCCTTGAATAAGTTTCATCCTGCGCCTCTCTGTAGTTTGAGAACACTGAAATCTGACACCCAGGTTGGCCTGAAACCTGGACAAGGTGAGCAAATTCAGGCTTCTGAAACTGAGTGGATGGTAAGTGGAAAATACGGGGTAGTTCAGTTTGATGCTGGTCTCTAGTTAAATGACTTGTAATATTCGGAAAGAGAGATTAAGTCTGACTTTAATATAATTACTTTCTGTGTTCCATGCTTGGGTTCAGTAAAGATTCTTTTTTGTTTGCGCTTTTTCCTCCCAAGTGATTTGTTGTTTTTGTCCCGCAAAAGACTTTAATGTTGTGCAAAAATTTATAAACTGTCTTTGTATACATAAATCAATCTGCATTTCAATACATTTTGTTTTCATAATGTCCAGTGTCAGCAGATCTTTAAAATTAACATTTAGTTGTCCATAATATTTTTTCCTCATCAGTGGGTATGACTTTAAAGAGTGAAAGCTTAACAAGTGAAAAATTTGCTTCAGAAACAATTTCCCCACTTTAGCATGAATTTATTTATTTCAGAATAATTTGTGCTCCATGTCATTTCATGCGTTGCGTGAAAGTTAGTATTTTAGAGAATTCAGAAGTTAATTACAGATAGATTCTTTTGATATTTTGAGTATAGTTTGTGTTACAATAAGTGAGAAGTTATTGGGTGACAGCTTGTGAATATTCATGTAGAATTGAAAATTGAATTTCAATTTTAAAGCACAGTTGAATGTTGCTAGCCAGTTTGCCTGTGGGAGTGTTGTCCCATCTGGTAGGAAGATGAGTGTAAGAAAGGAAAATCTCCTTTTAAGAATACTGAAGATACTGTTTATTTACAAAGCTCTACCAAAAAAGAAGCACACAGAAAAGCCTCCCCAAACAAAGAAAAATTAATGTAACCCAAGCCGTTACATTAACTGGATTTTAGATTTAATGCAGACTTGATCTGCAGGCACCTGTCAGCAGTGTATGTGTGAGGTTCAAGCACTGCTGCTTCCTTTGTTGTGGTAATTGTCTTTATTTTTCAGATGTATTTTTTGGGGGGTTTTTGGTTGGTTGGTTGTTTTTTAAGAAGGGTACCTTAATTTTCAGGGAGACTATACTACCCCATTTGCACTGAGAAGTGCAGGGTAGAGAGGCATGTGCCATACAGGTTCCTGTTAACTGGAGTTGTTGGGTGCCCATTTCTACTCTTCTGCCCTGATCTCAAAAGCTGCTGCTCATTATGTTCATACGGCAGAGATCTATACAGTGGATAAATAAGTTCCAAATGCTGATGACTTTGATTATTTGTGTTTATTTTCTTCTTCTTAAATCTGAAAGGGTATTTTAAGGTTCCAAGGTCAAGTATTCAAAAACAAAAATGCAAGGAGTTTCATGAGGCAGTTGAATGGACACTTATAATTTTAAGAGCTGGGTTTACTGCTCTCATCTCCTTTGTATCTTTGGCTTAGTACTCCTGCAGGGTGAATTCATCCTTGTCTTTAGGCACCTGATCGAACCTCAGAAATTAGAAATCCAGTCAGGAAAGCTGAATATCAGACTGCTGATAATTTCTCTGACTGGAGAGAGCTCAGCAGCACTCCAGCTTTAGTGCTTTGATCAAGTATGTAAACGACATGATGAATTTGTGCACTGGAGCCTCAGTCTCTCATCTTTGAAAATGCTGTTAACTTGTTTCATTTGCGTTTTGAAGCAACAGCTTTGGGTCAAGAACAGAGAGATGGAAGTTGTGGAATATGTGGAATGAGAACATACCTTGTCCAGAGAGGCAAAATGAATTGGGGATGAAATCTGCTTTGCCTGCGCTCAGATTGTTTGTAAGGTGCTGGCTTAATTTGCTGGAGAGGTTTAAAAGTGTATAATGGACACAAAGTCACTGTTGAGGCCACCATCGACAAATAGATTTGCCTCATACACAATCCTCACACATGCTGAGAAACTTGCTTTAGTTTTTTACTAGTTGTTATTGTGTCCCTGTGCCCAGGTTGCTTTCAGGCTTCTGGGAACTCACAATGCAGATCGGGGAAGACTAATAATATGAAGTTATGATAAATACAGTCCTACAAAACACAAAATCAATTAGGAGATGCAGCCACATTCGCTCAGTATTGCTGAATTATGACGATTACTACAAGACATGTAATTCCTAGCTTAGCATGTGAATGATAAGGTATGACATGATGTCATGTGGAAAAAAAATAGTTCTATGTTCCAGTTCATTAAAAGTGCGCTTTCCATCTTTTGCCCCTCACAAAGAGAAATTTGTGTGGTGATACACAATGTGAGTATGTGGCTGTGTAAGGAATACACAGCCAAAACTTCCAAATGCTTGACTTCTATAGCTGTAATTGCAACGTGCTATCTCTAGGCAGAACTGAATATGCAGCATACTTTTATGTTTATTGGCTATATTTTTGTAAAATTTTGATTGATTGTATGAAATAAAGAAAAAATAACAGCAGTGTTGCTATAAATGCAGTGTTACTGTCTCCCATGACACAAGAAAGTTGTGAAGACATATTCCAGTGAGGCACAGTGCTCTCTTGGTGGGTTTGCTACAGATTACTTAAAAATAGGAAATGCTTTTGTAGCTATTCAGTGTTAATTACTTTTTGTATTACTGCTTCATGAAATGGCAGCATGATCCTATTGCATTTAGGTGGAATTTAAAAACATAACCTGAAACATGTGTTAGAACAATAGCATGTGCTGTTATATAACATTTTTTTAACTTGAGTATTTAAGAAAGTTCCTTCGATACATCTGTGTTACAACTGATTGCCCAAAATGCTTCTACAGTATAACTCAGGAGCTACTGATTTGTACATCCAAAATTTTGATATTTCTGTTTCATATGCCATTTGAATATTTATCACAAAAGCCAGAGGCATTTTCATTAATTCTGAGGAACACAAAAAAAAAGGTTTTTACTTTTTATTTTTGTTTTCTACCTTTTGAACAACTGTATTTGTAAGTCAGTTTTTGATGATGACTTTCATTGCTGTTGAAGTAGGAGGAAAGTAATATCACAGGCACAGTGAAAGGCAGTATACACATCTGTCTGAATAGTTGATAAGTTATCATGTAAGATATCTACAATAATTTATTATGTATATAAGGTTTCTTAAAATAAATTGTTTGATGTGGAAAATAAGTTGATTGTATGACTAGAAGCTTGTAAGAGTATTGAAATAAAGTATATAATTTTGTGCAAATCAGACAGTGTTATGCTATTTCAGTGGCTGGGGAAGCCATCTTAAAATAATTCTGGTCTTAGGTTCTGATTTTTTTTCTTTGAAACAGATTTGATGCATAAACCTGTAAAGCACATTCATTCAGTGAGGTTTTGAAAGATATAGATGCAAGAGATAGGTACAATAAAATGTTCTTCTGTAACAGGGCAATAATAAGGAATTTTCTAATTTTTACTCTACTTTTACTCCTATTAAAATTTCAAAACCTTAAAAATCATTGAGAATCTCTTAAATGTATCTGGTAATTACTTACTAAGGTTGGTGCAGCTGATGGTGTCATTTCCAGAATCTCTTCTAGAACTGATAAGTGCTCCATGAGTTCTCAGCAAAAATGGAAATATTTTTGTGTTACTCTTGCTGTAACCATTTTGATAAAAGTATTTCCAAAACACTTTGGTTTACACACCTTGCTGATGTCCCATAAACCCTAACTGTTGTTGAAATAGTTTCTTTGAAGTTCATAGTGTTATTTGTATTCATGGTTAACAACTAGTTCCATGTGAACATTTATCTCCTGTGCTGTCAAACAGCATAGGAAAAAAAGTTTACTCTGTTGCATGAAAATTACTCTATGAAATGGTTTTAAGCTAAAAAGAAACCCTTAATTGTGTCTAAAATAAAAATTCCAAAATGGAATCTTGTACAGAACTGTTGGGGTTTTTTTTCACTAAAGTTTGTTTGCTTACCAGCTTTCTGTTTACCCAGAATTACAGAACAAAAGCTTGTAATTATTTTTATTTAAAGCAAAATGTAAGTTGGATTTCACCTAACATCTCTTGAAGGTTTTTAAAATAAAACTGAGAATGTGCTGGTTAAAGTGGCCTATTTCTTTCTTTTCCATATGCTAGTGGCAGAACACATGTGAGGAAAAATGTCCTATAACATGGACTGTTTATGTTTTCTTGTTTGCTTTTATTTTTTCCCTAAAAAAAGTTTTGAAAACTTCTGTACATTTTTATCCTTGATGACATACTTCTATTTCTAATAGCCTGCAAATAAAAAGTCCACTTACATGTATTATTACATGAATTAAGAATTAGTTTATGGATTAATCCACATTCTCAAAGCCTCAGCTTTGCAGTTGTGAACTCTGCAGACGTTGTTGAGAACAGTTTTTATTTACAGTGCTTTCTTGAGGTTTAGCTCATCTGGCTTTGTTTCCACTGTGAAAGAAATATAAAATGTTCTCTTGTGATAACTTAGAGTGAATAAACATATTCAGTACTTCTGTGCTGCTTCTATTCTATCACTTAAGTGACATAATCATAATCTTTCAAACTCCCTGTGAAGAAAAATTTTCATCCTTGTAGAAATTTATTTTTCCTGGGATTCCACTTACTTCTTCCAAGTCTAATGAAGTAAAAGATTAAAAGCTGAGGTAAGATACATCAGGATATATACTATGGGCTTTTTTATTTGCTTTCTTAATGTTAACTAATTGATTAGTCTCACTACCATGGTAAGGCTGATGCTTTCCAAGTGACTCTAATTGATGAAAGGCCTGATGATGCATTTCATGCAGTTGCATTTGGAATATGTTTCATCTCTTATCTCCCACTTCCCATAAAAATACCATTAATTATCATAGGTCAGGAAGTGCACTGAGTTCTGGTCCTAGATGGTTTATATTCACACATAATTGTTAATTTTAGTTTAGGATCTGTGCAAAAGGCAGAACCATTCCAGGGAAAAGGATTAGGGTCCAGGAGTGCTCCCTCATGATAGCTGAAGGGTCTTTCCACCTACTTTTCCTTCTGTCCAGTGACTGTTGTGTTATCTGTGTAGTGGTCCTATTTCCACTCAGTGAGTATGTGTGCCCCTGGGCTAAGGTTAGGGAGTTAGGAGACAGAGAAATTCCTCAGAGAGAGGAGGGCCTTCAACTTGCAGTGAGGGCTCGGGTGTCTATGCAAAGAGCATCCCCATTTTTTCATAGCTGGTTGTATTCTTGTTTTCAGGTAATTCTGAACTGGAGCTACACTTGAGTGCCTTCATCATGTATTGGATACGCAGCTTTGGTTGCACCCATGATGTTAGATTGGCCCTCAAAAGTTTTGCTGCTACTTTGCTGGATTGTGATGGAAACATTAGTGGGAACTAGTTTGCTTGGGGCAAATCATGGAGTTTTCATACATATCTGGAAACCTAAGATCCACATACAGAGGATTTGCAAAATAGCTGCATGGGTTGAGTTTTGACTTGCAAGGACTCTGTGTCTGGTTTAAGTTCCTCAGACTGAAAATGACCTAATACATCTTCAGCAGCAGGTTTCACTTTACACAGATTCCCACTTCTTTCCCAAGCCTGATTTGTTCCCCCATATGCCTATTGCCTTTTAACCACCTCCTTTGTCCAGGGTTGTAAAACCAGGTTGTTTCCTTCAGAAGATTGCTGACCCCACCACATATGCTTATCTCAGGACTTTTGGCTTTGAAATTATTTTTACACATCCATTCTCATTTAGACACCTGCAGAATATCAGCTGGTATGTTTTTGAGTGTACTGGGTACTGGAACTGGAGTTTCATAAACACCAATCAATTTTAGCATCTTGCTCAACACTGAGGATTTTGATGGAAGGGAAAATTTGTAATAATTTTTAAATTATTTCTTTCAAAAATTAGTGCGGCTTTATTAGGTACCTACATTCAAGAGATTTGCATCATTCTTTGCTTAGAAAGGCTGAGAACATCCTTTCCATGCATTTTATGAAATACAACATAAAGAATTTGATTAATGAAAATGACTCTTTGAAATTATTTAGAAATAAAAATCCCAAATGAGCCCTTCCTAAATTATTTCCTTTCCCTGTTAAGGAAAAAGAAACATGAAATCCTTTTGAGAGCTTTACTTTTAAATACTAGCAAACAAGGACAAAGCATTTTAAAGTGTGAGCATTGTGTAATAAGGTAGTTTTTTCTCAGTCAAATGTCTTGAAGAGTGGATATTGCACTTGTTCTTTTTCAGGGTTTTACATGACATTTCTACTTTTTTTTTTTTTTTTCTTTTTTCTTTTTTTTTTTTTTTTTTTTTTTTTTTTTGGTCTCTTTTGTTGTTACTCTTGTCATCAGAATAAATTGTGTTTTCTTTAAGGGCAAATAACCTCAGAGATCTGCGGCAAGATAGAGCTGTGTAAGCATTCTCTCCATCAGCAAGGGTATGGAAGCAGCTGAAGTGTAACTCCCGAGCCAGGCGTGGCACTGCAGGACTAGCGATGGGGAAGCGTGCTCGGGAAAGTTAGGACAAAGTTTCACAATCCTTTAATCCTGCATCTGCACTCCACTCCAGCAGTAGGACGGATAAGGCTGTAGTCGAATGCTGGACAAATCCAGGATGATAATTTTTGTTCAAATTTGCAGTGGATAGTAAAACCAGATTTCCCCTGGATTTATGTAAGACCGCTCAGTACAAATTTAACCCGTCAAAAATACTTAAATGGATTGGGATTGCACAATGAGGTTACCCTGGAGCAGCACGATCCACGCCGACAAAACCCTCCGCTTGGGGCCCTCCGTGTCCTCGGCAACAGCAGTGGAATGGTATCAGGCACACAGGGACAAGGACAAGCAAAATTAGTACTATCCCTAGCTTCATTTACTTCTCTGTCAGCATTCCTGAGAAAGGTGAAGTACTTTTTGATTTGTGAGTACAGAAATGGTGTGCGACGGCACTGTCCCCAGAGGCTGATTAAAGCTCTCAGGGTCTTCAGAGAAAATGATGTGCAGCCCCTATACACCCACCGATCTAACTTTCTTTTACTGCAACCTTCAGTTCCTCTCTTCCCGTTTTATCCACTTTATCTGGATGAAGGGGGAGGAGGAATAGAAGGAGGTGCTTTTTCACCTGGAGGTAGTTCAGTAGCCATCAAGGAAGGCTGCTTTTGCGGGGACGCTCCTTTGGCAGGTTCCGGGGGCACAGACCCAGCTTGTCTGGGGTAGCGGGAGCCGCTGCTCCGCTCGCCTCTGCTGACTCTTTTTTTTTTTTTTGAAAACGCGCGCAACTTTTCTCAGGTAAACGTTTATTTGAAGTGAAAACAAACAAACAAACCCCGGCGTTTCTGTGAGTTTCCCCTTGTGAGGAGCGCTCACGTGCAGCCGCCGGGCACTGGCAGGGCCCGCCCTTCGCCCTCGGCCCGGGCCGCGTTGCCAGGGGCACGGCTGCGGCCGCCAGCGGCTCCGGGCCTGCGGGGGCAGCGGCGCGGCGGAACCGCGGTAACCGGGGGACGGGGCAAGGCAGAGAGGGCCCAGGGGCTTAGGTTGGTTGGGGCTTGGGGTTTTCTGGGCAGCTCCCCTCTTAGGGAATAAAGCCCTGACTTTGGAAATATCACCCCCACCTCCCCTCCCGCCCCTTCCTTCCCCCTTTTCGGTCGGTGCTGCTGTAGAGGCTGACGCCGGCTGGCTCAAACCCCACTTTGCAAATCATCTTTGCACTATTCAATTTAATCTCGCCTTTAAACATCCCCTCACCACCCTCCAAAAAAAATCCCCCAAAACCCAACCGAACAAAATAAAAGCTAACCAACCAAAACCCCCAAACAAACAAAACCCCCCAACCCCAAAGCAGAACTCGTGCAGGTGCAGAGCTGTACCCGGTGGTCCGTGCGTGGTGCAGTTGAAGCCCCGTGAACTTCAGCTGATCATTACAGCTTATCTTTACAAGTTCAAGGCCAGAAAGATTTTTCTTACTAAGTGCTGCAGAAGGGAGTAGCTTTCACAGAGCAGGAATTTATAGTTATCTAAGAATTTCTTCTTTGCATCTCTTCCTCCTTTGGTTTGCTGGCTTTGATGTGAATTTGAGGGAGACACTAGAGGATATTGCTTAGAAGGATCAAACCCTTGTACTAAAGATATAATAGGAACCTTGTAACAGTTTTGTGTTCCAAAGGATAAACAGTTTGTGTGAAAGTTCAGTATCTCCTGAATAGCTGAACATCATTGTATTCTGAGACAAGAAAATACAGAACTTTGTTAGTTTGTGGCGGCAAAAACAACTGCCCTTATATCAAATACAACTGTTATGACCCAATTACAAACTTTTTGCTGGCACTGCTTAGTGACAGAGTTGACAGCAACCTGCTCCACCTTTTAACCAACCCGAACTCAAATAGGGAATGCTGATTTTGGGGTTCAAAAACATGCTAGAAATTACATGTTTGTAAAAGGTAGGTTACAATTGGTGAATGAAACTACAGCACTAAGTAGTTTTTACTTGTGCATATACCAAATACTCAAGTATTTCTAAAATATATGCATTTTGTTGACTGCAGTACAGTAGGTGTTGTAGGAAGATTGCAGCTGTTATTATTGCATGATGGTCTACTTTCTAAATCTACTATTTAAGCACTTCTGTTACAGAAGTTATTTAACTCTATTTAGTACTGATAAAGTAAAAGTAGTAGAACGAATTGTTTGCATAAATCCCTGCATAAGCACCTAATTTTGTCTTAGCAGTTGCCCTTTTTATTGTTAAGGGAATAAACACATCAGCTCCTTGTTAATAATTTTGGAAAAGCTGTGAGAGAACGTGTCAGGGGAGTTCCAAATTCCTTAATTTGGCCATAGAGACAAAGGATGAAGTCAACCAGAAAACATGTTAAGTAATGTTTAGAGTAGGTGATGTGTCTCTCTAATTGCCTTCAGATGACTGCTGTCTTTCATCACATGAAATGCATTTATTATATTTAGCTGCAAAGTCACCTCATCCTAAGGAAAAAAATCCAAAAGATGAAAATGCTCGAACTGCTTCTTGTAGTAGTAGCAGTGGGTAAGACTAAAATTTTGCTAGTAATGAAGCTTTCATTTGGGCCATTAATCAAGCTCGAAATTGGCCTTTTTAGCAGATGAACAGCAGGAGTGATTTTTATCTTTTCAGTAATACCTTTCAATGATTACTGCAAAGGGAGGAGGGTAGAGCTGAGCAGTACCCTTCTGAAAGGAATTTAGAAAATCTCTTTGGTAATTTATTTGGGCTGCTGAGAACACTTAAGTTAGTTTTACATGTTTCTGGAGCATTACACTAAAGTTCCAGAAAAATTACTACAAGCAGTGAGTTGGGCCTAGTTACAAGAAGGAATCAGCAAGGGGAAATAGGACTTTAGTGAGTGGATAGTGATCAAAAGTATTTGGGTGTTTCTGGCACTTTGTAATGTGCAAGAGCAAGTGACAGAACTGAAATAGTTGTGAAATATTACCTGCAAATTTTGATTTATGTTAATATGTAATTATCAATACATTTTGAGATCCCTGATAGGCACATTTGGCAAAGTATTATCTATAAAGAAGACTCAAAATATACATACAAGATGGGTAATTTGTGAATCCTTTTTTCCCCACCCCCTGAAGTGACTCCAATAGGGGAGTCGGCTTTTTCCAGCTAACCGGGGACAGGACAAGAGGACACAGTTTTAAGCTTTGCCAGGGGAGGTTTTAGCTTGGGCATTAGGAGGAATTTCTTTACAGAAAGGATGGGAATGGGCTGCCCAGGGAAGTGGAGGAGTTACCATCCCTGGAGGTGTTTAAGGGAAGACTGGACATGACACTCAGTGCCATGAGCTGTTTGGCAGGGTGGGGTTTGTCCATCGGTAGGTAAAAAGGGCCTTAACATCTGAGTGGGAAAAAAAAAAAAAGATGTATTTCAGTTAAGATAGATCCTGTGTTGTTGCTCAGATCCTTTAAAAATGTATCAGTGTTGAAGGGATGCAGTACAAAAGGAGATGTGAAATAAAAACTTGTAGCACCTGAAAAGCAGTGGTGAAGGAAATAATCGCTGCCTGAAGGCTGACTGTAGCTGTACCCTGGACAAGTCAACGTGAAGGTGCCTGTTTTGGTTAGACGTGTGTTTCAATACTGTGGAGACAATCAGAGCTCATAGGCTACTAGAGGTACTTTCCCATAGTGTTCTGCTTTTGTGCCCAGTTTTGCTGATGGTAAAGTAAAGCACAGCTGTGAAAAAAACAGTGTCATGTGCCATCACATCACAAATCTATTTCATTTTCAACCTTTCTTCCCTCTTCCCCCCATTGGTTCTGGAGAAGCAAAGGAAGAATGAAGTCAACAAAGGTTCGTGAGTCGTCATTTTTGGTAAGTCAACTCCAATGTGTTTAGGTACCTTGGGAATGGGAAGAAGAAATCCCTGCCCTGAGTACAGTCTACGGCTGTGCATTGGCAAGTCACTCAGGGTGGTGGTGGGTGCTTAAGTGCCTACTGGGGGCTTTCTGCTTCAAAAAAGATTTTTTAAAATTACATGTTTTGGGAAAGGGGTCTGGGCTGCGTGCAGGCAATGGCAGTGGTAGTGGCATTTGGCAGCACTGAAATAAGAAACACAGCAGGAAATAAAAAAGAAGCCGCCAAAAGCAGGGTGAGAGTGAGGGACTTTAACAGTTGGCTGATTTCAAAGTACATGGATAGGTATAAAATTACTGAATGTTGTTGTAGTTTTGTTTTTTCTGAATCAAATGGAGTTTTCCAACTAAAGGCTGGATTCCAGGGAGATAAAGGCAGTTATTTGGTAAAAAACTCAAAACAAAAATGGTGAACAATAACAAAAAATCACCATATATTGTCGATCTTCTAAAGAACACCTATCACTAATAAAACCGAAGCTCCAAGTAGATGTTGCTCTTAAGTATTGTAAATATAGGCTTAGCTTCTGTTTAGCATATGAAGTTAGATGAAAGCTTCATTTTCTTGCAGGTAAGTGGAAAGAGATCAAAAAATTAATAATGTGAGTGGGAGAAACACCCAAAACCTAGGTTATTTAGAGTTGATTGAGTGTTAATATATTAAGACTTCTCCTGTCTACTAATTCTTTTAACACTTTATTAATTCTATTTTCCTAACAAAAAAATCAGCATAGATTACATAATACTCATTCAACATTAAAAAATCTGAATTTTTCCACAGATGGAAAAGTTCCACATCGTCATTACAAATTTCACCCCTATAGTAAAGTCATGTCAATTTAGTGTAGTTGTCTGATAGGTCTGATTAAAGATCAGACTTATGACTGGCTGATGGCAGAAAATAGAAATTAATAGAATTAATAGAAAACTATTAATTTTAGAGCCTGCATTTTTCCTGCTAAAAGTATGATGATAATACCAACTTTCCTAGCATGGTGCCACCATGATTAGTTTTATATTTACTAAGGCACAGGAAGATGCAGAGATCTGCCTCAGTAAATCTCACTAAGACTGTAGATAAGTTGAACAGTAATTCCTGTTGACTTTGGCACCTGACTTCATTTTAACCTCTTTTAAATCCTTCTGGATATGTAGTTGCATCTTTAAAAAAAATCTAATTTGTATGAAAACATAGATTTTGGAAGTTGCAGCTCTAAAGCTGTTACCTTTATTATTGCTGCTGATTGGAGGCTTCTTTTCAGCAGCTATGCTCTGAAATGTATTTATTTCACTAGTTTTGAGACATACTCCTTTCTGTGAAGTCATTAATTATGGTTTTTTAGGGAAGAAAATGAAAAACCTACATTCATGCAGTACTACAAATGTAATAACATACATAACCAGCATACCCAGTGTTACTGTTTGCAATCTCCATCCATAGTTTTGGAGCCCTGGTGTATTACAGAATGAGAAAAATGTCCTCTGCATTAAAGAATTTCATGTAGGTGTACATATGAAACAAGCAGAGTGAAGCAAAAGTAAGAGAAAAGCAAGGAGGAGATGGCACATGCTTTCCCTCACTCCCTCAGAACAGTGATAAAGTGTTGAGAAAATTAGCAGCCCTTTTATCTCCAAGATTATGTGCCGTGTTCTATGTGGCTGTGAGTTTTCTGCATGTGTCATTCTGGCTTGATGAGAGTGGCAACTCCTTTGTGGAAGAGCACAGCTGAGTGTCTTTGAAGGAGATGAATGCAATTAAACTTGATGGGTCTAATCTAGTGTCAACTAGCACAGGGAAGAAAGATTAAAGAATAGAGTTGGTGATATGATAGCAACTAATCCAAGGTGATTTATCTTCTGCTGCAGTCTAAACTAGTAGTTTTTCCTTATTCCTCAGGGATTTCTTTATGTGTTGCATGGTAAATACTTATTTTACTAGATGTTCACATTTTTGGAAAGCTCTTCAGAATTTTTTTCCCCATTTGGAATGGGTAGAGGCTGAACTTGTAATTTATCTCAGCCTGGAAATTGATGCTGATGTAGAAAAGCATGAAGAGATGATGTCTCTATCTCCATCGTGGTACCTTTTTCCAGTACCAGTCATTATCTGGGGGTGTTTTGCATTTTGTAATTCATACCCAAATGTACCAGGATTGCAGTTTTGTTTCAGTCCTGTGCGAGAGCTGATGGAGTACAAATCTCACGTTCAGTTCTCTGCCAGGCGTGCTCCCAGCATAACCTAAACTTAGTCCTGTTCTGAAGAGGTTACGTTTCATTGGTTTTAGTTACTATTGATTGGGGGAAAAAAAGAAAAAAAAAAAAAAAAAAGTTCTATCTAAT
This sequence comes from Hirundo rustica, assembly GCF_015227805.2. NCBI lineage: Eukaryota > Metazoa > Chordata > Aves > Passeriformes > Hirundinidae > Hirundo > Hirundo rustica. The sequence continues at coordinate 57,429,022 of NC_053452.1, read as the reverse complement.
GAAACTCTACCAGGACTTCAGGTCTGAATTTTCATCTTAAAAGACTTAAGTAATAAAGGCCAAGAAATCCAGCCCATTCCTGCTCTACTGTAGAAGAGCAGAATGCCACAAAAAGGAGAAAAGCTTACTATAGAATCTAAAGGGCACAGCTGAAAGGGTCGTACAAGTGGTGTGACAGAGACTGTATTAGAAGGACAGAGGCAGTGCTTGTCATGGAATCAGGACTTGAAAAAGAATGAAAAGAAGCCATTATGGTGGGGATGGCCGGGGATGAGAAAGCATCAGTCAGGAAGCTGAAGTTGTGTCCGAGTGATGGAGTTCAAAAGGACCTCTAACCATGAAAGGTTAGAAGTAAAAAAACAAATGGCAAGCCAAAAAGTGACTTGGAGGAGCAGATACAAATGTCTGAGTAGGCATGGCTCTTCTACCTGGTAGAGAGACTGGAGGTGAGATATGGTAGAAATCTGAAAAATCATGAGTGGCACAGAGAAGATGGCTAGCCATTGTTTTTTTCAACATTTATTCTGAATGAAAAATGAGGGTATTTGCAGTAAAACTGAAGTCTAAAAACCAAAGTGATTCTTTGCATAAGATACGTCTCAGGACTCCGTTTGGGTTAAAGTTTATACAGGTTGAAAGAGTGACAGGATAAGTTTGTAGAAAAGGGACCTTTCGAATGTTACTAAATATATAGAAACTGCTGGAAATAGCCAGAGCTGAAAACAGTGGGAGGTTATAGGATTGCTGAGGGGGAATATCTTACTTTAGCAGTTGTTGGGGAGGATGAAGCCAGAAAGCCCTATAAATATGATTGCCTCTATTCTGAGAATGTGAAACCTGTAACTGAGATAGAATTGAAAGTAAGTTTTGATGTTTGAGATGTATTAGATACTGGATCTCTGGGAAAACAGTTATGTGACCATCTGAAAGTTACCTGCAGCCGGACCCAGAGGTCAAATGGAATGTTCTGTCTCACCCCTCAATGTATGGTTCATCCCACACCTGTACCCCTCCCCTGAAGTATCAGGTATCTGTAACCCCATTGGCACAAGGCTTGTTCCAGCCCACCTTGAAGACCCCTGATAAGGGGTCCCAGGGGGGCTGGACGGTCTCTTTGCTCTTTGCTCTTTGCTCTCTTTCTGCTTGCACCTTTCCCTGAGGACTTTCCTCTCTTGGAATTTCCTCTCCCTACTTCTCCCTTCCCCCACTTTCCTAGGCCTTGCCACGAGCTGCAGCCTGGCAGCTCCGAGCAAGGCCCCCACATCCCTTACAATAAACCTCATCTTCTAACACCTAACTTCAGAGATCTCTCGTCTACATTCATCTACACCGTCCTGGAGTCCTCAGCAGCAGGAGGAAGCTATTTCTACAAGCAGTGGTGTTGGTGGCTGTACTCAGAGATGAAAGTGGTGACTTGTAGAAAAGTGTTTAACCTATTTTTCAGTAAGTGTGCGCTACTCTGGGAATAATACTCTGGAACATCTGGAGTAATGCCCTTGAGCAGCTTAACCAAACAAAAAAAATGGTGAAGCAAAAAAGTTCAAGGAATGTGATGTCTGATGGTGTTGTCTTCATTTTGCCTTCACAGGAGTCTCATGATCGCGTTCTTTTGGATATTCCCGTCACTAGAGAGCAAATGAATCACTATCGAGCTGCAGCTGAAACTGCTCAAAGCGAACTTGCAGCACTTTCAGTGAAGTATGACTGTGCCCAGTCAGAGGTATATCTAAAAATAATTTCAAATCCTTCTCCAAACCTGAGGATATTTTGTGGTCACCTTATGTAGAGAATAGAAAGCTTGTAGAAGATCCAAAACTTGGTTTTGCTGCAGAACTTTTGGGTTTTTGTTTTTCAAATGTCTGTGTGATTTTTACTTTGCTTCCTTCTGTGGTCAGCAACTGATTATAAGTTTGAATTTGGAAGATGTGAGGCAGTGGAGCTTTTTATCATCATCTAAGTGCAATATTTTTATATTAAACCTGAAAATTAATTAAATTGTGGTTTACATTTAGATAGTGGTTAAACATTTAGATGGTATCCTCCTCTTCTTGCTGGTGAGTTAAGATCTAGATACTCATCTTAACTCATTTCTTTCTTTTATTCAAGTTATAGCTCCCCAGATTTGCTCTGTTTTTGTCGTCAGTGGAATTGTGTTTGTACTAATGAGGCTGATTGTAGCTAGAGAGGCTGAAGAACATGTACACATAATTTTCTACTCTTCCTGCTGTGTAGATGGTGTTTCTCAGGAGAGAATGTATTAAAGGGTAATTTTTAGAGCTGCATTATTTCCACAAGTCATTTTCTTTTAATATATAACTAGTTAAAATTGATTTGATTGAAGTCAGCATTGTGGACAGTGGTCCACAGTGGTTTTAAAGTGGAGTAAAATTTGCCTTTAGAAGGCATGAAGTGCTTACATTTGTTCACATACACAACTACAGGCATAAGTGTCCATTGGCTGAGGTTTAATTTGATCAATTGATCCCGAAGTTACTGCGGGGTTCCCCTACATTTAACATTTATCCAGAACTGGTGTGTTAAATTTAAATTTTAAGAAGCCATACAGAATCTAATGTTCTCATACAAAGAATTTATTACTGGAAATGTTGAATGGCTTTATTGCCAGAACGTCTGACTGATTTATAGATTTTTCAAGATAGCACTTGCAAAAGCATAGTCAAAAAAGCAGCTGTTCATGCTCTTGTTAATAAAGACCTTCGTGACCCAGCTGAGGTCAGAGCCTTGTTCTGCTGAGTGCTCTGTAAAACTCACGACCTGGGATAATTCTTGCTTTTTCTGCTATTGGAACTGACCACAAAGACAGTGGACGGATGAAAAAATATCACATGGGGAGTTGAACCACAGAGAAATTTTAAGGTTATGAACACTCTTAAGATACCATAGCTTGGTCCAGCTGCCAAGCAAAGCAATGCTATTGTTCCTTCAGCTGCTCATTTCCTTCCCCACACTGCCCCATCCCTTGTGCCAGCACAGATGTATGTGCAGTTTTCACGGTCACTGTTGTGTCGATGCAATTGAAAAATAATTCCTTTCCTTCTGAGTTGCTTTTTAGCCAGATCAGCTTCCCAATCTTATTTCACCTTGTAGCCATGTAAGTGCTTCTTCTAGCACGAAGAGGAGGGTGGAGTATGGAAATGAAGCCTATGAATCCGGGAAGAAGCCAAACTGCTTTTCTCGAACTCAGTGCTGCTCCAGAGTGTCTGATAAATCAGCACTTGCACGTGAAGCATTGGCTTATTGAAGGCTGTGCTGCTGCAGCAAGGCTGATGCTCCTACCTGATTTTGCAATGTTAGCCTTTGTTCTGTGATTCTCTTTCTCCTCTGTGAGAACAAAAATGAACTATTTTCTATCAGTTGTTATTGAAGTTGTTTCTGGGGGAGTCAGACAAACACAGACCTGGTGCGAGGGAGGGGACAGGCGTGTGTGGCTGGAAAGAGGAGAAGCAGGACCTCCCTTTTCCAAGCCAGCTGGCTCACCAGCCTCTTGAATTTTTCTGAGTGTCTTTGGTGTGGTCATACTGAAAGACTTCCAACAGATCTGAATTTCCCATTGTCATGGATTGTAGTTTAATGTCTCAAATATTTTTGCCTTAAAATGTTTGCCACAATTTAGAAGATCTACCACTCACCCTAAAAGAGCAGTTAATTTAGCTTAATTATTTGCCTGTTAATTTTATGTGATAGGACAGAAATCCTTCAGATTGTATGATGCTGCTTGTAATTGGAATTGTCAGGAAAGCTGAAACATGCCTTAATGTTTCTTGAGACAAAAAAGCCCACTTTAAATTACTTGCTCCTAATAACACACACACACACACAAAAAAAAAAAAAAAAAAAAAAAAAAAAAAAAAAAAAAAAAAAAAAAAAAAAAAAAAAAAAAAAAAAAAAAGTTTGCCTGGTGAGTCTCCCTCAAGCACAGTCTCCTAGAGAAGCTTCTAGCAGAAACAGTTAATGGAAAATGGTATTTTTACAAAAAGAGGGAGGAAAATCTACTGAACTCCATTAACTCTTGGAAAGCTCTAGCATCATCCCTGTAAGAAGTCTCTAACATTTGAGAGTGATTTTCCTCCTCCTACCCTTCCTTAAAAGGCTCTATTGCTGTTTCTGTGTAAATAGAGCTACATTTAATTGCATTGTCATGCCCAAAAATCACTATTTGCCTAAGATGAGAAGAGGGTGCCTACCACACAATGCTCCAAAAATTTACTTGCCTCTGAGTATGCCTCAAACCAAATCAAAAGGCTCCACATTCATACAGCAGGATACATTGCTGTTACAACTCCCTGCAGCTCTAGATTATCTGTGGAATCGAGCATCAGATTTGGAAGCAGGCAGGTGGCAGGCAAAAAAGAGGGAATTGTGGTGTTAATAACTTTGCTGTAGTGCAGATACATAGGAGACATGAGTTAAGGTTGTGCAGCAGAATTTAAGTTAGACTTTTCCAAAACTCTGAATTAGTAAATACACTTATCTTCCTGTGAGATGCTACCTTGCAAAGTTGCATTATGTTACCCAGCAGTAGCTTTTGTTTTTGCAAACCTCTTCCACTGCTTTTTCATATGAAAGTAAAGTTGTGTCCCTCTACTCAGTCTTGTAGCGATAGAAATGTGTTTCTTGTCACATTACTAATCTTGTAATACAGTCATGTTATCTCAGGCTGGGAAAATTATTCTTCATTAATTTTCTCCTTTTCTATCTATAGCTTCTTAAACTCAGGTCGAGCATGATCTCTAAAGAAGCTTCTTTTCAAGAGCTGAAGGCTGAAGCTGGAAGCTGTAAGGAAAACAATGCTAGACTGATGTCTCGCCTCCTGTCTTTGCAAACACAAATCCAGGAGATGGAAGAAGAGCTGTGTGTGCTTGCTGCTTCTAAAAACCAGGCTGAGCTGACAGCTCAGGTGGCACATGAGGAAAATTTGGAGCTGAAAGAGGAGCTTCATGAGAAAAGCGCTAGACTTAAGTAAGAGTCGTGTGAGAGAAGAAATAACTTCTTTGGAAGGGATGATGGAATGGTACAGTTGTCAATACAGAAAAATAAGTTGGTAGATAGACTTTATTGCACTTCTGAATTCTGTTACAGTGCCTGAGTGTGTGGAAAGTGTTGAATTTTGAATTCTTAGCATAATGTATCTGTCAGTTCTACATAATTGCTCATGTTTCGGGTCTGTAGGATGGAGGCTCACAGCAAAATTAATTGGTATGAAAATATTCTGGACTCTTAAATTCCAAAATCAGTGTCAGTCATATTAATAGACACCTGCACTTTTATAATGGATTTTTCTGCCCATTATCAGACTAATATTTGTGACTCTATCAATACTGTCTAGTCAAGAGCAAGGTGAGTGTTTACCAGACACCTGTATTTCCCAAATCACTATATTGCACAGCTCTGCCAGGTTTTATGCATTGAAAGTGAATAATTAAGTCATTTTTAAACTTAGAGAAAACCATTGCAGGGCACTTGTTTATTATCAGCTGATTTGCCAAAAGCCCTATCTGGAGAGTGGAGTCTTACATAATGGCTGTTAAGATTCTTTAAAATGCTATTTCTGGTAGGAAAAAATAAAAGAGAAGAAGAAGAAAAGGGGAGAAAAACCTCCTATCCTGTTTGTGTTTCATACTCACCTGCCGTTATAGTGATACAATCAATTTTATGGGCATAAATCTCTGCTGTCACTCCCACAGCAGTCCTGGATGCTCTCTTTGGCCTACAACATTTGTGAAATCAGTTCTCTTTGTGTTGATGCATGGTGATCAGGTCCAGGGGACTGCTCCAAGAGAGAAGTGAGCAGAATAAAAAGCTCGATTTTCACCTCTGTCAATCCCAGCT